>NC_056742.1:202146230-202353730 GCF_019279795.1 Protopterus annectens
CAGATGAGGTTTGGGATAATATATTGGAGGATTTGGTAGAGAAGGAAAGGCAGGTGGGTAGTTTTTTGGGACCTTTTGATAGCCACCCTTTGAGAGTTTTAAGGTTTTACCATTGAGTCTGGGTCCTAAGGAGGTGGCCAGTGAGTTCCGGCTGATTCACCATTTGTCATACCCAGAAGGTAGTTCTTTTAATGACTCTATTTCAGTAGAGGATGCCAAGGTCAGTTATGCATCTTTGGATGATGCTGTATGGGAGGAGGCGTAGCCATTATTAGGTATGGCAGTTGGGAACAAAGTTTACTTTGACAAGGCTATGCCAAAGGGATGTTCAGTAGCCTGCACTACTTTGGAAAAATTCAGCACTGTACTTCATTGGGTTTAGCAGTAGCAGGTGGACACAAACAAGGCAGTCTTTCTTTGATTTTTTGATAATAGGTGAGGGGTTGGGTGAGTGTCGGAAGGTTTGCAAGAATTTTTGGAGATCTGTGATGAGTTGAGGGTCCCATTGGCTAGCCAGAAGCAGTAAGGCTCAGCTAAGGTATGGGATTTCTTGGATTTATTGGTGGATGCAGAACATGGATTGTTTTACGTACCAGCTGACAATATAGCCCGTTTGAAGGAGAAGATTGGATGGGTGGTGTGGAAGGATAAGGTGTAGATTAGGGAGGTCATGGAACTTTAAGGGTTTCCAAATTTTATATGTTGGGCAGTTTATACACGGCATACTTTTTGTAGGTCAGTGGCCTTCCTGTTAAAAGGAGGGAAGATCAAATGTCATTGAGTCAGGATTATTAAGTTAGTGTGGGCTGATTTGGCATTTTGGTTGTCCTTTTTGGAGCAGTTTAATCGTGTTTCCTTTTGTCAGAAATATGAGGTAGGTCAAGGGGAACTGCAATTGTTTATGGATGCAGAGGGGTGTCAGAATGGGTGCATTTTTTATCAGGGAAGGGTTTGTGGCTCATTGGCCAGCAGAATAGAGGGATGAGTAGAAAATGGATATAACCTTTTTGGAGTTAATGCCAATTTGGGTTGCATTGTTTAGTTTAGCAGGAGTGCCTGTTGGGAAAGAGGGTCATTTTTTATTTCGAAAATATGGCGGTGGTGCGCATTTTGCAAGTAAAGACTGCAAGATCTGAATTGTTATTGTTAGTTTTACGTAAGATGGTTTTGCATATTTTGTTAATACATTTTTCTTTCACAGGTGTGCCTGAGGCTGGGGTTACAAATGATATTGCTGACAGTCTGTCTCAATTTCAGTTTTCCAGGTTTCAACAGTTGGTCCTTGGGGGAGAGGAGGAGTTGATGGTGTTGTCAGATGAGGTATGGCATCTTGAGCTAAGATAACCAGGCAGTTGGTGCAGCAGTCTTGGGCAGCATCTACCAGGAGGGCGTATGGTAAGGCATTATATGATTTTGATAAATTTATTTTACAGTTGCCTGAGGATGAAATGGTTTGGTTGGAAGAACTATTATTGCGATACTTGGCTTGGATTTGGGGGCAAGGTAAGGTGGTACAATCGGTTTAGGTGGACTTGGCTGCAATTAGTATATTTGCATTTGGAGAGATGTCATGGCTTTTCCAATATCAGTGCACATTTGGTTATGGAGGTCTAAAACAGATCAGTTAGGGAAGGGCATGCAGTTAATTCTTGGAAAATATAGGAAGGATGGGCTGTGTCTGTTGGGCTGGGATGAGAGATTGATACGGACTTATGTGGCTAGCCCTCTGGCTTTGGTTTTCTGGTTGCAAGGGTGTAAAGTGGTAATGGATAATCAGTTTGTATATGTAGTTCATGGCTTTCATCAAACCATCTCCTACCCTACAAGAACTCACAAACCCAGCAATAAACAAACCACTTTAGATTGGGTACTAGTTAACAGTAACCCCCAATCTTATAAAACAGGTATACTTCCCGACGATATCAGTGACCATTCTCTTACCTTTATAACAAAACTAAAAATGTCAATATCCAATCAAGTAAATGTCAGAACCACCCGAAATACAAAAACTCTAAACCCACTTAACTTTCAAGCTGAGCTTAGAGCATGCACTTGGACTCCACTAAAACACTTACCACTTGAGGAAGCTGTTTCCTATTTTAACAATACATTTCTACAAATTCTGGAGCATCATACCTTCTTGTATGATCAGAATTAAGAACAAACCAGCTCCCCGGTTCACAAAAGACACCAGGCAAAAAATGCAACTTAGAAGCAAAATCTGGGACAAATGGAGTCATACAACTAATCCTACTGATCACTTAAACTTTAGACATCTTAGAAATGCCACTAAAAAAGCCATTTTCCTTGACCAAAAAAAAAACTATTTCCAGCAACTCCAACAAACCCAATATCAAAACCCACAAAAATTCTGGTCTGGAATAAACATATTACTTCATCCTGGCCACTCTAAAACCCCTACCCCCTCTAATTTGATCCAACAATCTTCCATCCAAATTGCTGATACTTTCAACAATTTTTTCACTGAAACTGCCCACTCTCTAATTATTTACCAGCAGTGTCCATCTCTAACCTACCTGTGTCATCTAATTCACTTACCCTATTAGAACTACTACCCATTCCTACATCTCTCATACACAAACTACTTCTGAAACTCAAACCTTGCACCCCTTCAGCTGATCTCCTCCCCGCTGAATATCTAAAATTGGCAGCTGGAGTTCTTGCCTTCCCCATTTACATCTTAATTAATGGAACCATAACAGAATTCTCTATCCCAAACATCTGGAAAGCATCTCATATCATCCCCCTCTACAAGGATGGTAACTCAACTGAACTTTCCAATTTCTGCCCAATAGCCCTTCTCTCACCTATAGCAAAAATTATGAAGAGATGTATTCATCGCCAACTTCTTAATCAACTCCTCCAAAATCATTTTCTAGGTGACTGCCAACATGGTTTTCAACCTTATCATAGCACCACCACAGCTCTCCTATCCTTTACTGACTGTATAAATAAAAATCGCAATAACAATCTCCTATCCTCTGCAATTTTTATTGCCCTATCCAAGGCATTTGACATGGTGAATCATGAACTATTGATAAACACACTTAATTCTCTCATATTAGATACACACTCAATCTTACCTAGGAAACAGACAACAAGCAGTCCTCTGGGACAATGAACTTTCATCTCTGCTCCCTATTACTCTTGGAGTCCCACAAGGTTCAATTTTGGGAACGCTCCTTTTTACCAATTTCATTAATGATCTGAAAACCTCCCTTCCTCAAACTACCTGTAGACAATATGCTGATGACTCAACTTTAATCAGTTCCTCCTCCTCTCCTTCCCAACTTCAAGCCAAAACCCAAAAAATATTTACCTTAGTAGAAAACTGGTTCCATCAATGCTGTCTCCTCCTCAACCCTAAAAAAACTAAATTACTACTGTTTACCCCTACTCATAATCCCCGCCATAAACTTCACAGTCATATCTAAAAATGGCACCACAATAGTTCCTGACATTACCACCAAACTTTTGGGGGTAACAATTGACCACAGTCTTAATATTGACACCCATATCAACCTAACTATCAAATCAATGAATAGAAAACTTGGTTCCCTATATAGAATTAAACCTTCTCTCATTCCTTCAGCCAGGACTACTATTGCCCAAACTCACATACTGTCTACTCTCCTTTATGCTTGCCCAATCTTTATAAATCTCTCCAAAAGCAATATCAATAAGCTGGCCACAGCTTACAACAACATAGCCAGATTTGCCTCTGATACCCCATATCGTACACATCACTGCAAAAACCTAAAACTTCTAGGATGGCTTGAACTGCAAATCCAGTTTCTTTTTCAGTAACTCATAATCATTCAGAAGATCCTGCATCATTCCTCAAATACTCCAATACTCAGAAACCTTATTATCCCCTATCAAAATCTTGCTACCTTATGATCTGCCAACACACTACTTGCCTCTACCCTAAAATCTAGCAATAAATCTGGTGACTCCTTATTTACAAACTCGATTGGTAACTCTTGGAATAAGCTACCAAATGAACTTACATCCCTGACTTCCACTCCACTATTCAAAAAACAACTTAAAATCTTCCTAAAAATCACAATGGCTATGTCCATGCTCAAATCCTGACTGACACTGACACCTCTTGGCTTATCACTCTTAAGTCTATAATTTCTGAATTCCTCCTCCTTTGGTGTTTCTCTCTGCAAACTCTTCCAAAAGTACTTTTCGTTAGCCTAAGCAATATCTCCCTACCCTTGTTTGTCATGTCCTATGACCATAATTTAAAAAAACAAAAAATGTATACGAGTATGTTTACAGTTTTTAATTTGAGTATTACTAGTATAACATTTCTCTTTAATTTGCTTATTATTTTTATTCAAAATTTCTTGTATTGTATTTGGAGCTTATCTACCCAGGCCTCTGCTGAAAATGGACATATATCCAATCAGACCTTCCCAGTCAACAAATGTAAAATAAAAAATAAATAAAAAAAAATAAATGTAATAAGAAGGCTCTGCAGTGTATGGGTTTTCCACTCATTCTTTTTGTATTGGTAGGGCTTCAGATTTAGCAAGGGAAGGTAGATCAGTTGCAGTCATTTTGAAAGTGGGTCAGTGGTTTTCAAATGCCTTTTTTTCTTATAATAGGTAATGGATTCAATTGATTTAATATTAAATATTTTTTTTTGTTAGGAAAGGAGATTTGTATCCATTGGGCTTTGAAGTGGGTTGCTGTTAGGATGGATGTCAAGGAACTGGGTTTCCATCAATTTTGGTGGACAGTTAGGTGGCATGGTGTTAGAGGTCTTAAGTGGAATCAGCGTATGGATAAACTTGCATTTATATAGTCACATACAGGGCTTCCTTAAGTATTGCTGGTACATGTGGCTGGCAATAACTTGGGAATAATTCCTAAGAAGCAGTAGTTGTATAGGATAAGGGAGGACTGGTTATGTTGTAAGGGATATATTCAGGCACGTGCATAGTATGGTCTGAGATAGTACCGAGTTTGTGTTGGAAGAATGCCACTAGTTTTATGGCACTGGAGCATGCGTAGAGTTTTATTAACTATAAGTTGGAATGGCAGTGGGTTGCTTTTGGCATGCATATAATAGATTACATGGATTTTGATGTTAGGGTTCCTGGTTTGGTTTAGAACTGATGGAGTGCACCTGAAAGAGTTTGGTTTAGATCTGTTTAACATACGTTTAAGATTATCTTTGGAAGGTTTAGCGAAAGTTCTTTCTTAGGAGAGGGGAAACAGCCTGTGGTTAGGTTTGCAGCCAGATAAGAGGGGCAGGATTATCCCTACTCTGTTCCCCATTTTCGTGTTGGGTGTTTATGCAAGTTTTGGGCATGAAAATAAGTGGTAGGATGCTGCTTTGATTAATAAGAATAAGTGAGTGGTGATATGCACCCTGCTTATTCGGGCAGGGTGAGAGAGAGTATGCTGCCCTGATGTATTGTACTAGTATTTTACATGTCATAGTTACAAGATTGTTCACATTGTGATTAGCATTTGAAATGATGCAATAAAGTTATGTTGGAAGCAAATAAAGGTCATCAAATGTCATGTGGTGTGACATGTTTTATTGAAAGGGACTGAGACACATGAAGTTTGGGAAAAAAACAATTTGTCCATGGACATCTTTAGTTAGAGGTTATAGTGAGTTTGATGAGGATGGGGGTGGATGTTGGGGAAGAAGGCTAAGGTTGAGAAATAAAGGGAGATTTGATTATTCTCTGGAAGGGAGTGGTTAATTTATTAAGGGGAGGTTTAAAGTAAGTGAGGCAGTTGTAGGTCAGGAAGTAGGTGTTTTATGTGAGTGTAACTGTGAAGGGGAATCAGAATTAGGTGTGATCTTTCTACCCGCCTTCCCTCCCTTTCTTTTTGGATGATTTTGGATGGTATGTTTATTGAGATGGGTGTTAGTAGAGAAGAGGGGCAGGTGTGTACCTCTTCTGTTTCACCTTTTGGTGTCGGGTGTTGACGCAACGACCTTTGGGGATGAAAACAGGAGAAGGGATGCTGCTTTGATTAATAGGAATAAGTGAGCGGCAGTATGGATGCTGCTTGTTAGGGCAGCGTGAGTGGGGTCATGCTGCTCTGATGTATGGTACAAGTATTTTACATGTTGTGGTTACAAGATTGCTCATTTAAGGATTAACATTCGAAATGATGATGCAATAAAGTTATGTTGGAAGTTAATAAAGTTTGCCAAATGTCATTTGGTGTGACGTGTTTTATTGAAGGGGACCTGGACAATAAGTTTATAAGGGCATATTTCTTACAGTAATATATAGATGTTATTAAAACATAACTTATTATTACATAAATAAGTAACTGCATCTATCAAACTACTTGGAAATATTCACTTCTATCCTGTAATGAAATTCCTGTTAACAATCTGTTGGCCATGTTTGTTATCCTAAGTCTAGCAAAACTGTAATTATGAAAATCAGGAATGCAACTTTCAGCTCACCTGTTCAGGGAGAGAGGGTGAGGTTTCTGCAGTTGTGCTGTAATTCTACTGCACATGCGAATTAAAGTCAGCATAATGGATGTGGGGGCTAATTCATGCTATATATGGTGAGGCGCATGACATCAAGTAGCCCTGCCCAATGAGGGCATAACAAAATATCTCTCAGCATGCTAATACAGTGTATGTGATGCTGACAGGTTCCTTCATTCTTTCTATCCTCTTCAGTTTCTTAACCTGCTGACAGCCACATCAATTAAACTCCCATCCAGTTTTGTTTTTATACTAATGTGTAATGCTGCCTATAGGTTTATTACTTATTTGAACAACACACATATATACATACTTACATGTATCTATATCTATCTATATCTATATATATATATCTATATATATATATATATATATATATATATATATATATATATATATATAGCTATCTATATAGCTATGAATTTTGTCATACAACAATATAAGAAGTCACTACTGAAATTACACACAATTCCTTATCTGAAAGTTCAGTTTCAATTCCTTTAATACTCTTTAGATTCAGGTATTTATTCAGGAAAACAAGGCTTTAATGAAATCCATGCTTGAAATTCAGATAAATGGAGTTTCCACCTAATTATGTACCTATATTTAAATTCATAGGACTGTGGAAGTAAGGAATTTTCCCTTAACTCCATGCTGAGTGACCTTGAAGGTCATACATAAAGAGAGGCATATAGGAATTAAATGGCTTATTGTCCCTAAAATGCTTAATACTTGTGTCTTTCATGGAAGTGAGCACATTACTTTAGCAGTCCATACTCTTGAGATGTTTGTACAGCTGATTAGGCAAATCACATCCAAAAACAACTTGTGTAATAATGACTTAAATAGAAGTACACAAAAAGGGCATTGCTTGATATGTGATTTTAATACACACTGACACAAACATATAGTACTACACAAATGGACATAATACTATTAAAAATGTAAGCTCAACATGGTACAGAACATACATACAGGAGTTGTGTGCCATGCCATGCTTTATGTAATGTAGTTGCTGAACAACACTATATTGACATAACATTTATATAATAAGCACAATATAAGAGAAAAATCTGGATGCTTTTTGTTATAATTGGATTGCTATTAAGAATATAACATATACTCATATAGCAATAACCCACGCCTGGGTGTGGGTAATGCGGGATTTACCCACGGTAAACAAAGACAAAGACAACCGTGGGTAAATCCCGCATTACCCACACCCAGAAGTGAATATTGCTATTATACTATGCCATTATTTAAGAAAAGAAATAATTACTTTTCTTAAATAATGGCATTGTATAATGCCTCTTTGCTGCCCTTCTGCAGCTGGCTGGTATCATGCAGTTCTGATGTACTGCGCATGCCTCGCAGTACATCAGAGTTGTGGCCAAAAGCAATGGAGAAAGCAAGATCTCCATTGCTTTTTATTCGCTATGTTAAATGGGTTTAACATAGTGAGACAGCTTTAAAATAAGCAATGGAGATGTCCGTTGCTTATTTTAAAGCTGTCTCGCTATGTTAAACCCATTTAACATAGCGAAAAAGTAAAAAGCAACAGAGATCTTGCTTTCTCCATTGCTTTTTTTTTTTTAAACCTGTCTCGCTATGTTAAATGGGTTTAACATAGCGAGACAGCTTTAAAATAAGCAATGGAGATCTCCGTTGCTTATTTTAACTTTGTATACCTATGTTAAACCCATTTAACATAGCGAGACAGGTTTAAAAAAAAGCAACGGAGAAAGCAAGATCTCTGTTGCTTTTTACACACTGTGTCGCTATGTTAAAGGAGTTTAACATAGTGAGACAGCTTTAAAAAAAGCAACGGAGATCTCCGTTGCTTTTTTTAAACCTGTGTCGCTATGTTAAACTCTTTTAACATAGCGAAACAGTGTTTTAGAAGAGACTTATACTAATGGAAAAAGTCCGAGCGACCGGACCTTTTTCCATTAGTATAAGTCGATTTACAACGTGCACGCTGGCCAATCAGCATGCACGTTTTGGAATATTAATGGGGGGTCATGGTATAATATTCTTTTTTATATTTGGCCACATATACATAGGTAATTATATCTTTCTATGAGTGTATGTGGATTATAAATATATAGGTATGTGTATATATATATATATATATATATATATATATATATACACACACACACACATATATATATATATATATATATATATATATATATATATATATATATATATATATATATATATATATATATATATATATATATGTGTGTGTGTATGTGTGTGTGTGTGCATTGAATACACATATATCTTTTAATGTAAGTTTGGGGAACAAGACTCCCATTATGAGTTCTCTAATCCTAAAGCACATTATATTTTAATTATCTCTGAACTGTCAAGACGTTTCAGAATGTCCAGATGTTCACCTCATGCTGGTGGTATGTGGTATGTTCTTCATAAAAACCTTGTAAAATTTGTGGCTTTCTGGCAAAACAATGAGCATTGCAACCACCATATAATCATATCATTTAGAAAATGCATGGTAATGTATAACCTATTATTTTAGCAACTTTCTAAGTTTATAAGAACAATTAAAATCTGTCAGTTATTTTGGGCTTTTATCTCCACCCCCCCCCCCCCATTACAACTGTCAGCCTCCAGATTTCTTGGGATAAGAGGTTGAGAGGTATGCTTCCCATTGTTTTTCTGAATGGAGTATCTTTTAGAATTATTTGTGGCCTAATTCTGAGATTACATTTTTTCAATTATTGTTATTTATTTATTTAATTATTTATATAGATAGATATTTCCATATGTGTGTGTATTCTGTCAGTTAATTTTGATGTATTTGTCTTGCTCTCCTTGAGGGTAGAGGGAAATTTTGAATAGAGTTTTTGGCTAAGCTTGAAATGGTCTTAAGACCAATTGCCTAGTAGTTACCTAAAAGATTACCCAGTTATTCAGTATTTGGGAACTTATGTGGACAATGATCTAACTTCTGACCAACATGAGTCTGTTGTTGTAAGAAATTCATTTTGTACTGCACAGCTTATAAAAAAGGGATTGTATCTAGATCTAAGGATGCCATTGTCCCCTTTTATCGGTCTATATTGAATCAGTGAAAACTAAAAAAGTGAATACTGATTCATTAACCCTATTTAAGCAAAAGCTTACAATCTTGAGCACTCGGAACAGTGATTTTTTCCCCAGAGAAAAAAATCACTGTTCCACAAAAAAATAAAAAAATAAAAAAATATTAGAACAGTATATAATGTGGGGGGCTTCTCCCCCCATACCCCCCACACTTAAATATATCAACTCTGAGACTGCACCACAGTGGAGGAAATGGAAAACTCCCAAAATCGGCCCAGTGACTTTTTTCCCTGAGAAAAAAAAATCACTGTTCCGGGTGTTTGGGATTGTAAGCTTTTGCTTACATAGGGTCGATGAATCAGCGTTCGCTTTTTTAAGCGTTTGCTGATTCAATATAGACCCCCCCCTTTACTCATACCTCGTTAGGCCAGTCATTGAATATAATACCCCTGTTGGCATGTTTCTGTCAAGACACATGCAACAACTCTAACACCCATACAAGACCTAAACAACATTTCTAGATGGACTGACTCAAAGACCTACCAATATAGTCCTCATCCTACAGAATATTAAGGGGCGACCTGTGTCTGGCATACAAGGCATCTTCTGACCTATTACTGATGAATTTACTTCACATCAGCAAGTCAGATGTTATCAGAAATACTCAGTTTAGGGATTTAAACCTCTTCTGCAACATCAACAGTTTGGAGGGACAGCAATATTTTCCAGAAGAAACTGCTGCTGCTATGAAACTGACTCCTCATCCACATAAAACAAACTTAATTCCTGTCCATTTTCAAGAGCAACTTTGACCTATAGATGGGAAACTGAAAGTTTACCCCAAGACTGCCTCTTGTACTGCTAATGGACAGAGGGAGCTTGTAAATGCTTTATCCTATGCGTGAGTCCCCTCAAATCATCTATGGAATGATCCTGGTTATTCTCCCTAGGGGTAACATATAGTTATTGACTGTGGGATGTGTAAGGATAATCTATAATCAAATGGTATAGGTTATTGCAAGTACAGAAAGGGAAGCTGACTAGGATTAAAATGGCTGCAAAGGGCAGATATCGTAATACTTATCTATGAACTAATAAACTTACAGTAGCTGCAATGGTAAAAGTGTTCAAAGACAATAATGTTGACAAACATGAAAACACTCCATCAAATGCAAGTATGTACTCTAAAACAGAAAATATGTGTAGCAGCAACAGAATGAAAAATGTGGTGTCATTATCAAGCAGTACGGTTTAAAGACTAATAACTTTATGACAAACGGAACAGGAGTAGTTCAGAATGTTGGACAAGTGAAAGCAGACCTTTGTACTCATGCAATATGTAACTGTGTGATACAAATGTGAGCAGAGAAATATGACTGGTTAGAAAGGGTTCCTATTATATAAATGAAGATGCAATCCTTTGAATGCATCTTGATCGAACTTGAAAGCACGAAACAGCAAAACAGCGAAACGGCTGGGAAAGAAATCGCTTGGCTGCCTCCGTGTATATATATATATATATATATATATATATATATATATATATATATATATATATATATATATATATATAGAGGGCCACTTTGTAATTTTGAAATACTGAAATCCCAAAATTCAGTATTTCGAAATCACAAAGCCAAATACTCAAAGTTCCGAAATCAGCAGAAGCGTGAAATTCAAAATCCCGAAGCACTAAGATTTTGAATTTCTGCTGGTGTGGTGTGTGGATGTTTGGGTTTAATTTAGATAAGTTTGTGTGTGTAAGTATGTTGGTTAGGGTCTTTAGTGTGTGTTTGTGTGTGCTGTGTCTGTGATGTGTGTGTGTGTGAGGTACTGTAAAATGTGTGTGTGAGTTTCGTTTGGGTTTCTGTTTGTGCGGTCTCGGAGTTAGAATATATAAGTGGGGGGTGAAGGGGGCTTGCCCCCTGCTTATATGTAGTTTAGATGCATTTTTTTATTGTGGGGGGGTTGTGTTTGTTTGTGTGCACTGTATGAGTGACATAGTGTCGGGATTTTGAATTTCACAGTTGTGTGTTTTCGCATTTGTGAATTGTGCTTGGGTTTTTGACTTTGTGATTTTGAAATACTGAATTTTGGGATTTCAGTATTTTGAAATTACAAAGTGGACCCATATACATATATATAGATATTGATGTGTGTGTGTGTGTGTGTGTGTGTGTGTGTGTGTATATAGATAGATAATGCTAGATAAATAGACATATATATCTATAACGATATCTGTGTAGCTGTATATATGTATACATGTATGTATGTACATAAATATATTACCCTGTGCAGATTCTGATCACACACTCATGCATTTTCAGAAGCAGTCAGACCTGCTGACATGTTTTGTTCCCTTTACTTATAATGTACATGATGTGGTAGTACTTGTTCAAGCCAAATTGGTACATTTTCTAAGCATATCTCGTTGGATGCAGCCAAACTGGACAGTCTAATAATAATAATAATAATAATAGTAACTATTCTTTTATTATTTTTATTATATTACCATTATTATTATTTTTGTATTGTTCAGGGAATTTTTTCATTTAGTTCTGCAAACCTGGGTGACAAAGGTGCCATCATTACTTTGTTGTAATTAAGTAGAGCTTTTTTACACGGTTAATTTGATAAAATGGTTAAGGTTTCTTGTGCTTTATAGCACATTATTTTGTCCATTTTTTTAAAGTGCTCATTACTTGATATTGTAAGTGTAAACAGAACATCAAAATATATTCAGATTAGATTTTATTAAGACAGGTAATTTGCCATACTGATTCTGTATGTCTCAGAAGAATACTCCATGCTTATAGAGTACTTAGAGGCAATTACATTTTCTCTCATCTAACTCCCTTATTTGTTTTCTTATGTGTATGTGTGTGTATGTGTAAGATATCTTGGCTGTAATAATGTATATGTGTAGAATATGTTTGATGTCATAACTTAATTATATGTGTTGGATAACTTAGATATATTATCATTTAAGGTTGGTATAATATTTGTGTAGGATTTCATACTTGTGATGACATCATACTCGCAGTGTATGATAAATAATCTTCTACCTCGGTGACACTAAATGGTAAATATAAAGTAGTATTATCTAAGATTGTAAAACCTTTACTCTGTTTTCAAAAGAACACATAAATAGACTTTTCTGTCTTCTAGTTTGCTCAGAAAATGCATTTTTACCCATCTTCAACAATTCAATTTTACCCTTTTTGCCTATTTAATTAGTTTATCCACTTATCCATTATGTTTACTGAACATCTTTTCAATTAATATTAAAAATGAATGCTGCCACTTGAACTAAATTCAGTGCATAAGGCATTGCGTATACCACAGCAATATTTTGTTACTTTTATGTTATCCTAGCCACCATTTGCTTATATGCCTAGTGGATTTAACTATTGTATATATGAGGTACCCATTTTTTCTTTACTTGGTCAAATTGTGAGGGACACATGTCTTCTGTATAAAGTATGCATCAGTGTATCAGTGTACATATGTTCATATCTTAAAGTAGTTAAAAATTTTTTTTAACACATTTTTAGACTATGCGTATTAGTTCACTCATATATTATCCAATACTAACAGCACAAACATGAATAGTAATTCATAACCTAATACCTATCTACTGCCAACCTGCTTTCTGTCTTCCCCTCCTTGAAGACCAGAAAGTGTTCGCACACTGGCTTTTCACAAACACAAACATCCTCACACTTGATACATGTATAGTTCTCTGACTTTCCAGTCAGTAAATGTAGAGCAATTCAATAAGGAAACATAAAAATGAGTATTTGTGATACTAACCTTCCTCGCCTAGCCATAAATCTACATCCACTTGAAGGAGCTAGCTGAGAATTTACTGACCCTAATACTAAAGCAATCCATTTTACACATCCCCATTATAAAAATCCCTACTAAGGTATATATGGTTGCAGTCACATGGCTACCAAGAATTGTCGTTTTTTTTTAACTCTGGTATGCCATTGCTCTACTTGGTAGCTTAAAACAAGTGATCTAGGTTTGTTTATCGAATTATGGGTCAACCAGTTCTAATCAAGACCTAAAGCTACAAATATGCATATTTATGTATCTGTTAAAGAACTGGCTGCTTAAAGGTTGAGTAAGTGCCCCTAAACAGTAAAGGAGCTCCCACAAACCAACAAAACAGTATTATCATCTCATTACATGTCATGTTTATAGTCCTCACCTACTTTCATTAATAGTTGCCTTTATGTGGTTTAAATTAAGTCAGTTACTCATAGCTAGTTATAATTTCTATCCACATTCTAGTTGAGAACTGCTCTTCCCCAAACTTTTCTTAATGGCTGTATATACCGGCATTGCTTTGTCTCTCTTAAGTGATCTCTTCTAAAATTCTGCAAATGAAGCATAAACCACAGTTGTGGCTTTTTGATGAATTTTGTT
Source organism: Protopterus annectens (assembly GCF_019279795.1). Classification (NCBI taxonomy): domain Eukaryota; kingdom Metazoa; phylum Chordata; order Ceratodontiformes; family Protopteridae; genus Protopterus; species Protopterus annectens. Next base: position 202,160,239 of record NC_056742.1, read on the forward strand.
TTCGCATACATGGGTAGAAATTGAAAACACCTGCGGATTACTTTTTCATTTTAGTAGTAGAGTGTAATAATTATCTACATTCTATTCCTACAGAAAGTGCTGTCAATAAATCTTTATTTTGTATTCAGGGAGTCTGAGTGGAACCACTTAGTTGCTAACTGTGACACCTAATCGGTGTATTTTTTCTTCTTCTGACTAAATTATATTTCTAGGTGTAGTACCTGGTGTCGTGTCTCCAAAATTTATTATCATAGATTTTTTGTTATTTGTTTTTTAGATCTCTTCTTCAGTGTTCTTTGGCTGACATTTCATTTTTCCAATGCAGAAATTCTTTAAAATGTTCAACTTCTTAGAGTGTCCCAGTTGCCTTATATGTACTCCATGATAAAAGAGTTTATAGATAAGTTGTGGTATAATAAAATGTAGACAGTCTTTCTTGTTTTGTATATTTTGCTGCATTAGAAATTAAAGTAACAGTGTGATTCAATAAACTGTGAGTAGGCTTTGTGCGAAGCCTAGATGAAGTTTACGTGTTTGTGCAGTGCGCAGCACCGCTAATTACATATTCATGCCACTCACAGTGTTCAGATCTGAACAAGCATGGTTTTATCACTGACAAGAGTGTGTCCACCAAAGAAACTGTGTAAAACAACATGAAAAGAAACCTGTTTACAGTAGAGCAAACTAGGTTAGCAGGATTGCGCAGAATGCTATGATTACCAGGGTATATTATATAGTGATGTATATGGTGCAAACACAGTACAGGGCAGTATAAACAGTGCAGAGTGTTGTGAAATCCCATTCCATGCATTCAGTACAAAAGTTGTGTAAATGATCTGTAAGGTTACATGGACTGCCATTTAAAATAAACAGTCAGAAGTGTATGTATTGAATAGGGACACACAAATGAATTGTAGAAATGAACACAGGGAAAGAAAACAGGTGAAACATTGTAATGTACAGCAGATGAGGGCATGTAAATGGAAGACAGTTGTAGCAGGAATACTAATCACATAGTGTGTTACAGTATGGAATTCTCAGTGAAAATGTATATTATGTGACTGTCAGACAAGGTGATATAACAACGGAGAAAATGTCTTTGTGAGATAAGCATCCTGACATGAACAATGGAGAGGACATCTATCAGGGGTGTTATATACAATTGGTGTTGGGTGCATACTCTGAAGCTGTGCAAACGTATTTGTCTGAATATGAGCATAATGTCAAAAGAGGTCCCCAACAAGTAGGACACAGTTACAGGCTTATGGACAGTATCAGAATAATACCACCAGTAATTCCATGTCTCTGGTACAACATACGTGATTCTGAGTGATCATAGATAGTTCTGCATGAAGACACGTGTGCAACTATTATGGCAGTTCAGCAATCTATGAGGGTAATCAAGCACACTGTCTTGACACTGTAACATCTGCTGGAGACACTGCTATACCTGTATGTGACATTATGATCACTACAGGCTAGTTGACTGGTGTACATGGCATATATTTTTTATATAGATATAGATATATACATATGTATAAATATCTATGGCACAATAAACACTGTCATAAATGTAACCCATTAATGTTGTCAAACAGCTATGTATGTACTGTGTGCATCACTTGAACAAGTATCACACATGCATCTGGTGTAACACCTTGATGGGTGTTCCACACCATCAGACAGTAATGTTTATGGAACAAAAGGAATACCTAGGTATGGCCAATAAGATGTGTGGCAGCTCACTGTGGCAAAGATGTTACACTTCAGTTATGCATCACAGGATGATGTGTAAGGAGGTACATGAAAAGTGCATTGTACTGAGTTACTGGTGTGATGAAGGCTGTGAACTATGGAGGTATTACGGGCTTGATGTGGATATCCTGCACATATTTAGTAGTTGTATAACATACAAGGGAGTACTCACCACTGTGGCCACATGCTGGTGGACATTCCATATACCATCTATACCAGGACACAGGACACATTCCAGTTGGTCTGCTTGTAGGGTGTGATGTCTACATTATCCCTTGTGCATGTGCTTTCATAATGTAACCTATCTCTCATTGTTTTTGTTTCAACTCATGTGGCTGTGGCAGCAATCTTTGGTGTGTGTTGGTGTGGTCTGTTTTATAAAAAATATCACAGTTGGAATCACTGATTGCCCACAATCTGCAGTCCTCCAGACAGCTGTTTGGACACAGTATGTGTATGTCATTCTTGACATCTGTGACTTAAAGAATGGACTGGAAAGGGTCTAGCAGACAGTCGTGATGTACAGACCTGATCACTGTACCAGAGATATATGTCACTTTACACATTTCAACATAATTAGATGCCACATTTGTGATCCAGTGGTCTATCCATTTGGTGAAATAGGTGTTTATGGCCACATCTGACACTGTTGTTTGAATACCTCAATGTGGATTTGCGTCACATGCCTTGACCTGGTCAAGTTTCACAGGATGACAGTGTTGTCATCATACACACCTTTGATCACCACTTTCAGGAAATCTAACAGATGTAATAAACATGGATATAGCATTAACAACTCACATTTGTTTGTTGCACACAGCAGGGATATGACGGGTCTATATCAGAACACCGAAAGTTCATTAGGTTCATAGGTTCATAGGTTCATACTAGGCTATCTGCCCTAGAGCATTTATAAGCCTAGCCAGAGTGTGTTTGGCTTTCACCACCCATTTTAAATTAATTTTGCTATGCCCTTTTTCGAGGTTAGTATACTGTGCCTCTGTCTAACAGTGACACAGAAGTGATACCTGGGGTAAACCTACGATCTCCCATCCACTCATCAAGATTCCTCTTGAAGAGAGTCAGTGAGGGACTTTGCCTAACCTGGACTGGGATTTTATTCCAGAGTGGAGGGAGCCTCTGGGTTATGAATCTGTCCCTCCAGCATGTCCTATTTATTTCAGTGCTGTGGTTCAAGTCTCTCGAGTGCGTAGCTCGATGGGATTTGGATTTTCTGAGGTGCAGCATGTCCATTAATTCCGGGTTGGACATGGCTTTATACGTCAGGCACAGATCGCCTCTGAGCAGGTGGTATGCCACTGAGTAGAGCTGGAGTTTCTTTAACTGGGCAGCATATGGCATCTATTTGAGCCCTTTGATCCTCTTGGTGAGGTACTTTTGGGGTCTTTCCAGTTGCTGCAGGTGTCTGGTAAGGTAAATCCCAAAAGGGGCATTGTACTCAATTATGGGCCTGATGAGGGATGAGTAAAGAGGCACGATGACCTCCCCTGATCTAGATGTGAATCCCTTCATGATTAGGTGGGCTATATAAAATGTTTTTCTAACCACTTTGGCCACATGGTTGTCAAATGAGAGATTGCTATCAACTTGGGTCCCCAGGTCCATAATTACTTCTTCTGCATGTAATGGATTACCACCTATGTGGTAATTAGTGGGCACTTTGTTTTTGCCAAAGGGGATGACTATACACTTTTTGGCATTTAGCTTGAGGCCACGGCTCTGGCACCAGTTGTCTATTTCTATGAGGCCCTTTTGGAGGATGCTTGTGTCGGCTGGAGAGTCAATTATGGCGCCCAGTTTGCAGTCATCTGCGAACTTGATCAGCCACAGTCCTTCCGTGTTGGCCTGTACCTCCAAGAAATATATACCGAACAAGAGAGGTCCCAGGACTGAGCCTTGTGGGATGCCACTTGTAACTGGTTTGGAATCTGACATGGCTCCAGCAATTCTAACCATGTGGGTTCTGTCCTTGAGCCAGTTTGCAACCCATCTAGTGACATAGGGGTTTATATTTAAGCTGGTGAGCTTATCTATAATGCCCGAGTGGGGTATTGTATCGAAGGCTTTTGTGAGGTCCAGGTAGGCTGTGTGGACCACCTTCCCCTCGTCAATGTCCTTGGTGACTGTTTCAAAGAAATTGACCAGGTTTAAGAGGCAGGATCTGCCCTTAACAAAGCCGAACTGGGTAGGATCCAGTGTCTGTAAGTCCCCAATATCTTTATTTATGAGGTCCATGATGATCCTTTCCATAGCTTTGTAGACCAAGCCAGTCAGGCTTATGGGGCGATAGTTTCCAGGATGCGTTGAGGCACCACGTTTGTCGAGAGGGACCACTGTTGCTGTACGCAACTATTTAGGTACATATCCTGTAGTAAGGCTGAGATTGAACAGTAGTTTTATGTTTGGGTTTAGCTCTTCTTGGAGTTCATGTAGGACGCAGCCCGGGACACTGTCTGGTCCCATTGATGCTGTGTTTTTTGCTTTGGAGAGGGCGGCTCTTATCTGAGCATCTGAGATGTCAGGGGGGTAGTACTCTGCTGGGATAGATATTTGCCCTTTTGGTGAGGAGGAGGGGGAGACGTTTGCGCTGAACCTGTCAGCTAGGATGTTGGCAATGTCTGTGGGTTCGGTGTATTTTTTGTCATTTTGGACTAATTCTGAGCATATCTGGGAATTCCCACCCAGGTTCCTAACATAACTAAAGAAAGCCTTGTGATTATCCTTAGTGTCCTGTGCAATTTTTCTCTCGAAGCTGGCCTTTGACGATTTTATGAGTGCCCGTAGTTTTTTGCTAATACTGATCAGAGATGCCTTCCCTTTTTGGGATTTTGCTCTATCATGTAGTAGCTTCCTCCTTGTATTGTATAGTTTGTTTATGGCTGGGGTCGACCAGACAGGACGTCTGCCTTTGGAGGATTGGGTCTTGGTTTTATTTGGGATTGCATGATCCATGCATTCCTGAAGGTGTTCATAGAATGCGTTTATAAAGGATTCTGCAGTCTGCACCATATTTTCCACAGGCCCGGGGGCTTTGAAGGATTCCACCTCGGTTTTGAGGAGTGTGAAATTTGCTTTAGAGAAGTTTTTCACTGTAGTTTTCTGGGCAGGGGGTGGTCGGGATGTGAATATCCAGTGAGATTAGTTTATGGTCTGATCTTACCAGTGAAGGATACACTTCTGGTCTGGAGCATAGAGTCCCCATGTTGGTGATGATCAGGTCTTTCGAATGTTCTTACATCAACCCCTAGTCAGCAAATGCTGAAAATAGCGAAATGACAGATAACCATATTTTTTCCTAGGGAAAGAATTCAGTTGTCCTTTTCTGTTGTTTTGCTATTTTCAGCGCTGTGGTGGAAAGTTACGGGTTGGGTTCAGGTAAGTGTGCGACTGGGCGTGGGTTAGGTGAGTTAGGGTTAGAGTGCGAGGGAGGTATGTGTGCGATTGTGTGGACGTGAGGGTTAGGGCGGGTGAGGTGAGTTAGGGTTAGGGCAAAGGTGAGGTGAGTGTGCGATAGTGATGAACCTTAGGGTTAGGGTTTGGGTTAAGGTAAGTGGATAGTTAGTGGTGTTTGTACAGTTTAGTGTAGGGTTAGCTGTAATATTTTGGGTGTATGTGTGTGGATTGCTGTTTGTTTGGTGTGCTTGTGTTGTGTGTATATGTTTTGGAACTGCAAATTTTTTCCCTAGGAAAAAATTCACTCTTCTGAATGTTCGATGTTGTCAGCATTCGCTGATTAGGAGTCAGTGTAAGAACATTCGAAAGAATGAACTTTTGGTGTTCTGATATAGACCCAATATGACTAGTGTCCATATAGAAAAGGTCCATGATTTCTCAACACGAAAATACAGGCCGTACAAACCATGATGCATATGGATAGACTGAAAGCCCTGTCACTGTAATTTGTATCATATAAGATGAGGTGACTTGTGTCTGGTCTACAGGCCAGTCCCTGGCCCTGCCCTGATGACAATACTGCACATCTGCAAATCAGCTATAGCTGATGACATCAGCAGTGTCTGGTGAGGTTCAAATACTAATAACCGTGACCCACATGCTGGTGTTAAATGCTCTCAGTAATGTCAAGTAAGTGTACAAAAAGACACACACCCCAGATGACTGCAGTGAGAACAGAACCCCTACCTATCTAAGGTAGACAGACTAAAGAACTCTGTATTAAAGTCAAGCTCCAGAGCTCAAATCTGACATGGAAAGTGTCAGACAACAGTTTATAGGTGATGACATCAGCAGTGTCTGGTGAGCAGAAAGTGTTAATGGTTAAAATTTAATAGTGAAAATGTTAATAGCAGTGCTCACATGCTGATGTAAAATGCTCTCTCTGATGTGAAGCAAGTGCACAAACACACACAAAGCCAGTTGACTGCATAACTTAGACTAGAGAACTCTGTATTTAAGGCAAATGCCATGCCACAGGACTGACTTTTACAGTGCTGCTACACAAGCCTGACTTTTACAAGGCTGCAGGACAATGTATTGTGGATGACATCAGTATTGAATGTTTGGAGCGAACATATTGGAAGGCCTGCATGAATTGGATGTGTCTGCATGTGCAAGTGTCAAAATATTGTCAATCCATGGGATTGGAGTGGTAGCTCTTGGATACATATCTATCCTCCTCTGACTAGATATACACACGCACACACACACACACACACACACACACACACACACACACACACACACACACACACACACACACACACACACACACACACACACACCTCCCAGTTGGCAACAGCAAGAACAGAACACCTTACCTATCTAAGTACACAGACTAGAGAACTCAGTACTTTCTGCAAGAATCATGGCACAAGTCTGACTTTTGCAAGACTGTAGGAAAACCTACTGTGGATGACATTAGCACTGATTGGAGAGAAGATGTTGGGAGGAATGCACAAAATGGATGTGTAGGCATGTGCAAATGTCAAATACTGTCAATGCATGTGACTGGAGTGATAACTGTCATGTATACACTTATACTCCTCTGAACAGATAAACACACAAACACACCTCCCGGTTGACTGCAGTGAGAACAGAATCCCTACCTATCTAAGTACACAGACTAGATAACTCAGTACTTTATGGAAAGCACCACAGTACAAGTTTGACCTTGACAAGGCTGCAGGACAATTTATGGTGGATGACATCATCATTGGATGTTAGAGACAAGATATTGGGAGGCCTGCATGAAATGGATGTGTAGGCATATTCAGCTGTCAAGGTATTTCAAGTTCTGCATGTTACTAGAATGCTGAGTGTGCAATTTATAACATGTGGTTGCTGTGTTCCAATATGCAGGTATACTTTAACAGACAGCTTTACAAATTATATGCAAACTGATTTTCACATTACTACAAGTATTGTCATTCTAAAGATCTTCATGGTATATAACACAACATTTGTTATTAGTTTATGTAGTATAGGTGATATATTTGTGAACTGATACTAAAAGACCATGGTTGCTGTGCATGGGGGGAAGTAACAGATGGCTGCATTGTAAATGTGTGGCATTTTCTTAGATGAGTGTATTAAACAAACCTGCTGCTTAGCTGACTCTATGGTAGTAGGTGGAAATGCACTGACAAATTTCTGTTTGAGCCCAGATGATATAGGCTTCGAATCCTGGTCTATATAATATTTTTAAATAAGTAGCAGTAATGCACTGAAATTATAATTTTCATTTCCTTCACTTGTGTTACTGTGTTTGGACATAGCACAGTATGTTTAAGCAGCATTGTGCAGAGGTAACCACACCAAGAAAGAGACTTTCACCATTGTTTGGCATTGGTGGGTGATGCCAATCTCCACACAAACATACAGGCCAAAAAGTGAAGGGCTCCATTGCTGTTTTGGTATGTATGTGTGTTGTGTATAATTCTATTTTGACCAGATTATATGTGTTAAAATGGAGTAGATAGAAAAGTGGTGAAATGGGGGCAAGCTGGGGGAAGAAAAAAAGGGAAAACAACATAGGAATGTGCAGGAGGGACGTAGGAAAGAATCATAGCTATACATTTTTAAGAGTGTAGACTGAAAATATGTACAGAATATTAGCTGAATTAGAACTGTTACCTCCACAAAGAGGGATGACAACAATGCAATCATGTTGTGTAGCCAATTGGACCGAATCAAGTGTGTCAAGAAGACGTGTGGAAAAATGGAGAGCTATGTATGGGACAGTTTTTATTTTGTGGGACAGGTGCCCAGTTTTGTTTTTTTACTTTGGTAAGAGAGAAATGCTGGGTAAGGGATGCTGGTATTTCTGGGTCAGGTAAGTTAGATAGGTTAGAAAACAAATGCAAACAAAGAGGACAAACAAGACAAGACACAGGGACAGTGAGGAGCACAAAAGGTTGGGGGGCATCAAGACTGGGGTGAGGGAGGGGACAATGCAAGCTCATGCCTGTCCAACATGGGGAGAGTGAGAATCAAGTCCACTGGTTGCTGGAAGTCTTCTCCTCCTATGGACTATGAGGGAGAGTAGCTTCTTCATCTGGTGTAGGTATACACCAATGGTGCTATGCACAACCCTATGCACCAACCCTGGCATTTCCTGGTGGGTGATGAAATCCCCACATCTGCCAGTAATCCCAGAGGTTACCACAGCATCAACTACCGGGTTAGTGCTACCTGAGGGTGAAAGTATTTTAGGGCTAGCAGAGGCAGTACTGCTAGGTTTGGTCCCAGATGTGCTGGGCATTGGTGCTAGAGCCAATAGAGCAGAGGCAGACTAGCCCACTGAGATTGGCCCATCTGTCAAGCATTTACCAATTTGTTACAGTTGGATGACGTGGAGACATTTTGATGACACTTAATAGAAAATATAGATAAGCATTGGCTTGAGAGAAAAAAAAGAGATAACATCAATATCATCATATGTGACATACAATGCATTATTACAATTATATAATTATTTTATCTGAGCTAATATATTTAAGTATACATCCTAGCAACCACAAAATGTAGCTATGGATTGATAAAGTAATCCTTGCAATGTGCATATATTGCACACATGCTTGGTCCAATTATACAGATTACAGTTAACAACAGGACATTTATGCCACTTGCATAAAGTTTAATTTATGCAATATTATTAAAGAAATGTAGCACTGTGTAGTTGTTACTTGTGGCATTTGAACCCACAAACTCTGACTACAGTCTTACACTTGTCTCCTAAAGTCAGTGTGTGCTACAGACTTATGCATGCATGCTTGCTTTTACAGTTAGGATATGCATGCTCACTTTGCTACTACTGTATAGAAAACAAAAACATCTAGCCTTATCTTTTAAAACTACAATAATGCTTCTCTAATGCTGCATATATACATACCACTTGCTTTCCTCAGTCTGTCCAATCAATCAGCATGAGTCTGCTTATTTAACTCATTTTCAAGATTAGCTGTGGAATGAAAAGAAAACAACACCGCTCTGGGGACCTAAACCTTGTCATCACAATAAACAGAGCATGCCGGAGGGATAGATTCCTGTCCCAGAGACTTCCCATACTCTGGAATAAACTACCTATTTATATCAAACAAAGCTTCTCATTAGCACTCTTCAAGAAAAATCTTGATGATTGGATGGGAAACAAGAAATTCACCCCAGGGATCACCTCTGTGGCTCTGCTTGACAGTGGCACAGGAAAATCATTTTCTTGGGTGGCAAAAGCCAGGGTACCTTTTTGGCTGGGCTTGTATAGGCCCCAGGGCCGATAGCCTAGTACCTACTTATGAACCTATGAACCTATGAACAGAAGAGCATTATGTATACTAGTCTTGCTTATATTTAGCTTTCTGTGTAGTATAAATTCTCATCATTAGTATATTTAAACAACTGTGGGATGTTGCTAGTTTAAATCTTATCCAACCACTGGTTGAGTGTATCCCTCTTATGCCTTTTTAGGTCATTGAAGTGGTATCTACGCTGTTCTCCAATGTGTGGAATGCCAGTCACACTGGATGCAGCCATGGTCAGAATATTCCAAGCCTCAGACTTGTACTGGGAGCCAGAATAGTCCCCCTGCAGAAGACTTTGGCTGTGATGCTTTACCAGGAATCCAATAAATACTCTGGACTCCTAAAAACCTCACTTCTGCTCCTTAAAGTGGGTACAGTTTGAGTGGTGTATGCTGCTGTAAGTGTTGGATGATGTAACTTTGTTGACATGCACTGGGTGCATGAATGTTCTGACCAGACATGTATTTGTTTGACTTTAAACACTACTAAAATTGATTTTTACAGTGTCGGATTCAAACCTATGCATAAGGAACAAAACATATTCTTCCACAGCTGTGGTTTTCCATCTTTGCCACAGAAGAAGTGCTTGCCAGACATAGTAATGAACCATTCATAAATACAGGTGACAGTTTGAGGTGTTAACCAAGTATGTGCGTGACCAGACAAGGTTGTTGTATATAGACTCCTTTGTGGTGTGTTATTTAAGTGTGAAAGACATCCAAGTCCAGATATCAGAATTATATTTCCAGAAAATAGTAAATAGCATAACATCAGTCATACATCCAAACCTTCAAAACTCAGTATGGGTGTCTTATCTCTTATACATATAATTCGTATCAGCTCCAATATTTATGATTATGTCTATAGTGTTTGAAGTGAAACTGAATATCATTTGAAATGGAACAATGGTAAAAATGTCTGGAGTTTTCTGTATTACAACCCAGAATCATGTGTATGGCAGGCCTATACTTACACCTGTTGCTACAAGAATGTTTAAATAACACTTGTATAATTTCCTTTTCATTAATATAAACTGGACTGTCATGACATTAAAATATGTTGTACTTCCTGTATTAGAACCCAGGACCATCTGTATTACAGCTCTAAACTTATACCTGCTGCCACAGGAATAGTTAAATGACAGATACATAAATGGCTATTCATTCTTAAGTTTTATGTGTTAACTGCTGCACAATGCTGCTTACAGTGTTTGCACTGTGCCCAACAGAATTAACAGAATGCACTTGTTTTAATTTGTTGACAGTCTGCATCCTCTCTACAGGTGTTCGATGGATGCAGGTGTTGGAGAAGCTTGCTAACAGCCATGCAATGTCATTTTGTGGTGTTGCACGATGGAAAGCAAAAACTACAACAATGTATCCTGTTTGACCTTTACACTGTCTATGGTCTGTCTGCAGGTGTTCTGTCCACTTGCTGTGTGAGCCACTATTCTAGGTTTGCACACTGCTAAACATTGCAAAAATGAGATAAGCACAGCAAAACCTAACATCATTGTGTTTCTCCATTTCCCTTGTTTCCACGTCACCATGAACAGTTCAAACATTGGAATTAAACAAAAAAGAATGCAAAATCCAAAGAAAGGGAAAATTAGGTAAAATGAAAAGAAATTGATTAAATAGACAACACTGTAAAATTTATGTTGGTACACATGAAATATTTATACAGGTCTGGATTTGAACTCTCACTCCAATGGACCTTCAGTACAAAATAAGGGTGCCTCATCCTTCCTTGCAACACAAACAGCTCTGCAGTAGAAAACTAAAATCATCGTGCATACAACCAACTGCAACATTATCCACAGTGCCAACAAAACATATGACAGTTGTTTGTACATGTAATAATTTCAAATGTAGTGCACTGAATGATCACACAAACATTTCTAGCTATTGTTTGCATAAATGCAGATCTGTCTTATCTCTCTGTCTTTGTTGCCCATTCTTGTGTTATCTGACCAGTAATCTGAGGCATCCAGTCTGTAAGGCATTCTTTGTCATTGTTCATAAAATGTGTAAGGATACTAAATGGCAATTATATACAGTTGTCAAGAAATTAAGTGGAGGTTGAAGGTTACTGAACAGAAAGTGTAAAATGTGTGCTGCGTACTTATGTTTAAAACCTTGATACAGTTACTTATGCACTTTGAAAGTCTAACCTGGCTGACACACCCACTGGAGGTAAGGGAGTCTAAATTATTATTGCATTTTCCTTCCCCCTACAAGTAATCATTCACAGTTGCAATCCATTAGCAACAATCACTGAGGGAGTGCCTGCACTATGTTTATATCTGATACACAGAACCACATATTTGTGATTCAGGAATTCTCATGAGTTCATATCTAATTTGCATCTTCACTGTGCTCACATACCTGAATGTACACTATAAAAAGGGAACTGTGTAGCTAGGGAACCTGAAGATGAGGAGACTGTTGATATGGATAACACAGAGGAATATATTATATTACTTTGGAATTTATCAGCAGAGAAGACTACTGATCTTGATAAGGTATATTTGCATTTTTCATCTATATACTGCATATGCTTTAATGTCAGTAAGAAAAAAAATATATATATATATGTGTGTGTGTGTGTGTGTGTGTGTGTGTGTGTGTGTGTGTGTGTATATATATATATATATATATATATATATATATATATATATATATATATTTATACACCCCCTGCATACATACATATATATATATATATATATATATATATATATATATATATGGTTTACTGACATAATGTTGAATGCTAAATGGTTGAAACTGAATTGGTTGAGCACACTATATTGAATGATCAAAATGTTGAAATAAAATTAGTCTAAACACACAATGTCAAAAGTATAGAATTTGCCCATTTCTGCACTGCAGTGCGATCTCGGAGTTGATATATTTAAGTCGGGGGTATGTGGGAGGTGCAGTCTCCCACATGGGGGTGCAGAGGGGTGTAGCCCCTCTGCAAAATAGCAGGGTTGATCTCATTGCTTTTTCAATGAAATGATTATAAACATTTTGGTAATTCAATGTTTTGGGTTGAGATGTTATTTTTCAACCAAATGACTATTACATATTATGAAATTTAACATTATGTCGGTAAACCTATATATATATATATATATATATATATATATATATATATATATATATATATATATATATATATATCGGGTATATATTAACTAACCGAACACTTAGATTAGCAAATCTAACATGATCGACCCACATTAAGGGAACAGGCATAACACTGAACAGTAGTAGTGCCGAAATGTAAATATTCTAAACCCTTCAGTCGGCCCAGGCACACATACCAGATAGAAACGTAGTTACGTAAAGAGTATTGTGGTGAACTGTCTGAGACAGCATATATGAACAAAGTTAATCCCCAATGCATATAAAAACAGTTTCCAGTGTAAATTCACACTAGCTGAAAAAGAAAACTATACAAATAAACAGAGTAAAGGCTCCTGTGTTGCCCATATCATACTTGGATAGTTAGGTGGCCTCCTTGTTCACTGTGAGAGAGGGAACTCTGAGCAGCCTATCTGTCCCTGTAGGAGTGGTCCCAGCCCAGCAACTTGTAGCTCATTTGCCATTTTGGGCAAATTTCTATCCTTTTTAATCTCCTTGGTATAACGCTGTTTAGCTGCGGTTAAACTATTCCAGGCTCCACGAAGTCTGCACTTCAGTTTTTCCCTTGAAACTTGAAACACTTCAACCCAGCACTATAAATAAGGCAATTTAAGACTGGCATTTACTAAAACTCACTAAAACTAGCACTAGCTTACAGCTTGCACTTCAGCCCTATACTCAAGAAGTATAAGGCTCTTTACTCATCCAATCAGCAATACAGTCCCAGCCATCTATTCAGGCATGTTCAAGGGACAGCTTCAGGTGTGCTCTCCAGTCCAGCTAGAGAATCTGGGCATCCTGAGGCAATGTTACAATTGCCTCATGTACACAGACAACCCACTCCTCCTCCCAACCAACCCAAACATATGTGAGAGATGCAGTTACACAGCCAAACTGGAGGCTAAGCTGCACCAGAAAACAACTCTCAGAGACACGCAAAAACATACTTGGAGGCTCTAAATAAGAACCTGCCTAAACAACAGAGACCTCCTAAGCATACACCCAAGCAACTCCCACCCCATAACAGAAACCAGGTAACACATATGTCACAACAGCAGTGTGCCAAGCAAAATCAGCCCCTAAGGCTAAATAACACACTAGCAATCGGTGATTCTATCATCAGGCACACAGACGTCCCACTCACTAGACTGAACAAGTACAAGGTTACCGTAAGCTGCCTGTCAGGTGCCAGAATCTGCCACATAACACATGCACTCAGGTCACTCCACAACAAGTACAAATATGACTCTGTCATTGTACATGTTGGCGTAAATGACCTACCTCCTTGGACTACATGAAAAGAGACATGGAGGAGCTCTCTGACCATGTAGCCCAGGCTGGTATGACTCTGACTCTGAGTAGCATCCTGCCCTCATCCAAAATGATGCCAGCATATGAAGAAAAAATGATCAGTTTCAACAATTGGTTAAACTACTGGTGTCATTCAAAGGGGATCCAGTACTTGTCAGCCTGGGACGACATGCTTGACAAGCCATGTTGCTTCGCCAGAGACGGCTTGCACTTGTTGCCCCTGGGCTTTTGAATACTGGCCAAGACTCTTGCCGCCCCAATACTGCCTTTTTTAGGCAAGGCTCAAAAGACAAACCCGTCTCCATAAACAACAATAATAAACAAAAACTGAGGGTAATGCTGCTCAACACCAGAAGTCTAAACCCCAAAATGCACGCACTCAAGGCTCTCCATAGTATGGAAGAAATCAAAGTATGTGCAGTGACAGAAACCTGGTTCAAGGCTCCAGAGAGCACCCCAGCACTACCAGGCTATAACTCCTACTATACCTTTAGGTCCCAAAACCAGGACCGAAACACAAAAGGAGGGGGTGTGTCCATATTCATCAAGAACACTCACACCTGTAGGTTAGTAGCACAGCACGCGGAATCTGAGATCATCCAAGTGCAATTGACAGTGGGTAAATTGACTGTTCAATTTATAGCTTGCTACAGATCTCCCACCTTGTCTCAGGACCCTCATGCAGCATTCCTGAGAAGATTAGAAAGTATGAAGATTCTACCCAACACCATGCTACTGGGTGACTTCAACTATCCAAACATTGACTGGGAAAACTACTCAAGCTCAAACGCCCTAGCCCAATGCTTCCTTGAGTTTATAAACTCAAATGCCCTTGAACAGCTGGTCACCACTCCCACAAGAGATGACAACATACTGGACCTGGTCATCACCAACATGGGGAACCTATGTTCCACACCTGAGGTAAACTTGTCATTGGTAAGATCAGATCACAAACTAATCACACTGGACATCCACATCCCGACCCCCCCAGTCAAGGAAATCAATGTAAAAAAACTTCTCTAAAGCCAACTTCACACTCCTCAAGACCGAGGTGGGAAGTTTCAAAGCTCCCAATCAAATGGAAAATGATGACCCATCGGCAGAATCCTTTACAAGTGCATTCTATGAACACCTTCAAGAATGCATGGACCGAGCCATCCCAAGTGAAATCAAGACCAACTCCTCAAAAAAGAGGAAGCCAGTCTGGTGGACCCTGGCCATAAATAAACTTTACAACAGGAGGAGGAAACTCCTGCAAGATAGAACAAAATCCCAAAATAAGAAGGCATCTCTGATTAACATCAGTAAAAAACTGCACTCCCTCATTAAATCATCCAAGGCCAACTTCGAAAGAAAAATAGCCAATGACTCTAAGGATAACCACAAGGCCTTCTTTAACTATGTCAAGAGTCTAGGGGCAAACTCTCAGATATGCTCCGAGCTAGTGCATCATGGCCATAAATACACTGTACCAACCGACATTGCCAACATCCTGGCTGACAAGCTCAGTGCAAACTTCACCCCCCCCTCTCCACCAAAGGGGCTAGCACCCATCCCAGAAGAATGTGGCGCTCCAGATATCTCAGACACACAAGTAAAGACAGCCCCTGAAAAGGCCAAAAATACAGCATCAATGGGACCAGATGCTATCCCAGATTGTGTCTTACACGAGCTTCAAAATGAACTAACCCGCCATCTCAAATCACTATTCAAACTCAGCCTCTCTACAGGCTATGTACCCAAAGAATGGCGTACAGCAACAGTCGTACCACTCCACAAAGGTGGTGCCACAACTGACCCTGGGAACTATTGCCCTATAAGCTTGACTAGCTTAGTCTGCAAAGCCATGGAACACATTATCATGGAGCTCATTAACAGGGACATTGGGAACCTCCAGACACTGGACCTCACCCAGTTTGGCTTTGTTAAAGGCAGATCTTGCCTCCTGAACTTGGTTGACTTCTTCGAAACAGTCACCAAGGCTATAGATGAAGGGAAGGTGGTCCACACAGCGTATCTGGACCTCGCTAAGGCGTTGGACACCATCCCACACTTAGGAATCATAGAAAAACTCACCAGCTTAAATATTAACCACTATGTCACAAGATCGGTTGCCAATTGGCTCTCAGGTGGAACCCACACTGTAAGAGTGGCAGGCGCCATGTCTGACTCTAAACCAGTCACAAGTGGACTCCCACAGGGCTCAGTCCTGGGACCCCTCATGTTCGGTATATATTCTTCCAAAGTACAGGCAAAGGCGGAGGGACTGTGGCTAACCAAGTTCGCAGATGACTGTAAATTGGGTGCAATAATTGACTCTCCAGCTGACACAGACATCCTGCAAAAGGGTCTCACAGAGACAAACACCTGGTGTCAAAGTCACAGCCTCAAGGTAAATGCCAAAAAATGCATAGTAATCCCATTTGGAAAAAACAAAGTACCTACAAACTACCACATAGATGTGAATCCACTAAGTACAGAAGAAGTAATTAGGGACCTGAGTACCCAAGTAGATAGCATGCTCTCCTTTGATAACCACTTAGCCAAAACTGTCAGAAAATCCTTCTATGTGGCACACCTGATCACAAAGGGTTTCTCATCCAGATCCAAGGATGTGATTGTGCCCCTTTACTCCTCACTCATTAGGCCCATAATAGAGTACAATGCCCCATTTGGGATGTACCTCACTAGACACCTGCAACAACTAGAAAGACCACAGAAGTACCTCACTAAGAGGATTAAGGGTCTTAAACAATTACCCTATGAAGCACGACTAAAAAAGCTCCAGCTCTTCTCAGTCGCTTACCGTCTGCTCAGAGGTGACCTATGCCTGACCTATAGGGCCATGTCAAACCCTGAACTAATGGACATGCTTCACCTCAAAAAAACGAGATCCCTCAGAATCACTCGTTCTAGCAACTTGAACCTATGTACAACAATAAACAGGACATGCTGGAGGGATAGATTCCTGTCCCAGCGACTAACCTCACTCTGGAATAGAATCCCAATCCATATTCGACAGCGCTCCTCTCTGACCCTCTTCAAGAGAAATCTTGATGAGTGGATGGATAATCATAAGTTCTACCCTGGGATCACTTCAGGAGCCCTATTGACAGAGGCCCAGGTTACTAATCTAATGGGGAGGCAAAAGCCATCACTCTGTGGCTAGGCTTATAAATGCCCATGGGCAGATAGCCTAGTGCTTACCTATGAACCTATGAACCTATGAGTTTAGAGTACATGAATATTATCTTGCAATGCATGTATAAAGGTAAGGAAAACATTAATGTCTGTGTTTTGCACATGCGCCTGACCGTACAATGGCTAATAATACACTGCATACACCCGGAGTGGTAAGGGAATGCTACAAAACAGTAAAGTCACAGAAAGGCAGGGACATGATTAATTTGGATGGCTATTTGTTTAATCTGGAAAAGTCAGTCAAGGACAAACACTACTGGTGTTGTAAACTGAAGGCAAAAGACAAGTGTAAAGGTAGGGCAATTAGTAGTACACAGATTGACAGAGAATTTCTTTTGAAGTGTACAGGGCACCACCATCCTCCAGATATCATAGAGGTAGAGAAATACATAGCCTGGGATAATCTGAAATAAAGTGCATAACTGTGTAGGGACACACCTGCCTTAGTAGTAGATGATCGGTGTTGGCCAACTATGACAGTTCGATCATTTGATGTTCGTTGTTTACAGCTTTTGCTGAACTGCTCATTCACTTAATGTGGGCCGATCATGTTAGATTTGCTAACCTAAGCGTTCGGTTAGTTAATATAGACCATATATATATATATATATATATATATATATATATATATATATATATATACATATATATATTAATATTAAAACTTCAAACACTGTAGTTAAGAAACAAAGTGCGAAAGAGCCAATGATTAGCGCTTTCATCCCTGTAATAGTATTGGGACTTCATCAGATGAAATAAGATGAACTGCTTAAGCAATATATAGTAAACATAGTGGTAGGTTACATTTCCATGTAGTCCAATAACAGTTCAGTAAGCTGGTGTAAAATAACAGTAAACAGAGGAATAAATACACCAATGGAATTACTATAATTCTACATATTTAAAAGTTATAGCTATAAGCAAAATTATGCTGTCAATGCAATGTTATGTTAGTTACTCTATACACCAGTTTAATGTCTCCATTTTAATACACATTTGATATTCAGGTTCTCATTAAGACCTGGTGGAGCATCTGCTCCAAGCCTAAATTGCCAGAGGAGTTCCCTCACCTCTAAGAGATTATTAGTATCACCAAAAAATACATTAATATTTTCTAACACAAACTTGTAAAATTAGTACATAATTTACTGTGTTTAGCTAGTGCATTGAGGAAGTCAAAATTTCCTAATTGCTGCACAATGCTCCTTTATCCAAGAAGAAAGTTTCCTTGTTGTTTTTCCAATGTAAAAAAGAGGAGCATGAGAGTTATAGGTATAACTTTTAAATATGTATAATTATAATCATTTCTTATTAGCATACTGATGGCATAGGCATGTTTGTCAGGGCATTTTACTTTCTCAGATGCACACCCTTATTAACTGTCATCAGATGTGGTAATATTACAACTGTTTTTTTTTTCTGTACTCTTCGATTGTTATTTCTGTGAAATGTAAATGTCTTATATTGTCACCCCCCCCCAGACACACAAAACACCCTTTGCATGTGATAATAACTGTGCCATATCCATTTTTTTCTATCTTTTGAGTTCAAGAATACATAAGATTTGTGTCTGAGGCTCAATATGCATGGCCAACTTAGTGCTTAGTATATTTGCATTTGTGATGTCATTTTGCTAGTTGTACTTTTGACGTATTTTGATTTTTTATAAATCTGTCTGATGCTAGGACTACACAGCCATTACATGGGTAGGTAATGGATCTGAGCATTGCCTGGCATCAGTGTTACTATATGTATGTGCATAGGATGAAGGATTTAGCCCTTTAGTTAGTGAGTGAGTGTGCTATGCATTGCCTCTTACCCAATGTGGGGGCATATTGATCTTGTCTACATCTGCCTACTCTAGCAGCAACTGTTGTTTTCCCCTCTGACTCTGCACCTGTGTGTGGCTCTAGTGACCTTGTCATTGGTGGTGGGATGTGGGCCCCTTGTTGATCCTGCTGAAACTTCTTTCTCAGGATGATGTTGTGAAGCATGGCACAGATGGTGAAAATTTCAGTACATGTACATGGATTGTACTGCAGGGCTCCACTATATTTATCTAGACACTGGAACCACGACTTCAGCAGCCCAGTCACACACTCTATGATATTTCTGTTTTGAGGGTGTGCTTCATTATGGTGGTGTGTATGAGTATTTTTGATCATCGTAATCAGACATGGTTCCAGTGCATAACTTCCATCCCCCAGTAAATGACCTTATTTGATATCACCACTAGTGGACATCTGATACTGTTGGGAAGTACACCAGATATGTGAGTCTTGGTAACTGCCTGGGGTGCTAGCACACACATTCTAGATGATTCCCTTAGCATTATAAATGACTTGACAGTTGATAAGGGTGGAAACCCTTTCTATTTATGCAGACCCTTCGCTGTTCACCGGGTGGTGCCTTAATTTCTATACTTGACAATCTGTGGCACCCAGTACTTCAAACTCGGGTAAGACATCTTCATTCAAAACATTGAGTCAACTGGATATTAGGTTTCACAGTTTACATGGTCATCCTATTACAAAAAGACACAAGGTAGAACTCCTGCATATCTGTGGCCCTCTCCTCAGGAGTACTGGAAAAATATATGTGGTCACTGCCATTTTGGAGCATAGCATTCAGGAACTGATGGAGGAGTCTGGATTCTGATGCCTGTGACACCCCCAGCATGTCACTAGGTCTCTGAAAGGTTTCTGTAACTAAAATTCTAAGTGCTACACATACTTTTGTCTCCACTGGTAGGGGTTCACATCAGTTTGCCCTGGCTCTGAGTTGAGGAAGACAGAGGTAGCAGAGTTCCTGTAGTGTGTTTCCATCTCCCCTCTAGTGCTGTACAATTTCTACCTAATGCAGACTGTGATAAGTTAATCAAGGTCTGAAAAATCTCCTTCTTGGCTTTGGTCTATTAGCAGCATGAGCAGCAAAGATTTCAGCCTGTTCCAACTGGACATGAATTAAAACAACAGCAGCCACTAACATTGTTTCTGTATAGACTCCTTTCTGTGGATGTATTCCAATAGGTTTTGGAATCCACAGGGAAAAACGGCACTGAGTCTGCATAGCTGGTTTATAGCTTGTTAAATAGCTCCCTATCTTGGATTGGTTAATTAGCATACAATTCAGCTGCTTATGAGATAATTAGCATGGCATGGTGTTTACCATGGTTGTGCAGCTCTAGACAACATGTAGATTCTCTTACTGAATACAAATCATTGAGCGACACGCACACAGTGTTAGTGGACTATGTAGGGTTTACTGAATCTGCCCTTAAGGTTAAATGCAAGCTTGCTGACTGCAAGCAAATCACTGCTATGAGTCAGAGCACATAAGGTGTTTAAATATCCTGATCAGTTTGGAAGAAAACAATCAAGTGGTCGGCTGTCCGACCAAAAAACTTTGAGCAATGGGGCCATCTGCCAGTGAATGAGGTAGAATACGCTTCCTCTCTTTTAAAATAATAGTAATAATAATATGTTAATAATTATGTAGAATCTTTTAGACTATTTTCTTTTACTATGTGCTTGAGGAGCAGAAATGTAATGTTGAAAATTTTCATTATGATCATGCCTTATATTAGAATTGTTTACTCTGTTTTAACTCATCTGTATTGCGGTTTCTAATGAACTTACTGTATTATAAATAGGGTTCACATTTCGCTAGTTTTGATGTGATGGACTAATGAATCATGGTAGCTGGATGGTAGGAAAAGTCTTCCCCACTTCTAGTGTAGTGGAGAACAGAGTTTCCTGGGTTCTTGTGGGCTCATTGATTTATTTTGTGCTGCCTGGAACGTTTGGGGGCTGGAAGCTTTAGAGTCTGGCAGTGGGCTTACATTGTGTTGGGGATGAAGGATGTTAATTATGGATAGTGTTGTGCATTCTGACTGTCCCTTTTGCTGAATGTTCTGTTTTCATTGCCTTGACTCTGTGGTGAATTTGCTAAATGGATGAAGGTATGTAATGTATCTGTGTGGGTGAATGGGTTTCCTTGGTTGAAGTTGTTATGGTTTCTGGCTTTTGGAACCATTGAAAGAGATGAGGGAAATGTTGTTTCATAAAGGCAGATGCTTGGTTTTGTCCCTCAAGACAAACATCTTATCACAGTGTGTGCTCTTTGGAAAGTGGTTCTAATGGATTAGCTAATACGTTTGTTCATACATTTCAACTGTCCTGATTTTCACAGAATGCCACTGAGGACTGAAGTCATCATATAATGACATACATTTGAGTTTTTAGACTTTGTATCCTTCAAAAAAATGCATGCTAATGCATATCTTGTTTTTCTAGCAACTGTCTAAGTTTATAAGAGCAATATTTAAAATCTGTCCATATATTTGGGCCTCTGTCATCTCATTCTTCTGGGCTTTGTCTAGATCTTTTATTCTAAGATACTGAGAGGTACATGTTTAGTTTTTCTTTCTGCTTGCAAGAATATTTCTAGTTTGAGACCTAGCATCATGAGCATGCTTATTTAAAGTCATGCTCATCGTGATGTGTAGTTAATGGTATTACATGAGAGATTTTTGAACTCAGACACATTAGTTCTTTGGCTAGTCTCGCAGAAGAATGTCTGTCACATTAAATTTTAGTTCCTTTGTAATAGCCAGGTATAGTGTAATGAATTCCAGTTGAGCCAAGAAATCCACTGTCTCCACATCTGTAATAAAATTAAATAAAATGGAGAGGGGAAGTCATTATAGGACAGATTAAATAAAGACATTCTTTTGAATCAAGTTACTAACAAATCAGGAATTATTTTATCACTGTACAATAAGGGTCTTTAGTTACATGTGACATGAATATAATAAATTTCAAGGAAAATGGGTTACTAACTATTTTATATTATATATTCGTTATAACAAGGCCAGCTGAACCTTGATTTGCTTTATGAATGGAGGGAAAGTAAACATTGGATATAGCCTCACTCATATGTTTATACAAAAAAAATACTTAACAATATAACAATTTAGAACCAAAATGTTTGCAGGAGTGATACAAGAAGAACCTGTATGTAAGTTTAATTCCTCATATTTAAATACCAGCATTATCTTTCTCAAACTAGATTAACGAAAATCAGAGGTACTACCAGGCAGACTTGTTTCATTTTTTTTATTCTTCCTGATTTTAATTTCACAATGTTTCTAATTGCATGCCTGACGTTACCTCAGGCAATTAAACTCAGATGGTATTCTTTAACCAGTATGGTGCAGGATTTATTTTTGGGCTTAGAATCAGTCAACAATCAAGTTACAATCTTGCACAACAAAAAGAGTTTACAAGTATCCATTGAGATAGTGCAAAATGTGGGGGAGATGCCGGCCCTGAAGCTATAGTGTTGGAGTCGGAGAAATAATCCCAATACATAAAGACTCTCATTAGACATCGCACCAAACCTATTGATCTGAATCTAGGAGATGACATTAGTAATGAAGGAAATGATTCAGGGGTTATTTTGTCAAGTACGACAGTAGAAGTAGACAATTATTTGGAAGAGTTTCTTGAGTCTTTAACTGAAGAGGGCAGATCAAGAATATTTGACATGGTATTAGAAAAAGAATTTTGGTTCATCAAGGGGTACTAGTAATGACACGCAGTCAGCATCTCACCAGTTTTCTTTTCTTAACTTAGATATCACACCTGCTCATCAAGATTCAACTGCCCCCCCCCATTGAATAATCAATCAGCAGTTGAAACTGACTTCAACGTAGCTCAGTTTCTTGTCCACGTGGTGATAGGTAATCATAAAGATCCCACCCTCCCTGCTGCACACATTATTGCACATACTTATGAGTATCAAAGAAAAAAATCATTTGAGAAGAACATATAGATATTTTTGACCTCATAGATGCAGAAGGCATTCAGAGATTTCTTGAGTCTGAAAATGCAGGGTCAAAAGACCTAGTGGTGGCTCTCACAGTCTTTGGTAAGTCATTTTCATTCAAAACATTGAGACAACTGGATACTAGGTTTCACAGTTTACAATGCCATCCTATTACAAAAAGACACAAGTCAGGCCACCCCGTTACTGTTCAATTTTCTGTCAGCAGGGAGGCCACCACATTCTTGGAGAGTCATCCTGGGTTTGGTATGATTAGAAGTGCCATAAGTTAAAAGCTACAAATCTCTTCATTGGGATCAGCCCAAAACCAACATCCTGAAAAGTGTCACCTCCTTCTCTAACTAATCCAATACTAGGTTTGTTTGGGTTTTTAACAATGTCAGGTATTGCTGTCCTTAATGTAAATCTACCCATGCTTGTTCTCACTGCAGTAAGACGTATCCTCCAACAAATGCTGGACCAAGGGAGGTCAAAGGTGTATGAGTTTTGGTTCAGGTAAAAGTAAAAAGGACCCCAACCCCACTTTTAATATTGCATATCAAGGAAAATCTAATCTTCATGGCTTTCAGAGTAACATGCCCAGTGAAGAATTCAGCAACCAATATGTGTATCATTCCCAATTAAAGTTGATAAATTATCTGAAGAGTTAGCTACATACCCTGATAATGAAGCATCAAATTTTACAATTAATGATTTTAAGTCAGATTTTGCCATTCAGTCTTCAGTGGTTCAAGACTGCAAAACAGTAAAGAACCTAACTACATTTAAAGGCAAAATTACCAATTAACATATTACAACAGCAAGAATTTCGGGTGGGAATGACCATTTACGCATTTGCAGAATCCCATTGGCCCACCTTCAAAACATCATGCATTTGGCTAGTCCCAAAAAAGAAGGAGGGAGAATTGTATTTAATACATCACTTTTGTTATCTTGAGAGGACTCTGTAAATGACTTCATCAACAGAGAATTAACAAAAGTTTAGTGCATGTCCTGGATGATGCCGCAGATGATATAAAAGATTTTCACAAACCCGGATAGGTAAACTAAATATTCAGTCTGTTTTTTGGTTTCTCCCATTTCAGGAAAATCACTGCCCCCTTCAAAATTTTCATTTGATGGGCATCTACTGTTTGACAGAGCCATGTTTATGAGGTTCTGCCTCTCTTGCTTTGCATTTGAAAACTTCAGCTCAGACTTACAGTATTGTTGGCAACAGCATGCCCCAAGACAAGCCACCATCCATTATTTAAATGATTTTTTAATCACAGGAGAATGGAGGAAAGAGTTAAGGAAGGTTTGATATGTTTCATCAACCTTTGTGAAGACTCAAGAGTACGACTGACCCCTGATAAGCTAGACGGCTCTGTTCAGTCCATAACATTATTAGGTATGAGGATTGATTTCATCTCCCACAGGACAATTTGTAACAATTAAACATCATCATTATCAGATTCCTTAAGCTGAATAAAATAAGGGTTTTGGAAGTCATGCAGCTGCATGGTCTTCTTATCTTTGCCTGCAGGACCACTTCCCCAGACAGGACTTTTCTCAGATATCAGAGCTACTTGTTACAGGGATGAAAAAACAAGCATCATTTGGTACATGTTTATAGTAAATTAAAGGAGGATTTAAGACTATCGAAACATTTTTGATTCAATACAAATGAGTCACCTTGTGGCAGACTTCCTACAGGTCTTCAGGTGAAGTGCTGCTTCTCACTGATGCAGCAGCAGGGTTTGGAATGGGAACTTATGTTTAGGGTAAGTGGTTTTCTGAAAAATGGCTCAGCAGTTGGTCAAAAGACAGGAAATGCAGTATCACCTTTTTTGAAATACTACCCATATGGACAGCAGCACTAGTTTGGAAGGACCATTTCACAGACAAGTGGGTCATCTTTCGTTCAGACAATTATGCAGCAGTAATAGCTATTAATAAAAGGGCATCCAAGTCTAAGTGGGTGGATTTAGTTATAAGACAGATGGCTCTTTTATGTCTATAAATTAATCTGTCATTTCCAAGTCAACATATTCCACTCAAAGAGAAATACACTGCTGAAAGTCTGTTCTGGTTCTGATTTTTCAGGTTATGGCAGTTGCTTTTCAAGGCAGATCTGCTATGGACTCTGATACCAGTTGAAGTCTGGATGATTAATGCTGAATAGCTAGCACCCTCCTATTCTGATTCTGGGCTCCAAGCAATGTAAAGGTATATTCAGCATCACTGCAGTCATTTAAAAGGTTTTATATGGCGCTACCCAGCCATTCCAGACACTGATCTTTTTCAGTGTTGATGTAGTTCCTAGCCTAATGGAATCAGTTAATGAAGCTCACAATATTATACACACATTTCTAGTAGCTCTGTGTTGGTTAGCATGTTCATTAGGGTACCT
Organism: Protopterus annectens; assembly: GCF_019279795.1. Lineage (NCBI taxonomy): Eukaryota > Metazoa > Chordata > Ceratodontiformes > Protopteridae > Protopterus > Protopterus annectens. Next base: position 202,185,672 of record NC_056742.1, read on the forward strand.
GACATATCAGGGCATTGGTTAATTCTCAGAATGCTCAAAGTGTGTGTGCAAGCTACAGGATCCCAGGAAGCTAATCAGATGCCTGTTGTTAGAACAGAGCACCTTACAAACCTACTTTACCTCTGAAAATGTTCATGCTTTCATCTCCTGTTACACTTTATTTACTTGATTACACTCAGGGGCCTTTAGGCTGCCCAAGCTTCTCCAACATGTACTTTAAGGGGCTGTAATAGTAACTAATGAGAATGTGCTTCTTTGGCTTAAAAAGTCAAAGATAAATCAGTCCAATCATGGGCAATAAGTTTGACTAGGGAAATATTAACACTACCTCATCTGTCCAGTTTATTGGGCTTCAGCATTATTCAAACTATCATTATGGCACCTCCCCTCTTCTGGCCCAGTTTTTTGCCTAAATTCAGGTTGGCTAATTACCCTAGTTTCAGCCAATGTTGCTCTACACAAAGCCTTATGAAATAAGATATTTCCTCTTAGGACTATTTTTCAGATTTCTTCTTCATAGGAAGGACTTCAGATGTTATGAAAGTTCAACAGACTTAAGTTTCAAAGAGAACCAGAATATGGAGCTCTAATCCCTATCTATTTTGCACCAGATGGTAAATATAATATTTTATTTTGCAAGGAGGAAATGACTATGGATTAGGGATCATTCTGTTATACATAGGGTGGCTTCAAGGACAGCAGTGTGCCCCAATGGCTTAATGTGTTCTCTGGATCAACAAAACTAGGCTACTTTTTGGGCTGGATTTTATGGACTATCATGGTTTCAACTATGGGAGGTTTGTTGTAATTTTCAGAGTGCTGTCCCAGGCCTTCTGCTGTGATTATTTACCTAGGAGGCAAACATTTAACCAGGGTTTCAAAGAAACTGCTACTCATAGGAAGTTTAGCTAACCCTCATTCCATAGTCATGCTGCATCCTAATATGATGATTTCTTGGTGACCAATAGTATCAAGATTTCTTTGAAAAGGTTCAAGGAAGAATTCTGCCATTGAACTATCTAGATGCTTTATCAATAATCAGGTTTTAAGGTCAACCAAGGCTGCTGGGATTCATGTCATTGAACATGTGGACCTGGCCAAACCAGACAGGACTTTTATTCCAAAGACAGGTGCCTCCTAAATGTTCTAGGTTCTGATTTATTTAACCTCTAGTTGTCTTTATTTATTGATTAACTTATTAACACAGACGCTGCTGACATATCTAGGTGGGACATTTCAAGTCAAAGCTGCAAGATAGACTATGTAGCTTAAAGCACTGTTGGGGCAGGGGATTACAGGATATGCTTGCTGTTGGGAGAATGCCTTTTTGCTCTATCCCCCAACTTCTCCTTCCATTTGGTGCTCCACCTCTTATTATAGTGGGATCTCCTCTTTTAGTCATGGGGCAGGTAGAAAAAAGAAAATGTGTATACAGGATTAAAGTGTTAGAACCCCTTGGTGGATTGAGAGAGTTATATGAGGGGCTTGGATACATGCCCTGCCACTAAGTGGATGAGCCAGAATGGATTTGTGGATGCCAATCAGACACCTTGGTTACAAATGGTTATTATTATTATACGTGGTAAATTTATTTTTGCAAATCTTTCAGTTTGGTTATTGTTATTTAACATTCAGGTTATTTGTTATTCAATAAATGGTTGCAAAGCCAAAAACTGGTGTGGTTATTGACTCATTCAGCTGGCCAACTTTTGGTTAAATGCATAATAAAGTTACACTGGATTTGAAATAGCAGACACTGAGTCCTGGTTACCCTGCTTTAAGTAGCCTTTTTACTGTTTGAAGATCTCAGAAAATTTATACTGTTAGTAATTCGTACTTTATATCTTAGTTCCACATCAAAAGGAAATCATACTTTGCATGTGTGACCCCCCCCCCCAATGACTGTATTTAGAGGTAATATGCATGTTCATACCCCACTGTTCCTATAACTGTAATTATGAATAATGTGAGTGTATACCAATGCTTTTCACCCAACACTGCTAGTTAGCTCAGTTCCATAAGCTTAAAATGAAACAGTACTGGTCTTGACTTTATCTCAGATTAGGGAGTTGGCAGTTTTGGGTGTGGGGGTAGGAGTCATTTGAGTTCCTCAATAATAAAATCAGGGAAGTTTTCAGGTTTCATAGTCAGATGTCATGTCTTAATAGGTAATCACTTAAGATAAACCCTAAGTTCTTCCGTGAATCACATGCATCTTAATTGTTCCCCAATATCCTGTTTTTGAAATAGTTGATTAAATCTAACAAATTGTCCTTATCTGTGTTAGTATCCTAAACCCATTTTCACTACAGTCTTGCCTTGATTCATATGTTCTGATGAAATAGCCAAAGCAAAATGTATTTATTTCTAGGTATGAAACAATATATTGTTTCATACATAGACATAAATACATTATACCTGCCAAAGACATCTTTTCTTTCCAGATCTACTTAAAAGATACATAATTTGTAAAATGCTGATGTATGCTTTATTTTGTGTTGCTGATCAATAAACAGCAGGGTCTCATCATCTGTAGCCTTTTCAAGACATTCATTTTAAGTTTTCTGTAGTCAAGTTAAGTTTACTTTTCATATGTTTTACTAAAAATAGTGTGGCACTGCATTTCTGGAAAAATCTTTTACTTTAATTCCATTTTCTGGTATACACTTGAAATGATTTTCCTCCATGTATTAGTCATAAATGCAATGTAATAAAGTACATCTTTTCATGCATCTCTGCTGGCCTATCACTTTAACATCCCAAACCTGACATAAACAGTGTGACAAACATCTGGGAAAGGGCCTAGAATATTGGTTTACTATTGAAATGTCGAACGGCACTACATTGACTGTACTATAGTCGAACACGGAAGTTCGAAAATAGCAATGTCGACGACAAAAAAACAATCTAGGAATGGTTTTAACATGGGTCAAGGTAGGTGTTCAGTATTATTCAGAACTACAAACATCTCCCCTACCTCGACCCATGTTAAAACACAGTCCTAGATTGTTTTTTTGTCGTCGACATTACTATTTTCGAACTTCCGTGTTCGACTATAGTACAGTCGATGTAGTGCCGTTCGACATTTCAATAGTAAACCTAGAGTATCATCTATTAACCCAAATTAGTAACCAAGATTTTTGTGGGATGAATTTCAATAGTCAGCTACCAATCTCTGATGAGAAACTTGAGGAAAACCTGATTAATCTGGCAATGCACCCCCCCCCTCATAAAAATGCATTCATGAAAACTAAATTGGAAGAAAATCTATTAAATGAAGACACAAGAATATGTTTCGCCTATTTTACCTAACCATTAAATGGGTAAGCCCACTGGAGAAATTATCCATTTTCATGGCTGACTCAGGAGCATTGTCTAGTTAAGTGACTTGCTCAGGGACACACTGCAGGGAAACACAGGTGGAAGGAATCAGACTCTGTACAATTAAGTACTAGAGGTGGCTAGATTCTGTCCTGTCCCTCATAAAATATTTGCTTTTCTAGAAAATTATGTCACTAATGACAGGCAATATAGTTTTATACTTCTTATTCAGAAAGTGCACATTGATAACAGATATGTTGTTCTTTGAACTTCTTTAGTTGAAGTAGAGGAATATTAAACATTTTCCCAGATTTGTTCCTCCCAATATTTCTGACTATGACAGAATTCTTAAGCAAAGAAGCTTAGACGTACTCAGGGAACAATATCTCTCAACTACTATGATTTTGCAGAATGTCTTTAATTTTTTTCCCTGTCTCTCATTTTTTAAGTCACTAAGGATTAAAGACAAGTCATTAATTCCAGACAGTAGAGTTACATATGTATTGTTGTTCAAAAAATATGTTAATGCAAAGCCTGTTGTTTTAGAACCCTTTTAGTGAATTAGAGTAAAATTAAAAATTGTCCCAGACTTTGTCCCGTTATTTTTTGGTTATAAGCAGAATTCTTGAGCAAAAAGGTCAAGAGATATCTTGACTCCTCCCAATCATTTTGTTTGCGGTAAGATTAAATTAAAAAAATTAAGTATGCATATCCTGCTGTTTACTGTCTGTTGTTACCACTGCACAAAAGTTTATATGGCTTCCTGTTGTAATTAAGTAAATAATTAATTGATTTAATTAATAAAACATATACCAGCAAAGGAAAAACTGTCCCTAGAGTTCTGCATCTGTACAATTCCAAGCTGACTCAATTCAAATAATTGCTTGACAAGAGTTTGGCAAGAAAGTACTGTGTTTGCCATTAGCAACTGATCACTGGCACTTTAACTGCACAGTCCATGGTAGTTTCAACTTATAATGATAAATGGCTAGAGACTGCAACTTAACACTGCAGTTGGTTGTTCAGGACAACCAATAGCTTGTACTTAGGTTGTATTGTAATAAGACATGGTTTGGCTACCTTTATCCAATTTCTGTGCTCAGAAGAAAAAATGAAATTGATGGCTACTCCACACATTTATAGATTCACAGATTCATAGAGTGTACAGGACAGAGTTAGTCATTGTCAATACCCACCTTAATAGAGCACATCCTACCTCCAAGAAGGAAAAGCAAGTCATCATGAAATGAGTTTATGGATGCCTATGTAATTATCAATGTTTGCCTTTAAAGCAGGTGAAGGTAAGCACTGAGTAATAAATTTGCCCCTTCAGCACATCATATTTGTTGCTGATGGACATTCAGTTCCTTCGTTCTAGTGTTGTGGAATTTTCACTTTTGTGGAAATGTAGCAGATCAGTGAAGGCTTAGTCATTAATAACACAGAATGCTAGAAATAAATCACCATGCAAGAGTCTATATGAGACAGAGCATAGATAAAGTTTCCAGCCTGTCATGTTAACCAATGGTCTTTACTCTGGGGATTTATTTAGTTAGAAATCTGTTGGGTCTTTGTCGCTCAGTAATGTGTTTGGATAGATGCATAAAAAGAGGGAGGATACCTTCTTTTGTCATTGATGAGATGTTTTTACTTATTAATTGGGCTAAACAGAAAGATTTCCAGGCTACTGTAGCTATTTCGTGGTCAAGAGATATTGAGGTATTTAAAATTATACTGAGAACTCTGTTGACCATATCATTATGGAGTGTGGTTCTGTCTAAAATGTAAGCTACTGTCATGCTTTGTTTACCAGAAGTGTCAATATTACACTTCTTTTCAATTAAAATGAGTCCAATTCCTAATACTCCATTGAGTTGTATGGTTTAGCTCTTGCAGGTATGAGCTGCTGAGTGAATGACTACACCTAGTTGGCAAATATAATTAGTGATAAGACTGAATTAGTGGTCTAAATATCCATCAAACAGATACTAAACAGGAGTGGTCGCAGTACTGAACCATAAGAAATACCTCTAACTAACTTTTCACATTTTGAAGTGGCACCTGCTGTTTAACTACGTGGGCTCTGCCTTTGCTTTCTGTCTTGCAACATAAGATTCTGTGTTTAGGTATTTACAATTATTTTCAATATTAGCTGGAGAATAGTGTCAAATGTCTTGGCTAGATCCAGGTACACCATAAGGACTACATGACTGCTATCTATAGCTTTAGTAATTTTCTCAAAAAAAGTTTACTAAATTAAATATACATGATTTCCTCTGATAAAAACATATTGGTGTGGTTCTAAACTATTTCTGTTTCAGAGCATAGGAAATCAGACATAAGTTAATAAAGGGCATTACTTTGCAAATTACACTTACTAGGCTGAAGTGTTTAAACTTGCTAGGATCTGAGTTAGGGCCAGTTTACAGAGAGCATAACGATAACTGTTATCTGTAAATCTGGGACATACTCTCTGGCTATGGACAGTTTTAGAAGGGATTCAAAAGGGTCACATCTGGTGCTTTTGGCTATGCAGCCAAGTATATTACCCAGGTCCATATAGGTGGTATTTTTTAGCTTTGGAGAGAGAAGTGAATACATACTCCATAATAATCTTGGAGGGACAAAAGGATATGAAAATGTATGGAATTTCAATAACTATTTCTGGAAGAGCGATACTTAGGTCAGCTGTTGCACTGGACAATACCCCAATTATCAATCTCCCCCACAGTTAGAGATAATAAACCAAAGAAAACATAAATGCACTCTTGACAAAGAGCTATTATGTTTATACATAATAGCTGTATATCTATCTGAAACACCTTTCAGAAGGCACACACACACACACACACACACACACACACACACACACACACACACACACACACACACACACACACACACACACGCACACGCGCACACAAACACACACACTGCTAGCAAATACTTCTAACTACAGTATGAATTACATCTCTTTAATCTTCTATGGATTTTAATGTCATGCTCAGCTGTCCAACATGCCAGTTATGCCCCACACTTATACATTAATTCAGACATTGCTGAATGCTATTTCTCAATCATTTGATGTAGTTAAATAATGATTTATGATTTTCTTTAACTGGGGATTCTAATTTTAATTTATATTCCACTAAAAAGTTCCTTATGATAACTTTCAGAAATTTTTGGCAAACCCCAGATTTAACAAAATCTGTGTAGGCATTGTGTAAAGCCTACATGGAAGGTAACATGGCCATGTACCCGGTACCCCGTCAGTAGAGCATCATGTATAGTAATGAAGGCGTGTTATTGAGGGAGAGCCATGTAACGTGGTTATTGAATCAGTGTAGAGAGTGTGTTACTGTGTCTGGAGATGAGTAGCACACCCCCTGCACTGTGAAAGTGTAGTATATCTATGTATGCATATGTATTAAATTTAATTTTATTTATGTTTGCGTGGCATGGTGCACAGCAATTGACATGTGCCAGACATCTAACAATAGAAACCTGATATATTTAATTATGAATGCAAAGGTCAAGTTTAAGCATAGCTGAGTGGGTTTTTGTGGTGCACCATGGTGCTTAGTGGTGCTTAAACATAGTAGAGTGGTATACGTAAAAGTATAGCAGAATGCTACATGTCTGCAGTGCAAAATAGACTGTCATCCTTTTGTGCAGTAGGTGTAGGGTTTGAATAAACAGACAGATTATTAAGCATTTATTTTCCTGATACAAATTATGCCAATAATTTTTAAATCCTGCTTTGCTGCCCTCAGCTAAGCTCTGTTAAGTCTTGCCAAGCACTGCTTTAGCAAGGAATGTTTTAGCACTGGTTAGCTGGTTTGTGCACTGCCTAGTAGTGTGAAGCACTGTTTGGCACTTGCTAGTCTAAGCACTACTCAGCTCAGCTAAGCTGGTTTGTGCATTGCTAAGCATTGCTAAGCATTGGTAGCTTAAGCATTGCTCAGCTCAGCTAAGCCAGTTTGCATGGTGCCAAGCGACATGCCATATTTTTAAAAATGGCTCAATTATGTGCTAGGGTGGGAAAACAGGCTTATTTAAGTGCAACAGGTGGGAATATAGCATCACCTGTTGGAGTTTGAACCATGCAGGTACTATGACAGCTGTTGGAGAGGGTGCACACTTCTGGGCAGAGTGGTGGGGCATACTGGATTCCAGGGTCATGGTTGGACTCCTAGTGAAATACCATGATGTCCAGCTGCTACAGGGTCAGTACCAGGGATCAGAGTATAAGTCAGAGGCCTGGGACTGGCTGGCATGAGATCTTGCCAGGTAACAGGTATCCCCCACACAGGTGAGCAGATCTGTCACCATTTTGACGATCTGAAGTGGTGGAAGAGGGGACTTTTGGACACCTGGGTCCAGGATGCTCAGGACGGGAATGCCTCACAAATTTGTAAGTACTGTTAACATTGTTTTACCAATGCCTAATTTGAATGTGTGATAGTGTCAGAAAAATATGTATTAATGTGTGTATGCTTAATGCTAATTTGAAACTAAATAAGTTAACACGTTTTTTATTTTATTTTATATGCACTGTTTTATATATAGTTGAGTTTTATATGAGACTGAAAAGACGCTTTTTGAAACTGAAGTGTGCTTTTTGAAACTTGCAAGATGCCCTCTGACGTAGTAATTGCTAGCACAGCAATATTTATGTTTATGCCTTTTGGAAATGTACTTGAGAAGCAGGTGGTTATCTGCTAGGTCAGGAGAGAATGAATGAACAATGCTATATCCTGTAAATGTAATGATTTTAAACAATCAGCTCTGTTCGAAGTATGAGAACATGTGCAGCTGCAAAAGTTTAGAGATAATATAGACAAAGGATTGTTAGAGAAATGAACTACTTGCTTTGTGCTTGAATTAGCCATAGTACGTTGAATGGTAACATTGCATATATTTAACCAGTGATAGCCAAGGCCACTTTGTTTTTCTTAGGAAGTTTTTCACAAAAATTGATAAATCAGCAAAATATTATGAAAGCAATTATTAGTAAATAATGATGACAAAACTTGTGATTCACTACGTCAGCTTGGTAGGCAATGTCTTATTAGAAAGTGTATAAAAATGTAAGCATTTCCTGTTTCTAGTTAGACAAACTCTGTATTAGCACGTTTTTGTCTCCTTGCTGCAAGATTAAAGTGCCTTAACCTGAACCTACCGTGTTTTGATCATTTTTAAAGTATATTTTTCCTTTGACAGTTTGGTCCTTCGGAACGGAAAGTACCTCTCACTCTAGGCCCAGGTCAGAATTGAGCCCGGTGGCATGTACCCGTACGGAGAAGTGGCCACATCGGCTCTTCTGTTTTGAAAGACCTCCAACCGAATTGTCGTTCGAAAGAGGCCAGCCACTGTTTCTGATCTGGGATTGGAGGACGAGTCAACGTTCCGGTGGATCAAATAACAGAGGGTCAGGTAAGGAGGAATTTACCTTTTTTTCTGTTTTAGATCAGGGACTTGTTACAGTACTGTTTTGTCAGGGAGATTTGCATGTGCAGATCAGGGACAAAAAAAGTTGCTGTCTTGTCATAGATCAGGGAAACAGAATAGGTAGACAGTTATTCTAGATAAACTGTAAAAAGGTGTAAAATCGTGGTACCACTTGATAAGAAGGGTTGCGTAACAATTTTTAACTTAGCTAAGGCAACATGGGAAATCAGTGCATGAAAAGTTCCCGAGACCCGCCCCTAACCGAAGACGTGAAATATATGCAATTACAGCGTGCCGATAATGTTAAGTATTATACAAAATGGGTTGATAAATACAAATTTGATGGTAATTTAGATAAATCTTCACTTATTAAACTTGTTAGACAACTTCAAACAGACGCAAAAGGTCAGCTAAAAAAGCAACGACAGTTAGGAGTCCCTCAGACACACAGGTGGCTTGAGGAAGCAAATCGCAGGGAACAAAAGATTAAAAATTCAAAAGCAATGTTCTTAGATAACGAAGATAATAACTTGGTAATAGCGACAGCCCCTCCTCCGCCCCCTTCCCACCCTTTACCAGAATATGAAGCGAGTGGACAAGCTGATCCACCTCCACTATACCCAGCTGTTCCTGCAAAATCAAAACCGTTTGTCAGGGATCCTATCGAGACCAGGTCTTGAACATGCAACTTGAGAGGGGATATTGAATTATATGAAATAAATAGAAATTCACAAGCTATGAGTGAGGAAGAGATATGTCCACTCATAGAAGTACCAAATCCACTGGCAGGACAGGCAGGACAGGATCCGACTCTCCTAGTATATAGACAGTGGACACTGGAAGACATCCGGAAAGCCACAGAGGGAATTCCCCATCCAAAAGTTAATTTTAGAAAATTCTTAGAAGACTTACAGGGCATGAGGTTAAGTTACCATTTGAATGGAGAAGAAGTAGAAAAAGTAGTTAGACAAATTGTAGGTCCAGATTGGCACATGATCAGTGGCAACTGGAATCCCTGTGACGCAGAGCTTAGACCACACCCACATAGTAACGCAGAACTGGACAACAGAGTGAAAGGTCTGACAGACCAAATCTCTGAGAAATGGAAGCCTAGGGCTGATTGGACTTGCATTAATCAATGCATACAACAAGAAGGTGAAACTGTTGATAGATATTATGCCAGTTTATTAAAATGTTTTAATAACCATTGTGGAATGCAGGTACCTAAAGATCAAACACATGATTCCCCATATGAGCAACAGCTAAAGAATGCATTCTTAAAAGGCAGTATTGCTCCCATTAGCAGCTTTATTACAAAGCACATGGAAGATCATCGTACAAGTAGATTACAGTCATTACTTGAATATGCAAGACATGCCGAAAGGCATTTTAATAGCAAAAAGAAAAAGAAAACTCAAGTATTTGCAGTAGAAGATGGGTCAAAAGTCTTTGTAGTACAAACTGGGAAGAAGGGTAAAAAAAATACCCAGGGAAACAAACAATCTGATAAACGATCAGAAGACTTTGAAGAGAGAAAGAAAAGGGGTGAATGTTTCAAATGCGGAAAAAAGGGACATTTGGCAAGGGATTGCAGGCTAAATAAGAAGGTAACCGCGGAAGATAAGGAGGTTGAGGAATGACTATATGATAGTCAAGAATCACTGGATAAGAATGAACAGGAAAAGACAAATGCAAATGTGGTAGCAAGGGTAGAGGATGTGACAGAAGGGATAGAGGATGTACATGAATTCATAGATAATGAAAAAAATGAAATTTTGGACTTAGCATTATTGAGCTTAGAGCTCTACTTAGCAGACACAAAACCGGAAGTTACACTTCTGGTAGAGGGGAGGGAAGTCAAATTTCTGTGTGACTCAGGGGCTTCACAGACCCTGATACATCCTTCCAAACTACCAAAAAATTCAGAATCACTAGACTACATATTAGTGAAAGCAGCTAATGGACAGCTGTATCGAGAGCCACTCTCCCACAACATAGCGATAACTGACCCTGTTTCAGGGATGTCCCAGAAAAGCAAAATTGTTGTTTCTGCAAAATGCCCAGTGAATCTCTTGGGCCGAGACTTAATGCAGATATTTGGCATAGCCGTAGTTCCATCTATGCAGGGTATGGAAGGACAGCGACAAATGAATACTTTTGTAGTGTGACCGGAGGGTGAAACATTTTATTGGTACAGCCAGGACTTAGTTACAACTGGTCCAGGGGCAGTAACCGAAGAACTGATGAACATAGCCATCAGTAAATCCCCCTCCCTTGACACTGATAAACAGCATTTGTTGCATTGCACTCTGTATTACTGTAACAGACCAGGACCTGATAAAGAATATGAGCAAGAACTGTTTAGAAACCATGCTAATAGGTTAGTATTACAAAATTTGTACTGGGACACAGAAGGAAACAGTGTAGTAAGCTGTTCATTGCTCCAGGAATTGCTAGCACTTTACAAATCTAGTCGATTACCACATGTAAGCTTAACTAAAGATAGAAATTTGAAGTGGGCAGATCTAGGAGAAAAAGTCACAAGGTGGGAAAAACAGACAGAGTTAAAACTCTGTGAACAAGGAGTACAGAAGCAGAAATTAAATTGGATAACACAGACACATCCAGCTGTGCACTCACAGGCAAGTGAGGATAGCTGAGTAGCACTCTTACTAGAGGAAGAGGAAAAAGCCTTACAAGACATACCAGAGACTCTCTGGTCAACAGGGAAATCAGATGTAGGACTTATTCGTATAGCAGGACCAGTTACTATTACACCAAAATCAGCATTTAGACCTCAAAAAAAGACAGTATCCCTTAAGAAAGGATGCAGAAATAGGAATCAAACCTATAATAGCAGCCTTACTTAAGGAAGGAGTCTTAATAGAATCTCCTGATTCACCATGTACTACACCCTTATTTCCTGTTAGGAAAGCAAACGGGGAATGGCGTATGGTCCAAGATTTACAAGCTGTGAATGACGCAGTTATACCCAGGGCACCAACGGTGCCAGATCCACACACTTTATTGAATGATCTGAAACCACAGCAGAAGCATTTTTCTGTGGTAGATATTAGCAATGCATTTTTCTCAATACCGATACACCCAGACAGCCAACATTGGTTTGCATTTACATTTCAGGGGAAATGGTATACATATACAAGACTACCACAGGGATATTGTGAAAGTCCAACAATATTCGCACAAGAAATGGCAAGTAACCTGGCGGGCTTTATCCCACCGAAAGGTAGTCAGATTTTACTTTATGTAGACAACATTCTGCTGGCAGCCCCCACCCAGCAAGAATGCAGAGAGGATACCATAGCATTATTACAATTTTTAGCTACTCAAGGACACAAGGTAAACAAAAACAAACTGCAACTTTGGAAAAAAACAGGTTAAATACCTGGGATATGTAATATCCAAAGAAGGCAGAATATTAGATGAAGACAGAAAAACAGCAATATTACAAGCACCTAGACCAACTACCAAGAAGGAAATGATGTCCTTCCTGGGAACTACTAACTTTTGTCAGAGTTGGATACCAAACTATGCTTTGGAGTCTGCTCCGCTGACTAATTTGATATTCAAAAAGCCGATGGCAGCACAAGATTTATTACAGTGGACACCAGAAGCAAAATCAGCTTTCTGCAAACTAAAACAACTGACAGCTTCTTCCTTAGTTTTAGGATTACCAAACTATCATAGCGATTTTTCCAAACTGTAGACTGTAAGCAAGGTTATATGACATCAGTGTTAACACAACAGCATGGGGGCAAACAATGCCCCATAGCTTACTATTCATCACAGTTATACCCAGTGGCGTGATCCTTGCCCCACTGTGTACAAGCAGTAGTCGCAGCTGCAATGGCAGTGCAGGCTTCAGTCTCAGTAGTATTGTTCCACCCTCTCACATTGAGAGTGCCTCATGCAGTCGTGATTATTTTACTGCAAGAAAAAGTAGCATATCTTTCTCCTGCTAGACATCTTTCCTGTATGACTATACTGTTGAGCCAACCTCATATGACAATTGAACGATGCACAACTTTGAATCCGTCAACCTTGCTCTCAACCCCTGCAGATGGCAAACCACACTGCTGCCTGCAAGAGATTGAGCAAAAGACACTACCTAGAAAAGACCTTACAGATGTTCCCTTGGATGATGCCGAGGTGACATACTATGTAGACGGCTCGTGCAGAAGGGGTCCTACAGGACAGAATCTAGTGGGGTATGCAGTAGTTTCTGATACCGAGATTTTAGAAGCAAAGTCTTTACCACACAGCTTATCTGCACAAGCAGCAGAATTGATTGCCTTGATGAGGGCATGTACCTTAGCAAAAGGTAAGAAAGTAAACATTTTTACTGACAGTCAGTATGCTTTTTCTACTGTACATGTTTTTGCGCAGCAGTGGAAAAATAGAGGAATGATAACATCTACTGGTAAACCAATTAACCATGCGCAATTTATTTTAGATTTGTTAGACTCTATTCAGTTACCTCAGAAAGTAGCTATTTGCAAATGCGTAGCTCATACCAAGCAACAGGATAAAATTTCAAAAGGTAATGAGAGGGCTGATACAGCTGCAAAACAAGCAGCTTCAGCTTCAAAAGTTTTTCTTTTGAGTGAGGAATTACAACCATCTGAGATTTTAGATTTAGAAATGTTAAAAACAATGCAGACACTTACTACAAATGTAGAAAAACAAAAGTGAATAAAATGAGGAGCAATCCTTGAGAAGGGACTGTACATCTCCAAAGAAAAGAAACCAATCTTACCATCTAACTTCTTTAGATATGCAGCTTTGTTGAGCTATGGGCAGAGCCATGTCTCAACAGGGGGGATGGTACAGTTAGCGAATCGAGTGTTTACGATGTATGGATTTACTAATTAGACATCCTAATGAACATCTTGATTGCCATTTGTGTGGGATTGCTCCTGATAGCAGCTTGTATTTGTTGTGGTATCCCCTGCATAAAAAAATTAATCAAAGAATTTATAGATATATCAGTTTCTGAGACTATGTATCAAAGTACTGAATTTGAAGAATTGTTAAAATGTGAAACACTTTCATAAAGTTTTAAACTGAATGACTTTCTTAACTGCAAATCCTGAATGGAAGAGGTTAGGAAAAGAAGCAAACTGTTTATTCTTTTTGAAAATAGAATTAAAAAGTATTAACAGGGGGGAAATGTCAGAAAAATATGTATTAATGTGTGTATGCTTAATGCTAATTAGAAACTAAATAAGTTAACACGTTTTTCATTCTATTTTATATGCAGTTTTATATATAGTTGAGTTTAATATGAGACTGAAAAGATGCTTTTTGAAACTGCAGTGTGCTTTCTGAAACTTGCAAGATGCCCTCTGACCTAGTAATTGCTAGCACAGCAATATTCATGTTTATGCCTTTTGGAAATGTACTTGAGAAGCAGGTGGTTATCTGCTAGGTCAGGAGAGAATGAATGAACAATGCTATATCCTGTAAATGTAATGATTTTAAACAATCAGCTCTGTTCGAAGTATGAGAACATGTGCAGCTGCAAAAGTTTAGAGATAATATAGACAAAGGATTGTTAGAGAAATGAACTACTTGCTTTGTGCTTGAATTAGCCATAGTACCTTGCTAGGTCAGGAGAGAATGAATGAACAATGCTATATCCTGTAAATGTAATGATTTTAAACAATCAGCTCTGTTCAAAGTATGAGAACATGTGCAGCTGCAAAAGTTTAGAGATAATATAGACAAAGGATTGTTAGAGAAATGAACTACTTGCTTTGTGCTTGAATTATCCATAGTACATTGAATGGTAACATTGCATATATCTAACCGGTGGTAGCCAACGCCACATTGTTTTCCTTATGAAGTCTCTCACAAAAATTGATGAATCAGCAAAATATTATGAAAGCAATTATTAGTAAATAATGATGACAAAACTTGTGATTCACTACGTCAGCTTGGTAGGCAATGTCTTATTAGAAAGTGTATAAAAATGTAAGCATTTCCTGTTTCTAGTTAGACAAACTCTGTATTAGCACGTTTTTGTCTCCTTGCTGCAAAATTAAAGTGCCTTAACCTGAACCTACCGTGTTTTGATCATTTTTAAAGTATATTTTTCCTTATAATTGTGTGCTTCGCTCCCTGCAGCTGCAGAAGAAATAGCTCACAACCTAGAGGCCCATGCAGGGCACCTGGCCAGGTTGTGCCGTGAGTGTGGTGAGTACAGACTAATTTGCAATCTATAGTCAAATACACAAAATAGAGTAATCCAGTCACTGCCAGTAGGTAAATACTGCACAGATTTGTGTAATGCAATGAATGTGGTTGTAGGGCTGTACTGCAATAACTGTCTACTGCAAAGTATAGTGCAATAAAGATTAAAGCATTAAACCTGATAATGTTAATGTACTAAATATTCTACTGCAATAATTGTAGAATTACAGCTGTATTGCAACACCTGCATTATCCCAAATGTTGTTTAATAAAGACTCAAAAATATGACGATAACTGCATGAACTTACCCCTAATAAAGCTGTGTTGTGCAATATGTGTGTAAGTAGGGCTCTGAAATAACAACACAAAGAATACCACTAACTGACTCAAGGTTAGCTAAGAAAGAGTGTAATGTTAAACTCTAGATGTAGAGCTGTACTACAAGATATATGCATTATGAAATTTGCTGCACTAACATCTGAAGCAATACAAGGAACACCCAAGGTAGATTGTGTATATCAGGATTGTCTTGTGTTAACCATTGCATTTCAGCTATATGCATTCCTGCTCCGAGGTACAGTGCTGCAGGCAAGTATGAAACAGTAATAGCTGTAGACTGCAAATATACTATCTGCAACTGTATGTGGGTCAGGTAGCCAAACCAATTCTCTGACATGGTTTGCACACACACATATATTTCCATCCACAGAGTTTATTGTGTGCACCTGCATTCTACGTATTAATGTACAGTTTACCTACTATCTCTGTCATGCATGGATCTCATGCATGTGTATTCAACTGTCACTGCAGTCTTGTATAAAGCTGTACTACTATTGCAAGGTCATATTTTGTTTTCAGGTGAGCTCTAGGCAAATATCAGGCAATCAACAGTCAGCAATGGCTCAATATCTTAGTTTGTTAAATGCTGTGTCTGATGTACATTTTGTCACACACAGACCAGGGTTTGAATCCAGTGACAAGTACTAATAAATATTACTGAATCAGTTATGTGTTATTAACAGATTTTCTCCCCACAGAAATTAGAGGTAAATGGGTGTAGTAGCCCTTATTATAGGTTAATAATTTGTGTGTTCAGATGTAACAGACTGTTGGTATTGATCAGGAATGTGATGAGATGTCAGAAAATAAAGGCAGCAGTTACAATACTAAGAAAAGATATTACAATAAATACATTTGATTATAGTCTAACCCTATGCCTGCCAAGGATGGCATGATAGTTATTTAATCTCTGTACTGTACATGATACATATCTCTCAAGTGTCATGCTGTCATGGACTGTAATCACTGTCACTTAATCCCTCTGTCACAGATTTATCATCAACATGATTATGTCAATAGCACAGGCACACTACATCAGTCCACAGTACACCTTGGTAGGCATATAGATCCATGTGACATGTAATAGTCCTCTGTAGTTGTGTACCTGTAGGTGTTACAGCTTGGCCCATACTTTGCCATATAGATAGCTTGAGAGGGCAGACCTGTATAGTAATTAACATTACTGTTGCAACCTATATAGCCTATACTGGTGCTAATGGACTGTATTTCTCTCTCCCCCCATCCCTTATCTTCATCATAATTTATTATTATTATACATCGGTTATGGTTTACTATTAACAAATGTTGTTCTCTAAACTTTATGTTGGGCCTTGTGTTTTATTATTGTTATGTAATACAATGGTTGCATACTAACATAACATGTTGAATTACCTATGTTATTGGCCTTATGCCATAACTGTAATTGGCATGTTGTTACTATACTGACTGTTATCTCACTTATTGTGTTCCATATAGTATGCAATGTTAAGTTGCTGGGTTATTTTCAATGATCTGGCATGCTGTTATAACTAACTAAATGTTATGTTCATTACTAACCTCTACAAATTGAAATACCTCAACACCACAGCTCGACTGGGTAAGCCGGTTCCTGGCGATCTGCCTGCCCTACCTCAGCCAGCCATGCACTGGGTCCCAGCACATCTAGGACCCAAGCCATTTGTTCCATCTCCGCTGGCCCTGCACCACCTATGGGTGGAACCACCACAGGGAACAGGGCCCCCCGAGAGCGGAGGCCGAAGGGGGTTTGTCTCCTAGGATCAGCTACCGGTGATGGTGCACAGGATAGTGCATATTGGTTATAAGAAGCGGCTGCATTGGACTGAGGGCAGACTGCCTAACCTGGAGGGGCAAGGTGGCCGTGGCACCCAGCCAACAGCACAGCCACCTTTGGAGCAGTGAAGGAGCAGTGTTGATTGTCAAAGGGTGGGGAGGTCAGTCACACTGCTGCTGTCTGGGGATACATGGATCTCTGATTCCACAGCACCCTCCCCGTCCAAGGTGTTTACCCCCCCTCATGTGTCACACACTGCCCATGTATGCTGTGTTGTCTGTCTTATCTTCTGCAAATGCAACATCTCATACCCAACTTACCTTCCCACACATACATATATCCCTTCCCCAACATTCCAATCTCTTCTTAAAAAAAAGGGCACCTGTCCCACAAAATAAAAAAAAATACTGCCCCATACATAGCTTTTCATTTTGCACCCATGTCCACTGGACACAATTAATTATGACATGAATTAATCAACACAGTTATGTTGCCCTTACCCCACTTTTTAGGGTGTGAGGCTCCAAATTCCAAATTCTGTACAAACTGCACAGCTATTGCTGAACAAAAAATGGAGAGCTATGGTCCTTTCTTACACCCTTCCTGCACATTTCTACCTGCCTTTCAGTATGTTTTTCCCTCTGCTTTGCCCCATTTCAACACTTTTCCTATCACCCCTTTTTTTTTCTTTTCTTATATTTTGCGTGGGTTTAAGCAGAGCTAGGCAGCCCAGTGTGCCACTCAAACCTGCTTAAAAGTGCCTTAATCATCTTACGTGTTTCTGACAGTGTTAGGTACATCTGCAAATTACTCACTCTTGGCACATCTCAAACCTGGGCCCCTGTCAACTACAGCAAAGTGCATTAATCCCCTAGGCCACTCAGCTCTGAATTAGAGTATGTTTTTCCACCAACATATCCTGATTGCCACTGACACACTGCAAGTACATATAATGAGGAAACTGGCTGTGTACATGGCACTGTGATGCAGACACTGCACCAGTACACAGCCAAATAAATACTAATGGATGTAAGTGAGGCTCAGGATAGCAGTTATAGCTGTCAACTTTACAGACTGTGGTAGAATGTCCACACTTGTGCCCCCTAGGTGCGGCATGGTTTTCACAAAAACATATGTGTCTGCTAAACTACTGGCAAGTCATTAAAGATTGAGGTTAGAAGATCATGACAAAGATTTCAGTGACACACCTGATACCCATTAGAAAACATATGCTAATGCAATTCCAGTGTAACAGACTGTATGCATGCCCATATATCTTGCAAATACACCTGCTGCAGCAATGACTGAGTAGCTCAGTATGTTAAATGTGTTGTATGCAGTGCATTTTGCCACCTAAAGTCCTGGGTTCGAATCCAGTGCATTGCATTTCAGTTACATTCTTGTGAACACAGCAAATAATGACAGAGTCATGCAATGTTCACCAAAACAGGTTGCTGCTACTGAATTAACTGCTACCCATGTTAACAAGTCAAAGGACTGTAGGTAGGGAATCAGCGCACATATGCATATAGCATACCTATATCTTGCCTACTACTCTGATTGGCACTGTTACATAACAGATGTACCTTAACCACATGCCTTGACTGGACTATTATGGGTACCCTCACCCTGGCTCTGCAGTAACGGCAGAGCTGACACTGCTCCCTCAGTGAAACTACAGCTTGCTGTCCTCCAAAGTGTTCACACTCCCCACTATGAGTCCTAGGCATAAAGCAGCAGCTGCAGACTGCAACATATGCAGCTGTATGTTAAGCTACCTGCCACAGACCTACCATACCTCATAACCCCCTAGAAAACAGGATCCACACAACATCCATACATAAGTGGGTGGGGGCAAAGGTCAAGTGACAGGATTATGTGTCACAGTATGCCCCTACAAACATTCAGAGCTGATAGATCAGCAGCTACTGCAGTAGCATGCATATTCTGATGGGTATGACGTTTGACAATCACATATCTCTTCTCCCTTACTGACCTCAACCCACAGTGTTTAACACTGAACTGCCAGATAATCAAAAAGTTATTTGACAATGGCCAACATAGCAGGCAAAACTGTGGACACACCTGATAAATCTCGACAGTGGACAGTATTTGTACCTACCCTTTGTGATGCTGTAGTCTCCACATCTCACTAATGTTCATCTCACAGACTAAGGAAGGGAACAAGACCTACATAAAGGATTTAAATATTGCACTGTTGTGACATGGCATTGGTTAATGAAAGTGCTACCCAGCTGTTCTGGATGAAATTAGCAAGTCTGAGCCATGGATTGTGGCACAGGCCATCGCCTGTTAGTGAGCATTACCTACAAAAGGCAAGCAGCTGCCTACAGAAGACAGGTCTATAACTTGCTTTACCAAGACAGACTGTGATTTCATAAGCATTTTTCTTGATGATTTGTGCTCAAACAGATTATATCACTCTACCAACTATGTAATACAAGTCCCCATATAATGGGATGCAGAAGGGATTACAACAGTAGGCCTGTAGGTCATCTCTGGGAATGACATGTTCGTGATAGTCTGCTGTCCAACAACTACAGACATGCCTCTCAACTGCGCCTGCTGTGACTGAAATCAAAGCTCTGGCCCTCTTACTCCCTTCTACACCAGTTGACTCCTACCTGAATGCTACTGGATTATGTGTTAGACATAGTGACAGTAAGTAAAGGTGGACACAGCTGTCATATCACATGATGTACTGTCATTCAACTCTTCTCAGGTTGTGAATTTCACACAGGAATAGTTCAGACATTGTACAGGTGTTCCTGACTGTCCCTGATGTACTCTGGCTAGGTCACTGTTTTGTCGACATTTGTATCTCATCACTTGACAGCTATGGCCAGCACACCTGGCAAACCCCTACAGCAGCAATTCAGGTCATAGCCATTATTAGTGGCGGGGACACAGGCCCAACCTCACTGAGAGAGTGTACATATTGGTCATATAAAGTAAGGGTATGAATACAGCAACAGATATTAATGTAGCATAACTGTTTTTTGAGGGTTATGGTGTATGGCAGCCAGATTCTCTACATTCTGTGAATAACCAGCAATTATTGTCCAACTGTTTGCCAGACATCAACATGTGTCTGGCAAAAGGACAACATGTATCAGGCATACACACACATTCTGCAAATATCTGTGTACTGGAAAATTAGGACACCTATAGGGAAGATACTCTACAGCATGTTTGGATTGCTGACTGTCATTGTGGCATATGGATAATGCTGGACTGTCCCCATATACTTGTAATAACACACACCTATTTGTCTGACAGTGGGTGTATGACATGGTACTGGGATGTTTCCCATAGGGGACACACCACAGTAGATGGCATTGATGGGAGTGGAGATGTACAGCACACTCCATTACGGCACACAGGGACACAACTGGTATTGCTACTATGTTGCTGATAGTCACATACATGCTGTGTTAATAGACAGTGGGATCTGACGTGGGAAGTAGCAGTGGAAAGTGCAGGCCAATTTGGATGTGCAGGGCCTGTACATAGTGGATAGCAATGTATGAGGTCCTGTGATGTGTTTTCCTCTTCTTGTCTTTCAGACAGGCTATATAGATGGAGGCACCTGCAGTTTTCTGCTGCTGAGTATACATTAATGTTATCATTGATGGCCTCAGGCTGCATCACATCATTCTGCTGTCCAGGAGGCTCCAGAGTCATGAACAACATGTAGGACTGCGGGCTGACCTCATCATAGCAGTCAACCATGTAGGGCTACAGGACAGAAGTTATGAGCATGTCCGACACCGGGCAACAGATATAGTAAATGCTGCACTGCAAAGAGCTGCTGCTGTGGGCAGGGACTGTGCTGCCACTGGTGGAAAGCCTGCAGCAGAGCAACCACTTTCAGCCAAAGAGGAGTTCCTGGTGAACCTGGGACCAACCACCAGCTCTCAAGCATCCATCACCCCATACACGTCCAAGTAAGCCTCCTGTGTTCATCACTGTAATACTATATCAGTCATTGTGGCAGCCTCTGTATACCAGTACACGGATGTCAGGTCAATCTGCACTGGGGGGGGGGTTGTTTTTAATGCACACTTGTGCACACATACTCAGAATGTCAGCAATGTAGGCAGTATCACACTATCTACTGTACATGATGATATATGCACATATTATCCTGTAACAATGACACATTTGGTATTGCTGACATTATCTCTCCCTCACATTTCCATAGGTACGTCAATTGTGGCTGGAGTCCAACATCCTATACCCAGTGAGTGTCATACTGTTTTTTTTTATGGACCATATATACCCTATGAATGAATGTTAAGGGACACCATTTTGCTGTAGACACAATTGATATGCTCAGCCAGAGTACAATGCTTGCATGTTCAGTTTCAGAAGGGTTAACTGAAGTGCATTGAATCGGTAATCACAGTAGTGTATTTGCAGAAGCAGTAACATATTTCACTTATTTTTGTGAAGTTCTATGCAGTCTGCTTTACAGGGAGCAATAGTATGCTCAAGACAGGTGCACTTATTTTTAGATGTAGGTGTATCACATACACTGACATTGCTTATCTCACAGGTGTATAGTACTGGCAATATTAAGTGGATGGAGCTGCAGTGCATGTTATAAAGGGCCTGTCTTGTCTGTGTGTGTTGTAGTCTGCTTGTGTGTTGTGCATGGGATCAGTAATAATAAGATGTGGTATGTGTAATGCAGTTGTGGCTCCTCACCTGTATGTATGTGCGTGGATCACCATACATAATAGTGCAAGTAGTAATGTACTTCCTTTGACTTCTTCCTCACAGGTGACTGTGAAGGTTGGAGTGTGTCCCCCTCACAACCTGATGTCAGTAGCACATTGGACTCTGATGATGATGGTGGTCATAGTGAGGTACAGGTGGGGTTGTTGCGGGCTGAATCTTTCCCATGAGTTGACATCTCACTTCCTCCCCAATTGACCTGCACATAGTCAGTATGCTGACGCATACCCAGTCTTCTATGGCCACAGATATTGGACAGAGTGTGGCGGCATCAAACAAGAGACTATGGCATATATGGCATCAGTGAGTGTATATACTAGCCATAGCCAGACAGCTGGTGAGGTCCCACACAGGCAGATTGACAGGGGTGCTCGAAGAAGGACTGCTGCCCATCCACCACCTGTCACAGGTGTCACATCACGGGTCACTCGACATGTGTTCTGATCCATCATGGAGGCATAGGCATGTTCCAAATGCAATACCAGATGGATGCGCAGGATCATGGATGCATCACTGTCTGACATCCATGACTCCCTCCAACACATTGGTGAAGCCATGCATCATTTCACCAATGTAGTGGACAGATGGTGGGGTGAGACATTGTCAGTCCTTGACCGCACATTGTCTCTGCTAGAACATGTGGGAGTAGGGCATTGAGCAAGTGGCCATAGGGCAGCAACAACATCCGCTGAGAGTCCACGTGACCATGCACACTCATGCTCCCATAGTGGCAGTACCTCCAGCACTACAGAAGGGAGGGTGCAGTCCACACCATAACTTGGTAGGCCATGAGCATGTGGTCCTGGGCAGTTCTGTGAGGGACACAGGCCCAGCAGACACCAGTCACCATCAGCAAAGCATCTGACCCTGGGCATGGTGGTGCCAGTGCAGAGCCAGTTTCTCTGTTCATGGCCAGAGATGGTGAACTGTCCATTCTGCTAGGTACAGTCCATAGCTGTCCATCATACCTATGTGTAGGGCTAGCACATGGCTTGATGGTGTATGCACGCAGACACTCAAACATCACTGTAACATGCAGGTCACCAACCGATACACATGGCACCACTCCATGGCCCAGTTGACCAGCACCCCTTCCTGACCCACACACATGATATCAACTATTTGGCACAGCCTAGGCCTCTGGCACCCCCACACCACACCCTGTGCATGTGATGATACCTGTGCCACATCCCTGCCATCCATAGCATTAATGCAGGGGCATGCAAATATGTGTCTGTTGCACAGGGTGACTACACTACATCACATGACATTTTGTAGTGTGGCAGTGTTATGCCATGGCGGGTGCTGTATGCTGCCATGTGTCATGAGTATATATCAAAGTGTGTGTACCTTTGTTGCATGATGTTAGATTGGAATAAGTTGTGCAGACTAACAGGTATCTCTCAGACCTTCATATGTTTCTGTTCCAAAGGTCTGAGTGGCTATGCTGTGGAGACTTGGCAACAATACAGCATCTCAGGATGGCATGACAGCAAAGCGGAAATATGACATCAGCAATGTATGGCTGTATATGTGACTGATTACTTAGGTGCATATGTGTAGAACAGTGTATCAGGGACAATGGAGGCAGGCAGCATAATCCTGCATGCATACCCCTTGACAAGGCATGCTACCCTTGATACATGTAACCTAGGTGTGTTGTACCTACAAATGTAGGTGGTGGTGGATAGCATTTACGCCTAGGTAGATGTGGGGTATTTAGGGCCAGGAGCTATTCACAGGGCCTTAAAATGTATAACCATTGCAAACAGATAGGACAGACAGCCACACTGCTACAAGTGGATACATTTACAACACACACACACACACACACACACACACACACACACACACACTCACAAAGTCACCCTTATTGAGATTAGAACCCCTACATATCTAGTAGTATACACTACAGCCCTAAGTACTCATTGCATGTGCCACAGAGCCTATCCATTATGAGATTGACAGCCAGTGCTGTTAAGGTGGATGACATGAGCAGGCCTTGTAAAAGAGGTGAATGGGGGGATTGACAGATAGGCAAGGGGCCTTAAAATGTATAACCATTGCACACAGATAGGTGAGACAGGCACACTGCTGCAAGGAGATATATTTACACACACAGTCAACCTTATTGAGATTAGAACCCCTATCTAGCTAGTGGTATACACTACAGCACTAAGTGCTTATTGCATGTGCCAGAGTGCTTATCTGTTTTGAGAGTGTCTGCCATTGCTGTTAAGGTGAATGACACAGCAGCTGTTGACAAGGAGGCCAATGTTGTGGAGAACGCTAGTCACAGGGCCATAAAATGGTTGACCATTGAACAGACATAGGCCTGATGGTCATGTCTGTACTGCTGTATGGAAAATTCCTACATATACGCTCACACACACACACACACACACACACACACACACACACACACACACTAGGTGGCTGATGTGAGATTAGAACCCCTACACCTACCTACCTCATGGTACTAGCTGCACGCACCACTGGTTGCATGTGTTGTACATGTGGCTGCAGCCACAGTACTTGTGAGCTACGCAAAGTAACCTTGTGTTACACAGCCTCTGTGGCCTGCAGAATGAACCTGCTTTATGCTGTTACTGTATCCAGTGTCGTAGCAGTGGGGTACTTGTTAATACCCCTGCTATGTTTGTACAGGTAGCAGTATCACCATTTCTTGCCATTTGCAGTTTGCTAGGTGGAGAGTTGGCTAGACACAATATGGCCTGTCCAAGTCCTGCACTGCAGCCATTGCGCATTACATGACCTGATCACCATTGTCTGTCTACAGTGTGAGATTCCACAGGCACAGGAGCAGATATGTATACATAGCTGTCTGTATGCACAGATATATTTTCATATAGGTTCATAGGTAGGTACTAGGCTATCTGCCTGAGGGCATTTATAAGCCTAGCCAGAGTGTACCAGCTCATTGATTAATTAACTGATCCTCTGTCAAGCAGACCCAATGAAGTAATCCCAGGAGTGTATTTTCTGTTACCCATCCACTTGTCAAGGTTTCTCTTGAAGAGTGTTAGTGAGGGGCTCTGCCTGATGTAATTTGGAATTTTGTTCCAAAGCATGGAGAGTCTCTGTGACAGGAATCTATCCCTCTAGCATGTTCTATTTATTGTTGTGGCAAGGTTTAGCTCACTAGAGCATGTGGCTCGCAGTGATTTGGATTTCTTTAGGTGGAGCATGTCCATCAATTTTGAGTTGGACATGACTTTGTAAGTTAGGCAGAGATCAACTCTGAGTAAGCGATATGCCACTGAGTACAGCCGGAGGTTTTTTAGTCAGGCTGCATAGGACATATGTTTGAGGCCAGTAATCCTCTTGGTGAGGTACTTTTGTGGTCTTTCCAGCTGCTGGAAGTGTCTTGTGAGGTACATCCCAAATGGGGCATTGTACTCTATGATGGGTTTAATGAGTGACGAGTAGAGGGGTACTATAACCTCTTTATTTCTAGATGCAAACCCTTTAGTAATTAGATGGGCCACATAGAAGGATTTCCTAACTACTTTGGTAATATGATTGTCAAAGGAGAGATTACTATCTACCTGGGTCCCCACTACTCTTATTACCACTTCTGTATTAAGGGGGCTGCCACCTATGTAGTAATTCGTGGGTGTTTTGTTTTTCCCAAACAGGATGACTATGCATTTTTTGGCATTTAGCTTGAGGCCATGACTTTGACACCAGATGTCCATCTCAGTTAGGCCCTTTTGGAGGATGTCCGTGTCAGCCGGAGAGTCAGTTATGGCTCCTAGTTTGCAGTCATTGGTGAACTTGGTTAGCCATAGTCCTCCTGTGTTTGCCTGCACTTCTGAGAAGTATATGCTGAACACTAGGTGTTCCAGGACCGAGCCTTGTGGGTCACCACCTTTGACTGGTTTAGAGTCGGACCTGGAGCCCACTATTCTTACCGTGTCAGTTCTGTCTTAAGCCAGTTGGCAACCTACCTTGTGACGTAGGAGTTTATGTTCAGGCTGGTGAGTTTTTCTGTAATACCCGAGTGGGGAATGGTGTCAAAAGCCTTGGAGAAGTCAAGATAGGCTGTGTGAACCACCTTTCCCTCATCTATGGCCTTGGTGACTGTCTCAAAGAAGTCAACCAGGTTTAGTAGGCATGATCTGCCCTTAACAAAGCCGAACTGGGTTGGGTCAAGAGTTTGGAGGTTCCCAATGTCTTTGTTAATGAGTTCCATGATGATGCGCTCTATAGTCTTGCAGACCAGGCTAGTCAGGCTTATGGGGTGATAGTTACCAGGATCAGTTGTGGCCCTTCCTTTGTAGAGAGGAATAACCATTGCTGTGTGCCATTCTATGGGCATGTAGCCTGTGTAGAGGCTGATGTTGAACAGCATGCTTAGGTGGGGGATTAATTTGTTCTGTAGTTTGTGCAAGACACAGCCTGGGACACCATCTGGTTCCATTGATGCTGTGTTTTTGGCTTTTGAAAGGGCTGTTTTCACCTGTGCATCTGTGATTTTTGGGACACTACACTTTTCCGTTATTGTTGTGGGCCCTTTTGGAGGTGAGAGGGGGGGTGAAGTTTGCACTGAATCTATCTGCCAGGATATTTTCAATATCAGTAGGTTCAGAATATTTTGTGCTATTTTGCACTAGTTCAGTGCATATCTGCGAGTTGCCACTTAGATTCTTAACATAGCTAAAGAAGGCTTTGTGGTTATCTTTTGAATCCTTGGCTATTTTTCTTTCGAAGTTAGCCTTGCATGATTTCATGAGGGACCTTAGTCCCTTACTGATACTGATCAGGGATGTCTTTCCTTCTTGCAATTTGCTTTTTGTCTGAACTAGTTTCCACCTTCTGTTGTATAGCCTGTTTATTGCAGGGGTCCACCAAACTGGTTTCGTTCTCTTAGAGGAGTGAGTCTTGGTTTTGCTAGGGATGGCATGATCCATGCATCCTTGTAGGTGCTCATAGAGTGCATTTGTAAAGGTTTCTGCATCTTGGGCAGCATTATCCTTTAGCGTGGGGGCTGTGAAACTTACCACCTCTGTCTTAAGTATGGTGAAGTTTGCTTTAGAAAAGTTTTTTCCTGTGATTTCCTTAGTTGGGGGTGGTGGTGGGGTGTGGACATCCAGAGTGATTAGTTTATGGTCTGATTTAACCAGTGATGGGTTGACCTCCGGTGTGGAACATCTGTCGCCCATGTTGGAGATGACCAGGTTAAATATGTTTTCACCTCTGGTAGGGGAGTTTACCAGCTGATCCAGGGCATTTGAGTTGATGAATTCTAGGAAGCGCTGGACCTGGGAGTTTGTACTCAAGTAGTTTTCCCAGTGAATGGTAGGGTAATTGAAATCGCCCAATGTCAGGGTGTTTGGTAGGACCTTCATGTTTTCCAGTGTCTCCAGAAAGGTGGAGTGGTAGTCCTGGGTCATGGAGGGTGATCTGTAGCAGGCCACAATTTGCATTGCAGATCTGCCTGATGTTAGTTGCACATGGATGATCTCAGAGGTATCATGCTGCACCACTAACCTGGAGGTGTAGGTATCTTTGATGAATATGGATACACCCCCTCCTTTTGTGTTTCAGTCCATGTTCTGTGGCTGAAACATGTGGTATGAGTTGTAGCCCAGTAGTGCTGGGGTGCTCTCTGGTGCCTTGAACTAGGTTTCAGTCACTGCACAGATGTCAATGTTTTCCATACTGAAGAGGACGTATAAGTGAATTTAAGTACACTTTTATCTGCTCTTTTGCATATAGTACTGTATTTAATTTATTTATTTGTGTTTTTCCCTGAATATTAACTCAACTGAAGTTGTGGCTGTCTCTCTACAGTTAGTTCCCCACCCACCTTCCCTATTCTTGTTTTGGTGTTAATGTTGGTGGTTTTGAAATTGCCCACCCCTCTTGCAGATTTGTATTTGGATACTCCTTCTGGGCCCATCTCATTTGCTCACTCAACTGAGTGCAGTGAGATCATATTCTGATTTCAGGCACTCCTACTGTGTACAAAGAGAGCATTTGGGAAGGACAACCCCTGTAGCCTCTTAATCCTGCTCTGTTCCCTCCCTAAATAAATAAATAAATAAATAATATATATATATATATATATATATATATATATATATATATATATATATATATATATATATATGTGTTTTTTTATTTAGCTGCTCTTACTGTAACTGTCTTAGTTGCTCTTCTGCATGCTGTTATCTGTTCAGTCGCTCTTACTCTGCACTTATTACTGCTTGTTAGTAGCCTTCTAATTTACTACCTTCTGCACTTGTTTTTTAGTCATTTGTTAATTTAATTGCATTTATTTGAACTGTATTTGCCATAGTGTTGCTACACACTCGGGTGTGCTGGCCTGCACTACAATTTGAATTGTATTTACTGCTGTTTTAGCTGCTTTTCTGTAAAAAAAAAATCTAAGCTTGTTTCCTGCCTTTCCTGTAACTAGTTAAGTCCAGATACAGACTTGCTGTATCCAGAACTGTCAGTAAGCTTGTGAGCCTCCCAAGCTTTTCTGTGTTGGAGGGAAGCCTTCTAGCTTATCAGTGGGAGTGGTAAGCACTAGGTAGCCTATCTACCACAGGAAGAGTGGGTTTTGGCCCTGAAATTGTAGTTCATTGGCCGTTTGGGCCATTTTTCCATCTCTTTCTACATTCTGGTTAAAAGCCTATTTTGTATTTGGTCCTCGCCTTTCCTATAACTAGTGTAGTCCAGGTACAGATTTGCTGTATCCAGGACTGCTGGTAAGCTTCTGAGCCCCCCAAGCCCTTCTGTGTTGTAGAGAAGCCTTCTAGCTTATCAGTGGGAGTGTTAAGCACTAGGTAACCTATCTACCACAGGAGGAGTGGTTTCTGGCCCAGAAATTATAGCTTATTGGTCGTTTGGGAAGCTTTTCCATCTCTTTCAACCTTCTGATTTAAAAGCCTGTGTTTGCGCTTGTTTCTTGCCTTTCCTGTTACTAGTCTAGTCCAGGTACAGATTTGCTGTATCCAGGACTCTTTGTAAGCTTCGGAGCCCCCCCAAGCCTTTCCGTGTTGGGGGGAAGCCTTCTAGCTTATCAGTGGGAGTGGTAAGCATCAGGTAGCCTATCTACCACAAGAGGAGTGGTCCTTGGCCCAGAATTTGTAGCTATTGGCTGTCTGAGCAGTTTTTTCCCATCTCTTTCAACTTTGTGGTTTGAAAGGTGCACTTGTGCCTGTTTCCCGCCTTTCCTATAACTACCCTAGTCCGGTTACAGGGTTGCTGTATCTAGGATTGTTAGTAAGATTCTGAGCCCGCCCAAGCCTTTCTGTGTTGGAGGGAAGCCTTCTAGCTTATCAGTGGGAGAGGTAAGCACTAGGTAGCCTATCCTTCATGGGAAGAGTGAGTTTTGGCCCAGAAATTGTAGTTTATTTGGCCATCTGGGCAGTTTTTCATCTCTTTCAACTTGCTGTCTTAAAAGCCTACATTTGTACTTGTTTCCCACCTTTCCTGTAACTAGTTTAGTCCAGGTATGGATTTGCTGCATCCAGGACTCTTTGTAAGCTTCTGAGCCCCCCAAGCTTTTCTGTGTTGGAGAGAAGCCTTCTAGCTTATCAGTGGGAGTGGTAAGCATTAGGTAGCCCATCTACCACAAGAGGAGTGGTTCCTGGCCCAGAAATTGTAGCTATTGGCAGTTTGGGCAGTTTTTTTCCCATTTCTTTCAATGTTCTGGTTTAAAAGCCACACTTGCACTTGTTTCCCACTTTTCCTGTAACTAGCCTAGTCCAGATACAGAGTTGCTGTATCCAGGACTGTCAGTAAGCTTCTGGGCCCCGCAAGCCTTTCTGTGTTGGAGGAATCCTTCTAGCTTATCAGTGGGAGTGGTAAGCACCAGGTAGCCTGTCTACCATGAGAGGAGACGTTCTTGGCCCAGAAATTGTAGTTTATAGACTATTTGGACAGTTTGTCCGTCTCTTTCAACTTTCTCGTTTAAAATACCACATCTGCGCTTGTTTCCCATCTTTCCTGTAACTAACCTACTGGGTAGCACTAGAAAGCCTTAAACTGATACAAGCCTTCTTGCTTAGAAGAGAGACTTTGGAGTGATTAAGTATCAGTTTTCTGTACCTTCCTGCTGTACTTAACTGTTTTCTGCCTAAACACAGATTTTCCAGCGTTTATCATGATTTAAAAACTTGTTTTTTTCACATATTGTACTTATTTGATTGCCTGCACTTTTAAAAAGTTGTTTTTTGTTTAAATAATTTGTTTAACTGTTGTAGGCTACACACTAAAGTGCGATAGCCTTTTCTGCTCGTTTGTAGTCGGTTAAAGCTGTTTTAAGTGTATTTTTTACTGTTTTTGCCTTATCTTTTCAAAAAACAAAACAAAAAAAAAATTCCTTGTTTCCCACCTTTCTAAGCTAGTATAGTCCAGTTTTCAGGCTAGTGGTGAGTTCAGGGCCACGATACTAGTTTCTGAGTTGCCCATACCTTACTTAGATAGAAGGAAGTTTCTTTGTTGACCTGTGAGAGATGGGAGCTTTGAGCAATCTATCTGTCCCTGGAGGAGTGGTTCCAGCCCAGAAGTTAGTAGTTTATTGGCCATTTTGGGCTAATTTCTATCTCTTTCATTTCCCTACTATAAAAACTGCGTTTGCACGGTTTTGCACACCGGGCAGTGCCAGTTAGCTGCTGTTAAATTACTCCAGGCTCCACTAAGTCTCCTCTTCAGTTTTTCCCTTGAAACTATTCTAACTCTCAACCTAAGTACTCAGAAAGCATCTTACAGCACAGCACTTGCTCAGACCTAATAGCAAGCACTAATATATCCTGACACTGATTGCCCAGCAGGGCAAGGCTCTTTATTCACCCCTCACCAACCAAGCAACTAAGCAGCTTATCCTACTATTTAGTCATGACCAAAGGGCATCTTCAGGTGCACTCTCCAGTCCAGCAGGTGAATATGGGTATCCTGAGGCAATGTTACAACTGCCTCATGTACACAGACAACCCTCTCCTCCTACTACAAAACACTAACGTACACGAGAGATGCAATTATACAGCCAAACTGGAAGCTAAGCTGTCTCCACCCAAGACTGGAACAGACAGTCAAGAGGAGAAGGTTAACACTTGCACTGCACCTCCAGCCGCACACAGACCTACTAAAACAGCACTGGCAAAAAATACACATAGATACACAAAATCATACTCGGAGGCTCTAAATAAAAACCTGCAAAAGCATCAGAGACCTCCAAAGCAGACACCCAAACAATCTGTACCTCCCATCAGAAATCAAACAACACATAAAACACAAAATCAGTGTGCCGCACAATCACAGCCCTTAAGGCAAAATAACATACCTAACACACTAGTAATAGGTGACTCTATAGTCAGGCACACTGATGTCTCACTCACTAGGCTGGACAAGCAGAAGGTTGCTGTTAGCTGCCTGTCAGGTGCCAGAATCCACCACATAACACAAGCACTCAGGTCACTCCAGAACAAGTACAAATATGACTCTGGCATTGTTCAGGTTGGTGTGAATGACCTGAGATGTACCTCCCTGGACTACATGAAAAGAGACATGGAAGAGCTCTCTGATCATGTAGCCCTGGCTGATATGACCCTGACCCTGAGTAGCATCCTGCTCTCACCAAGAATGATACCTCAGTATAAAGAAAAAATGATCAATTTCAACAATTGGCAAAGCTTCTGGTGTCATTCAAAGGGGATCCAGTGTCTGTCAGCCTGGGACGACATGCTCAACAAGCCACGTTGCTTCGCAAGAGATGGCTTGCACCTGTCACCTCTAGGCTTTTGAATACTGGCCAAGGCTCTTGCTGCCCCCATAGTGCTTTTTTTAGGCAAGGCTCAAAAGTCAAACCCACCTCCGTAAATAGCACAATTAACAAAAAACTGAGGGTTATGCTACTCAACGCCAGGAGTTTAAATCTCAAAATGCACACACTCGAAGCACTCCTCAGAATGGGGAACGTCAACATCTGTCTCAGATATCTCAGTTCTTTAGGCAGATGAGGCATCAGACATGGGCTGAAATTAGTCAAGTGTAGAAGCATGCCTAGTGTGACTGTTAGTACTTACAAGGTGACTACAGGCTAGACCTACCTGTACTCCAGTTCAGAACTTTGTGTGCTACAGCCAATTGGCTGCTGTATCTGATTCAGCAGTCCAGCACCTCCCTGAAATTATGTCCAAGGGATTCCCTGGCTGAACATAATATATGACTCATAACTAGTGACTGTACAGATTGTAATCGACTGTGCAGGGTTTTGCAGCATATGTATGATACGTTTTACATAGCACTGTGATTCTCTGGTACATCAGCGGCAAATCATTATAGTTAGAGTTACTGACTCCATACACACTAGAGAACCCATGCTACCACACAATCTGTTATTCTCTGCACTTTCTACATTTGTCTGGTCACTAGTTAATCCTCCTCATTATATTTTGGCCTTTGTCCCACTCCTGTTCATAGCTTTGTCCATATTTCCTGCTGTAAGTGGTTGTAGATATGCTGTGACTGGGGTACATGATGTAACACCACACACAGCATCACAGTCTTCACACCTCTGACTGTATATGTGTTGCAGGATGTCCAGCGTTCCATCCCATATGTCTGCTCTGCTCCTCAGACAGTTGTTTTTTTTCTGGTAATATACTACTAAATGGTGCCCACTGAATTGTTGTAAGTACTGACACAGTTACATGATGGCTGCTACTCTGACTTGTTATAACCTGCTGTTATACTAGCCACTGTCTAGGTTACTCAGAGCATGTGTAATGTCCATAGGTGTAGCCCTCCATCCCTCTATTGTCTCTGGCTTTGTCCAGCTTTCTTGCAGTAACAGTTTGTGACTTATTGACAGTCTGAGGGATTCCTACCATAGGAGTACCTCACATGCAAAATTGTAGGTGCAGCCGGCTTTGAACCATGAACACCATCAACCATACTAATGTAGTTATCCCACTGAGCCACACCAGTCAACAGAAAGTGAAGCTTAATTCCTGACACTATCAACAGTGGACAGACATACATTTTGACCCTTGCATATTGTGGAAATAGAACATGTAGCCAGGTTGTTTGGTACAGCTCTGGAATTGTGTGGTCTGCTGTTATATCCTTGCAAACATACTGTTACTGCAGATGTATGGGAACACAGCAGTGTTGGGGGTAGATGACCCTGTCCTATGACCCCACTGTTTGGCATTTCCCTCACATACTGCAGTGGGTTTTGTGGCCTAAATTCATATTACGGGGCAGCAAGTATAGGACAGAGTACTTGTTGTCCCACATAGCTGTTATTTCTCTGCAGGATGCCCAGTAGAACCACTATATTCCCTTGTATACATGCAGCAGGTCCATAAATATGCTACCATAGCCTAGTACTCCATACATTTGTTGTAAAGGAGAGTGACTTGTGAATGCAGCAGTTGAGATAACAGCACTTCAGGACTGAATCTGTCTGATGCATGCAGTACACAGCCAATACATGGTAAGGTACAGGTTGTGTGGTATGGCTGGCATCCTTTTTACTATGTATGTGAGTCAGGGTAAAGTGTCAGTCCCCAGGACCTTAGGTTGTCAGTCCATGTGCTATGCGTTGCCTCTTTGCCAAGGCCAGAGCATACTGGGCATGCCTACATCTGCCTACAGGGACACCCTAAGGGGGTTCCTCCTCCATGTCCCCCTGTGGGTGTGGCTGTGGGGACCTTGGCACTGGCAGAGGGCTGTGTTTCCCTTCCCTGTGATGATCCTGCTGCAGCTATTTCCACAGGATCATATTGTATAGCACGGCACATACTGTGAACATCTGTGTGCATGTGGCTAGAGAGTACTGCAAGGCTCCACCAGATATATCTAGGCACCATAACCATGACATGATTAGCCCAAACACATGCTCTATGATGTTCCTAGTTTGTGCGCGTGCCTCCTTATGGGGTTCTTCGGTAGGTGTGTGTGCATTTCTGATGGGTGTCATCATCCACAGTTCCAGGGCATAGCCAGTATCCCCCACTAGATGGCCATATGGGATGTTCCTCCTGGCAAACATCTGGTACAGCTGTGATGCATGCCAGATACGGGAGTCATGATAACTGCTAGGGCTGCCAGCACACACATTAATGATGATGCACTGGGCATTGCACATGACCTGCAGTTGATGAAGTGATACCCCTTGCATTTGATGTAGACTCTACCTGCCTCACCAGGCAGTGCTAGGATGCGTACATGAGTACAGTCTATGGCATCCAGTACCTCAGGGTAGTGTGGTTCATGGTAGAAGAGATGGATACTGCCGGGCCTCTCCTCAGGGGTGCAGGGTAAATAAATGTGCTCACTGGCGTGTGTCTGCATGGCAGCTAGGAACTGGTGGAGTACCCTAGATGCATATGCCTGAGACCCCCATCACGTCCCTGGTTGGTCTCTGAAAAGTACCTGTAGCTAGTATTCTAAGGGCTACACATACCTTTGTTTCCACTGGGATGGGTTTCCCTCAGTTGGTTCTGGGTCTCAGTTGAGGACAGCAAAGCTGAGTGAGTTGTTGTAGTATGTCCCTGTCCACCCTGTAGTTCTCTACAATCTCCAGCTCATGTAGCTCTTGGAAAGTTACCCTGGGCCTGAACATCCTTCTCAGTCTAGGCCTATTGTTAGTGGCATCATCAGTACTGACCTGAGCCTCTAACACATACAGATGTAGCAGAGCAGCAGCAGCCCCTAGCATTCTGTTAGTTAAAATCCCCAAGTTTGTACTCCAATGGTAGAGTGCAGGGGGGGGTCAGATTGTAGGGTGTATACATACTTTGTAGTGCTCTGCTTCAGATGCAGCCTGGGTGATTGGCTACCTATGATGCATTCTACCTGCCAGGTACATCACTGAGGGGTTTGAATGTGCCAGTATAAGTGGAACAGTGGTTATCAGCATTTTCTACATGATTGGCTTTCCCAGGAAATTTCCTTTTTTCTTTTCTTTTCTTTTCAAACTGCCTTCCCTGCTAAGCATTGTGGCACAGCTTGCAAATCCGCTGTGCTGGTGTAAACACTGGTCAGCAGTCTGGACACACCCCTATGCATGTGCATGCTTAGTAGAGCATAAACCAGCTAAAACATGCACCCTACAGCTAAACAAAGCTTAGCAGCACTGGATACACCCTCTGCTTAGCTGAGAGGTGTGCCACACAAATGGGCATCACTGAGCTCCAATCACCTTAAATATTGTGACACACCCTTTTTTATGTCAGCTAGCTCTTCTGTGGCCACCAACATGGTTCTGGTGCTACATGGATTTTATCTGAAGACACAGTAGCCCACTTTTGCTATTCAGTAACCCCAGCTGATTTTCATACATATCCATGCACACAACCTGGATACTTCACTATTTCAGGGCCTGACTTCTTAACGACTACTGAAATCTACCATTGTACATACTCCATGCATGGCCCTATAATGCACTATCCTCACATATTTCTTATTTTTACTTTTTATACTTTTTAATATATTTTTTTTTACAAAATGGCATGTTTGTGCGCTGCTGCAAGCCGCACAAACATATTATGAGTTAAAAAAAAATATTTATTACATTATTTTGCTTTATTTTTGGACACTCATGGCATAGTTTTACACAAACTATGCCTGTTATGCAATTCCTGACCTTCTAAATGGGCTTTGACAGCCCGTTCCATTTTTATTTTTTGTATATGGATATTTTCCATTTACACTTTGAACACTGAGAGGGCATCTGCAGGACTGCCTATCTGCTTGCTGGATCACTCCAGCAACCTCATTTGCATGCAATTCACCTGCTTATGAGGTGATTTGCATGTCGTGGACACTTCCATGTCTGCATGCTTGTGCACGCTTCTCTGCACTGTTTACTGGATTGCTCGGCAGCTTACTTCCTTTTAAGCTCTGTGCCACTATGCCTACACGGAAAATCACTCTGTGTAGGCTTTATTGAATTCCCCCTAAAGACATTAATTTGGGAACAGTTTGATTTATTACTGGCCTTAATTAGCTGTTCTTTTATCATAATGCTTATTCAGGCTGTATTCCACTATGATGGTTTATTTTTATATTCCTCAGTATGCCTGGTGCTGATTGTGATAGGATGTCTTATGTTGTTTAGTCTACTGTAAAATTCTTTGTCTAAGGCTACCTTGGGGCTAGAAATTTTCCATTTGAATTTTGACAGCACATCATATTTTAATAGCTTTGTCTTGTTAAAGTATTTGAATTAGGTGGATCACATTGTGGTGGGCTTAGATGAATTAAACGTTGTTACCCTGGCCATGTATATGCTGGCCTAGCTTACCTGAGTGCAAATGCTGAATGTTATTCTGCAGAGCTGCTTCCATGTTGTGCAACAGAGGCTTGTTAATAATGCATGTTATTTGTGCAATTGGATCTGTAAGACATGTCGATGAATCACACAGCCTTGGTATTGAACATAAGAAATTATGTTGTTGGGCCTCTGGGACTGGCTTGTATGTGGCATGTATACTTTTACAGCCAATTGGTGCAGTATGGCTCCACTGTGTATAATATGTAAGTTCTTTGCTACAGTCCTGGATGTTAGCAAACTCTCTAGTGGATAATAAGAAGAGAGAAGAAAGCTTGGCATTTAGTTAAGGTTTAAGTGGACAGTAAAATGGTGCAACAGTAAAGGCCAGGTAATACAAGACATGACCCACTTAACAGGTAAAACATAACATTTATAATGCATTTGCTAACTTACTGTACATGGACAAATGTTATAAACTGTCCTGCTTTATGCAGAACATTGTGTACTTATACATCTAGGTCTGTGGAAGGTCAAAAACGCTAATGTTCCTCATGCATAACTTCAAGTTTTACGAATGTTCTGAAAGAGAGAGACAGATCAAATCATGCTCATGCACACACATGCACACACACACACGTGCACACACACACACGCATGCACACACACACACACACACACACACACACACACACACACACACACACACACACACACACACACACACACACACACACACACACACACATGCGCGCCTTCTGCTTATGTTGCTGGAGTCAAATACCTACCTGTCCAGAGGTTTTATTAATTCAGTGATTAAATGACAGGGATACAAGCAGAAAATGATAGATGTCTTGGATTTTATTCTCAAACAAGAGCTAATATTTTCCTTTCATATTTACATGATTTCAAGAGAGGCAGAGTGGAAGAAAGAGAGCTACAAGTAGTGGGAAAGAATCACCCATAAGCATAGGTGTGAAGTATCTGTATGAAGTCAATGGTCACACTTATATATAATGGCTTTAAACTCAAATGAAAATGGTCTAATAATATAAGAAATAAAAAAAAGGTGTTTCATTTCATCTCACACTCAGCTTGTTTGTATATCTTAATATAAGGACTTTTGGCCAAAGTTTAAGCAAATCTTATTTTCAGATAATACAAATTCACCTTTTTTTACATAGTGACATCTCAAAAAATAATCCAGGACAAAGTCTAATTAAATACAACAGTTCAGTTAAAACTGTTTACAAAACTATGCAGTACATAAATCAGTATAAAACATAAACTCCAAAGTTGACAAGAAGCAAACATTTAATTTGAAAGCAAACCAGATATAAACATTAATTAATGCATGTACACTCGTAAGTAAAAAAAAAAAAATCACAAAAGGCCACTGAATGCATCAGTTTAGAAAGGATGTGGACCAGGATTCATGAAGCTCGGCGCAAGGACAGTTTTAGCCTTGCACCGAGCGTCGTCCTTAGAGATGGTGCAGCAGCACCGTATGAATATTTATGAGGGCGCGCTGCTGCATCCTCTATGTGCACAGGAAACGTGTGCGAGTGCAGGGGGCATGTTTAAGCGTGGCATGGAGGCTTAAACATGCCCCCACAGTTACACAACCTACAATGTTTACTATTAGAGCCTGACTCTAATAGTAAGCAATTAATTCAGTGTCCGTGGATACTGAAATGTATGTAAAACATACATGACTGTCCACGAAGACTGAAATAAAATCAAAGTTGTAAACACAAGTGCATGTAGTAGAATGTTGAACCCCTGTCCCTAGAACTATTACATTTAAATTCCCTGTGTCCCTATTTTACATTTGTATTGCTTTGTCATTGAAAGTGTAAACGAAGCACAGCGTGTTTGCCCGTCACTGCCCTTTGCTTAGCGTAGCTTACACATCAAAATCATCCAAATAGAAAAAAACATGCAGAATCAATGTTAACGTCAATAGTGTAGTAGTTAGAGCATCTGCCTAACAAATAGGCAGTCATGGTTCAAGTCCCATTGCAGCACATATCATTTTCCATGTGGAATGTGTATATGAACATATTTTTACATCTTTTTGCTGTATAACCTACATAATAACATGTAAATGTGAATTGGAGTACTGCATTAAATGTTTAACTAATTTCATTTCAAGTGGTAGTGTCATAATGAAAAAGGCACTAGTAAGCAGGTGTAAGCATAAAAATAAGCAGTAGTAAACATATATAAGTGCTAGTAAGCATGTTTAAGTGCATTTGTGCAGGTGTAAGCAGTGCATACACACATTAAGCATAGTAGAAGCTAACTGAATTTAAGAAACTGCAATTGGAAGTTAGCACAGCTTACCATCATGCAAACCCTCACACACCCGCTCACAACTGCTTAAAAGTGCTTTAATCACTCTGTATCCAATTTCCCGTGTTCTGCCCAGCAACAAAATAAATGGCCTCTGCAAAGATTAAACCTAGGACCCTACACATCACAGCCAATGTGATTTCCCACTAAGCCATGGCAGAAATACATAATTCTCATGTTATCACAAACATATCATACAGCACAGTCATGCAACAGCATAGGAAATGTATATAATTATGTAGATGCATGTGCATGTGTATGTACAGATATTATATATATATATATATATATATATATATATATATATATATGTGTGTGTGTGTGTGTGTGTGTGTGTGTGTGTGTGTGTGTCTTAAACCTGAATGTAATGTTATGTATGTTTAACTTTGAAAATAATGTTATGTTTTTTAAAGTGTTTTATAATAAGTACTATATGTGCTAAATGCTGGTATTGCTTATGACTGTAATCTGCTTGAAACTAGGATTTACTAAATGTTCAGTCTGTATTATTATCTTGGAGCTTTTCTCCCCGGGTCTCCACTGAAAATGGACATGTATCCAGTCGGACTATCCCAGTCAACAAATGTAAAATAAAATAAAAATAAATAAAATATATATCTATGAAGAATGAACGTCGTGACAATAAAGCATACAAAAAGAATGAGAAGGAAAACAACAACTCCTGTATTATTTAGTGCTGTCATCTTATGTCATATCAAGCTGGGCAGGGGTGAGGAAATCATTGCTTCTCAAACCACAGGCAGGATACTACCAGTGGGAGTAACACTGTCGATCTGCTAAGTCTACTTTACAAAGAATTACAGGGTATTCCCTGGTGGGACTACCCAAAAATTGCTAGGATGTTTGGACTTCCAACTATTACACAAGTAAGGGCAGGTATGTTCAAGGACTAAATGGTGGGAGAGCCTGATGATACATGGATTAGGACAACATACGTGTAGGGTCCCTAATGCTGGGGAGAGGGCAATGTGTGGAGGTGTGTTATGACTGTGATAGCAACTGGAGAATGGATGGTTTGCGTGTATGTTGAACTCAGGTGGGGTGGAGGAACTATGGGTATGCAATTATGGATCCAGGAGTGTCAGGGTTGGATGGCTCATTTCAAATATGACCGCCTTGTGGAGGTTAGCGAGTTCGTTATAAGTATATATGCATACATGCATACAAACATCTATATGTAGAAGTACATTCCTGTACCACATTCATTCCTTTTGGAGACATAACATGAAAGTGCCCCTACAAACCTCAACA
Organism: Protopterus annectens; assembly: GCF_019279795.1. Taxonomy (NCBI): domain Eukaryota; kingdom Metazoa; phylum Chordata; order Ceratodontiformes; family Protopteridae; genus Protopterus; species Protopterus annectens. The sequence continues at coordinate 202,225,433 of NC_056742.1, forward strand.
GTAGATAGAATAATAGGTTGTGCATAACCATAAATGTAATAGGTTCATAGGTAGGTACTAGGCAATCTGCCCAAAGGCATGTATAAGCCTAGCCAAGGTGTGTTGGCATACGATGCCCCATTGATCGATTTACTGAGCCTCTGTCAAGCAGATCTATTGAATTGATCACAGTATGTCCCAATCTTTGCCCCCCCCAATTATATTTGGCTTAGGCTAGACTTCTTACATTAAGAGGTTGAGAGGTATGATTCTCGTGTATGTTTAGTTGTATTGTTTGGCCTCTAAGGCTCAAGTCATGACTGAATGGAGTCCTGACCCATTTGAACAGTCTGCATACTCAGTTAACAGATGTTAAATAAATAAACATTTATGTATACTGCATTACAGAAAAGACGGTGACCCTCTTCTCTGCACTGTGGCTTATATATCCTGATTCAATAACATGCAAATTGCATGGCCTTTGTAACAATGCAGGCCTTACTTAGACTGTCATGAAATGCTTGTCATCTATGCATATATATATATATATATATATATATATATATATATATATATATATATATATATATATATTCTCATTTCTATATGACATTTGGCACGATTTTGCTGGGATATACAATTCCAAGGCAAAATAAGTTGTTTTGTTTCTGTTGTATATTGCAGTACTATAGTATTAGAGTTACAGGAAGATAGAGGGAAGGGATGAATCTGCAAAATTGCAGAAGTGTGTATTTTGTTTGAAGTCATTGTTTTTCGCAAAAAAATAAAATGTGAGGATTTTCTCACTTTGAAATAGTGGAATCATTCCTGTGATTTGCCGTCTATGTCAATGCCAATCCCTAAACCGGTCTTATTTGTAATATAATTTTGCCGAACTTGTACATTATTAGTTTTCATGTGTAACATGTGCGTTATCACATAGTCATAGCTATTAATTTATTGTAGTGTCTTGTTAATGGGAGTAATGAAGTATAGAGTCTAATCTTGAAATAAAGACGTGTGTCCCAGGTGGGACAACCCAAAAATTGGGAATAGTTTCCTATTGGTTACTCATTTCACCAATGTTTGTGGACTAAAAGGTTGGGATGTCTGAGGATACGTGGAGAGAGTCAACCCATGGGATGTGTCTACAGTGGGAGTGGCCAAAGTGTAGTGGTGTGGTTACACCATGTATCCAACTGGAGAATGGATGACTGTTGTGTCAGTGAAGTGTTGGGGTGGGTGTTTGGGTTACTAGGATCCATGGGTATATGGGTATATATGTAAATGAAGCAGCACAGCAATAATGTAGTGGTTAGAGTATCCACCTAATGAACAGACAATTCCAGTTCGAATCCCACTACAGCACATACTATTTTCCATTGGAAATCTGTATATGAACATATTTTGACATCCGTCTGCTGTATAACCTGCATAATAACAATTAAAAGTGAACTGGAGTGAAGTGTCAGTGTCATAATGAATAAGGCACTAGTAAGCAGGTATAAGCATAAATAAGCAGTAGCAAGCATATGTAATTACTAGTTAGTGTGTTTGTGTATCGGGATGCAGTGCTAACAGTCGGTTACAGTTTCTCATACTCAGTTAGCTTCTAGATTACGTAACGTTTGTTGGCAGTGCTAACCCCCATGCAAACAGGCTGAAACCTGCCTACTGCTGCATAAAAGTTCTTACTCCCACTTACCCCCAAGCGAACAGGCGTAAACACACTTATTGCAGGAAGGTGGTGAAAAGGGCCACACAGAAGGAAAGAAAGCAGGCAAGATAGCTAGGGATGTGCAGGAGAGGTGTAGGGAAGGTCCATACCTGCCCATGTCTTCTACAAATGTACTTGTGCTCGGTGCCACCTGCACTGATAGCATGATACAGATATTCCCTGGTGTCAGTGGCATCTGTCTATACAGGGCATGTGTGTAAGGTATTGTAGGTCCTTTGTGGATCAAATTTGATGGCACCACATATGTTGCAGGCATCCAGTGGGGAACATAATGATGGTGCATTGTCCGCAATTATGTGCCTATTGTACTGGTGGACAGGGTGCCATGCCCTCTGCAGCCCACTGCAATCACACCATGCTTACTATCTATCAACAATATGCAGATTACTAGGAATGTAGCGGCAGTCATCTAGGCAAGTGTGTTTCTGTATGAGACATGGGTTCAGACTGGATTCCGGGTAATATTAGGGTTGTTACTTTGTTCACCAGGCCTTTTATCAGATGTAGGGTTATGGTTTGCCAACCCAGTCTCTTGGCTGATTGAAATCTGTAATCCTCATCAGGTGGACATCATGACATATAATATGGCTACCATATAGTAAATGTACAAGACCCACTCCTCAACAAACCAGTTGTGAAACACTCACAACCACCTCCACACAAGATATGACTGAGAAACACACACACCTGCCATGTCTCAGAATAAAACTCTTACCTAACTAGTTTATCACACTACAGCATTACACAGTTATAACATGTGCTATAGAGATGATTGGGCTGCAAGGTTCCCAGATGTGTTTCCAGGTGGGTGACATAAGCAGCCTAATCCTGAATGCCTTGGCAACATTGGGTATGTGAATTGTATGGAGTGTGACTACTCTAAAAAGCATTGCTCTCTACTCAGGCAGAGACAGACAGACAAGCACACATGCAGTTGCCAGGTCTGGGATTAGAACACCTAACTAACTACTTTACCACACTACAGCAGTATGCAGTTACAGGATGCACTATGGAGATTACTGGGTTACAGTATCCCCAGAGGTGTATATGTAGGTGGGTGACATCAGCAGGATTGCCAAAATAGGGCCAATGAATTGTAGTGAGTGTGACTAGCCAAACATGCAGTGCTCTCAATACAGGCATAGGAACAGACACAAAAGCATCCCCAACTCCCATGTGTGGGTCTAGAACCCCTATCAGAGTTCTATAACACACTACAATATTACACTGTTATAGCATGCACCACAGAGATTGCTGGAGTACTCTTTTCCCCAAAGGTGTACTCCCCAGTGATTGACATCAGCAGGATTGCCAATGTAGGACATCTGAATTGTATTGAGTGTGACTAACCTAAATTGCCACAAGTAGTCTGTATGCATTAACTGCTGTCCTGGTCGGACCAAAATACCCACTTTTGCAGGTCATGAACCCAGGATCCTGTACATCATAGTCACAGTAACTAACCACTAAACCATCACAACAGTACATGAGACTGAGGTTTCACCACAGTAATCCCACCATAGGCTAATCAAAGTGAACATGTGAAAGGAATGTATATACAGTTGTCCATAAAAGACCTCTCCAGTGCCATCTTCATGCTATTCAAGGCAGAAGTGACAATGTGTGTAACACCCATGGAGACAGGCGCTGACGGTTCTACTGATGAATCCTGCACAAAGGTACTGTATGAGCACATCCACTAGTGCATGATTCCTGACATCCCACATGGAACCACAACGCTCACCTCCAAAATAAGCAAGCCAGTCTGGTGGTCTCCTGCCATTAACACAGTATACAACAGAAGGTAGACACTGTTGAAGCAAAATGGATACTCCAAGGATGCAAACAACTCCCTTACCAGCCACAGTAAGACGATGAGATCCCTCATGGAATCCTCCAAAGCTGGTTATGTAACTAAAATCACCACAGATTCCACAGACAACCACACAGCATTCTATAGTTATGTCCGGAATCTAACTGGCAATGCTGAGAAGTGCTCTGAGCTATGACAGAATGGCATTACACAGACTGCTCCCACAGATTGTGCCAATATCCTGGCGGATTTGTTTAGTGCCACAGTCACCCCTTCTCACCCCCAAAAGGGCCCATGGCAATATGAACAGAGTTCCATTGACCAGTAATCATGGCCACACAGGCAGAAACCATACTATCCACAGCTAGCAATACATCATCTATGGGACCAGACTGTCATGTGTAATCATAACCTCACATCAGGCCTGGTGCCCACTGAGTGGCACACAGCTGCAGTTATCCCACTCCACAAGGGGGGATTCACCTTGTATCCCTGGAACTACTGTCACATCAGTCTGATGAGCCTGATCTGCATGACCATGGAATGCATTATCAGGGAGGTTTGGAACACAGACATTGGCAACCCTCAAACACTGGACCCCACACAGATTGGGCTCATGGAGGGCTACTCTTGCCTCCTGAAACCAATTGTCTGCTTTGACTCAGTCTGCATAGCTGTTGAAGAGGGTAAGGCAGTGCACAACACCAATGTGGACCTTACCAAGCCCTTCAATACCATACACCAGTCTGGAAACATAGAGTAACATACTAATCTGGTCATACATTCCTATGCCATTCAATGGTGTGCCACATGGCTTACTGACAGGACCCAAACTGTAGGTGTAACCATCTCCAAAGCCATCCCCAGACAGGTGACAGGTGGAGTACCTCAGGGTTCAGTCCTGGGACCACTGTTGTTTGAAATCTACATCTCTGTAGTACAGGCCAACCGTACGGGACTCTGGCTAACAAAGGTAACAGATGACTGCAAAATGAGAGACATAATGAGCCTGACTGTACTGCATGATATGTTACTGATCGCCTGACATCATACAGGTGGGATGGGGTACTGTCAACATCTTGTTGCCTTGTTGTGTAAGGTCCTGATTATGGGATCTGCAACAGGTGGCAGTGTATTGCAGGGCAGACATGTTTGGCTTTGGGGGAGGATAGCTATTTGTGCATGACGTATGTTGTTTGTGTCTGTCAACTCCATTCATGGTACATGTGGACATATATGTTTCTGCTATGTTCCCACCTTATCTACAGATGTATGTCCGTGTATACCTATATAGACATAAATATCTGCTCACACATATGTGGATATATATATCTATATATATCTCTATATATAGCTCTCTCTCTCTCTACATATATATATATATATATATATATATATATATATATATATATATATATATATATATATATATACATTTCTATCTGTATAAACATTAATATATTCTCACACACACATACATCTACATGTTGGAATACATTCTCTGTACTGCTGAATGACTGGGCTGGATGATATGATTGTGAATACAGCAGGGTTATGTATATCTGAGGTGGCTTAGAGGTAAATCACATTGGCTATGTTGTGCATGGTCCATGTTTCAAGCCTACCAGAGGTTGTTTATTTTGTTGCTAGGCAGAATAAGGGCCGATGGATACAGAGTGATTAAGGCACTGTAAAACAGTAGTAAGCATGTTGTCAGGCATGGTATGTCCATTGTGAGTCACATGTGAAGGCACCATAGGTGGTGCAGGTATCCATTGGGGAACATGGTGGAGGTGCACTGTGTGAATGTACATGCATAATGGACAGATGGCATGGGTGACATGCCCCTGTAGCCCACTGCTATCACTGCATAGTTACTATCAGTGGCTAATATGCAGTGTACTACCCACATATTGGCTGTTGCCTAGACATGTGTGTGTGTATGACACATGGGTTGATTGTGTATTCTGGGTAATAGTTGGGTTGCTAACTGTGACTGGCTGGCCATAATGTCATATGTGTGGGTATGGCTTTGCACCCCAGCCAAACAGCTAATGTACATCTGTTATCCCTGTATGGTTGACATTGTGATATAGAGTACGTCCAACATACAAAATATGCAAACTCCCCTCCACATTGCCCACACACTTACAACCACCACTACAGAGGATACAAGTCACACACACTCACACACCTGCCATCTGTGGTATTCAAACCCTTACCTCACTAGTTTATTACATTACAGCAGTATGCAGTCATAGTATGCACCACAGACATTACTGAAGTACCTCTTCCCCAAAGGTGTATTTCACAATGAGTGACATCAGCAGGATTACCAAAGAAGGGCATTGCAAGTGTACTGCGAGTTTTACATTTCTTTTAAACGTGTTTACTCGCTGCTTACTGTCATGAAAACACATTTCCACCCACCTCAGTCTGGTCTAAACAAAGTTATTAACAACCCTCAAAGGTCTTGAGCCCTCGACCATGCACACCATAGTCACTGGACTTACCACTAAGACATCGGAGATATATGCATGTTTTTATGGTTTTTAGAATACACTGTTTACTACAGGTATACCACAGTACTGAAAGCACATGGGACAGTAACTTTGTGTACATATGTACAGTACCTTTTAATGTACTGTACTTTGTGAAACAACATAGACAAGTCTACATATGTACAACTGTTTTAAATACATACTAAATATATATATATATATATATATATATATATATATATATATATATATGCATTTCTGTGATGTGTATGTATACACACACACACACACACACACACACACACATATATATATATATATATATATATATATATATGCACAGACACATGTATAGCCATATATATGAACATCTGTAAACACCCTTTGTGACACAGAAGGATTCCGAAGGAATTGAAGTGTACACAAAGCACAGGCAACTCTTGTATTATAACATTCAAATTTTAATTAGTACACCAGAGAAGGGATGGTTGTTGTGCATGTGGAGTTTGGGGTGGGGACTGATAGGAAAGGAAATACACCCCAGAGATTGAGGAGTTTGGGGGGGGTGATGGTTAAGGAAATATACCCTGGGAATCACTTCTGTGTCACTGCTCAACAGTGACACAGGAAAATAACATACCCAACAGTAGTCATTCTTGACTGTCTATTCTTTTCTATTCCTACCTATGTAATATTCTGTAGACTCCACTCACCACAGATAACTACCATGGTGTGCAGCATGTTAAAAGACATAACACATGTGTATGCCTGGCTACAGGGTAGTCACACGCACACAAACACACGCCAGTATTGTGCTTACAGGTCTTTCCTATTTAAAGGTTACTAGTAGAGTGGTAAGCAGTTGGGCGATGTGGCACAGAACCCATACAATTACAGTTAATATGATTCTGTATCTGAGCTGGGTGACATCACAGGAATGATTACTTGGAGTGGGGAGGGGGGAAAAGGGTGGTTTAGCAGATGACAAGGATAAAGGCCAGTGCAAAAGGTGGTTTCTCTTTGGAAAGCAGTAAAACCCACTCTCATGACAGGATGCAAACACAAACACACACACACTCAGGGATTTGCAGACACACACACACACACACACACACACACACACACACACACACACACACACACACACACACACACAGTTGCCAGTGGTGGGATCAGAACTTTCTGCCTATCTACAGATCACTATTACAGTACTACAGAGTTATGAGACATACCACAGAGATTACACATTTGCAGGCACTCAGAATGCCCTTCTAAGATTGAGGACATCAACAAGGATACTGACAGTTAAGATGTACATAGCTGTAAACCTTTGTGTTTAAAGTAGGACTCCATTACAACATGCATACATAAACAAGACACATCATCTGTAGGTAAGACATAGGTAGGCCTGAGAGGTGTATTTGTAGCACAACAAGCCCTGTACTGGAGTATGTCCATCTGTGGAATGTACTACTACTATCACTATACAGGGTTACAGTGGGCATGCTCATACACTTAGAATCACAGGACTTGTTTGGATGCATTGACTCCAATTACACAAGGTGACAGTGGGCATGCTCATACACTGATATGCACATAACACGTAATAGACTCCTATGGTTTACAGCTATGTACATCTTAACTGTCAGTATATATGCACATCATACAGATTTACTAACAGATACCTGTATGTGGCCCAAAATGATATATCTGCATCTGTGCTGTGTGATACACATGCATACATGTACATGAAGTACTGCCATATATATGTGAAGCATACACAATCATGCATGTGTGGAAGTGACAGACAATTGGTTAACTGGGACACACAGGTGGGTGCAAAGTACAGCATGTGTCACACACATAGCTGCCCTCAAAGGCATACATTGATATCAGGTTGTGGACAGTGGCATCATAGTTGGAACAGTGGCATGTGCAAACATAATATGTAAGCCCCATTGTCTAATGGTACTGAGGTGCAGGTGTCAAGAATACCTTGGCTGCCTGTGTTAGTAGTTGTTATTATTAGCAGGACTGTTCCACTAAGTACAGTAAAGGGGTTGGGAGGGTGGCCTAATGGTTAAGGTGTTTACCTTACAAACACAAGGTGCAGGGTTCAAGTCTCACAAGGGATAATTGGCTAGGCTTAAAATGGCTCACAAGGGCAGTTAGCTTAGTACTGATCTATGAATCTATGAATCTATGAATCTATGAGTATATCTCACATTGGTCATCTACACAATGTCTGCTGCTGTCTGTCACCTAAGATGTAGCATGTTATACCAAGCACAATACTGCCACTCGCAGTGATGTCATGGTACGAGTGGCAACTGCTTCACCAATACAATGAGCCAATGTCCTGTTGTAATTTTGAGGTTGTCCAGTGTCTGTCATTCCGGGATGACATGAGTTAAATAAGACAAGCCTTTGTGACATATCACATGCAGCCATCTTTCAAGGGAGTGTGGATAGTTTCTAGGTTGCATTTACCCATATAGTGCCATTCCAAGGCAAATGTCCTAAACACCGAAGTAACACCCTGACACCTACAAGACAATTGCATTGGATGCTTATGCTAACCAGTGCTAGATGTGTGGCTTTCATAATCCACTTGCTCAATGTAGAACCTACAATGGGGAATACTGACATCTGTGCAGTGAGGAACACCTGGCTGAAGGCTCTGTAGTGCACAATAGCACTACCATCACATAGCTCAGATCCAAACATGTGGGCCATAACACTGGTATGGACCACTCCAGGTGGTGGTGTCCCCATATTCATACAGGCTACTCACAAGTAAAGACAACTACTCCAACATAATTCATCACAGATGAGTCAGGTACAGGTAACAGTGCCAAAAGCTGCATTCTAGCTTGTATCCTCATACACATCCCCCACCCTGTCCACAGACTACAACCACACATCCATAAATGTGGTATGAAATATTATGGTGCAACAGCAAATAACCTTCGACTGGTGGACTGTACCTAGCCCTACATCAAGTGTGCAATTTACCCATGTACTTACACAGTTGCATAATGTGTTATGCAATTCAATAATACCACTGTTTCTAACCAGGTTGTTGTACACATACCAGGTCCCTTGGATGTTGTCAGCAGTAACGCAGTTGACTGTTGTTATACACCAGTAAACAACACGCTCATGGTCGGATATGACCTAGATGTACCTGCCCTGGATATGTACATCCCACACTCATACACCATGCATGTAAATACCATAGCTGTTGTTGTCTTTTGTACATACAGGTGGCTACATTCATTACACACATGCACATGGAAGATAGGTCCATGGCTTCTGAATGCTAACAGTACATAAGGTTTGATATCTATGCTGAAAGAGGTGATAATCCCTCTCTACTGGTCACCCATGACACCTATCATATTATACAATACTCCATGTGGCATGTATGTCATTAGACATGCCTAACAAATGCAATGCCTACAAACATACACAAATAACAGGACCATAGGCCTTACACACATGACCTGTATTGACAGACTCAGGGAAAAACAGCTATGCTCTGTATGTTCCTGTGTAGTAACAGGTGATATGTCCATGACATGTACAACCATGTGTGACCCACAGCTCCTACATATACCCCATGTCAACAACTGCAAGCCATGCATGCTGTGTGCTGTCTGGACATGCACCTTATTAACACAATAGCCACAACGTGCTAGGGTGAGATGTTCATAAGCCACAGACCTCACACATGCTTGAACAAGTGTAATGCCTAGCTCAAACAGAGCACGTTGCTGGCACTCTTTCAGTAATCATGAGATGTGTGTGGCAAATATGAGGTGTGTGTGGCAAATATGATGTGCTCACTGTTGACCATTACAGTGCCCTGGCAACACAGTGGAACTGTCAACTAACAGTTTGTGGCATCATGACATGGAATATTGCTGTGTGTGTCGCTTGCCGATATGTGCTGTTTTTGTGAATGCCCAGTTAGCTGCTCAGTGAAGGTGATTGTGTGTCCTACTGGTACGTGAATAGAACATCCAATATGGTGTAATGCTCAACTAGGTTTCACACATAGTGTGGGAACAGTGTGGAATGTATACTCTTGATCTGATAGTCCACTTACTGATGGAGACTTCATATGTGTACATGTATTGATGTGTGTTTAGATTCCATGTGTGTGGAGTGTCCGATGTTTGAAGGTGATTATTGTTTTAGTACAGCATGCAGTTGCAATGCAGTCTCAACATTGCCTAGTGTATATGGTGATATACTCAAAGTACAGTAAGCTGTACATTAGGTATGGACAGATGTTTGGAAATAACTACTAAGTGGTGGGGCTAATTTGCAGATGAATGATTAATGAAGACAGCTCACAGGTGTGTTACAACCATTCCTACAATAAACTGTGTAACTGCCAAGCTCTGGTGTTGTTGACTGAAGGGGAAGACACACACAGTAGAATGCAGTAAGGGTGACACTGAAGACAAACCTCTTGGCACCTGTAACAGAAACACCTCCCCTGTGCATATATTGTGCATATGTCAGCACAGTTGGCAAAGGTTCGAATCAATAAGCTGTGTAGCACGTGCAATAGTGCTGTAACTCTGTAATACCTATCATGAGATAGGCAGGTGTTTGATTCCCACTACTGGCAAGTGTGGGTGTGTGTGTGCCCATGTATAGTGAGGAATACATCCCCAATGTCTTGTACACTGTTGTAGACATCTGTACAGAGTGACATGTAGAAAGCAAGACATAGGCAGGGGTTTGAATCTCACACATGTCAAGTGTCTGTATGTGTGTGTGACCTAGGTGTATATCTTTATGAATGCCACAGTGTGTGTGTGTGTGTGTGTGTGTGTGTGTGTGTGTGTGTGTGTGTGTGTGTGTGTGTGTGTGTGTGTGTGTGTGTGTGTGTGTGTGTGTGTATGGCTGTCTGATCCCTGGAGTGAGGCTCTATTTTACCATACGCAAGAGATAAAACCCCCTCCCCACATCCACTCACTGCAATCTAGTATCCCTGTTGAATTCATCAATCTAAGAAGGGCATTCTAACTGACTGTAAATGTGTAAGCCCTAGGGTGAGGCTTGTTTTACCATAGTCTACTGATATACCCCCCTCCCCAATACACTCACCACAATCTAGTATCCCTGTGGATGCACTCAATTGTAGAAGGCCATTCTGACTGCCTGTAAACATGCAATCTCTGTTGCACGTCTAGTAACTGTGTAGTACTATAATAATGATTTGTACATGGGCAGGGGCTGTAAACCCTGCACCGATGGTATGGAAGACAGGGATGCACCACAGGCATCATCATATGCACAGGGTGATAATGTTTGCCAGAGGCCTGGACTGCACCATTGGATGACATCATGTGTGTGGGTTAAGGCCTTTTATCTCATTGGGCGTGTGTGAATGTTATGCGTGTGTGTGTTGAGGTGCCCTACATTCGCTTCTGGTGTGTTGTGTGTGTGTGTGTGTGTGTGTGTGTGTGTGTGTGTGTGTGTGTGTGTGTGTGTGTGTGGGTCTGTGTATTCACACTGGTCTGGCATGTGGCTGGCTTACACAGGGGTATTACTGACAGCTGCAGACTGTACAGGACAGGTTGTACAGTTCACGGTGTCCGGCCACGGCCACGTGACCTGCGCCTGCCAGGGGTTGCATGGCCACTACCTGGCAGAGGTCCAGCTTGGGCACTGTTTGATGACACATGTCCACCAGAAATGTATCCATGTTGGAACCATCCCAGACCATGTGCACATGGCCTGCTGTGTCCTTGTGTGGACAGCACAGCAACAGCTGCACTGCTGCTGCTACCACTACTATGAGAGCGGGCATGAGAAGTAGCATGTTCACATACACCTTCAACAGTTGGTGTAGCTGGCCTATGTCCACGTGCCAAATGCCTTACTCACACCAGATGTTCTAGCACAGACATTCCACGCTCGAGGATCGACATGCCATGGTCAAGGACTTCCACCATGTCACACATTCATCCATCCAAAACATCTGCAAGCTGATGGTGAGCATTTGCAATTGCCTGGATGTTGTCAGTTAAGTAATGAACAGCAGCCCTCTGAAGCATCAGACCTTCTCAGCTGTGCCATTCAAAATGTGCCTATGCCTCCATTGCAGCCTGTAACTTGCATCTGGTGACACCAGCTGACATGTTATGTCTTGCAGGGGCATTTGGGCTTGAAGCCCCCCCTACAAGCAGTCTTGGGCACATGCCTGTGTGGGGCATCGCCAGTCAGTTGTCTGGGATCATGGTGTGCAGACACACCTTCCATAGTCTCCACACTTTCCTGTTCCATGCTACCACATGCCATCTGTCTTTCCATTATGGTCACTGGTGATTGGTTATGTGTAGGCATGACAACTGTGTGTGGGGATGAGGGGAATACAGGTGGAATACCAACCAATGGCACAGATTCAGCCCCTGACAACCATGCCCGTGCCTTAATCATACTTTCATCATCACTGCTAGAGTCTGTGGGGACACTAACAGCAGGTGGACAACAGGAGGCCAACACACCTACATCAACACCTGTGAGGGTCAGACTAGAACTGTACATTACCAGTTATACATCACAGTACAGACACACAGAGACAGACACAGAGAGACAGACACACAGAGACAGACATACAGGCAGACACACAGACAGACAGACACATGATATGGCAGGCAATGGCATGCAACATGCATGTGATATGGCAAAAGGCATTCAGCTTAGACAATTATAGTGGTAGTTATCATACATCCCTGAGTTGCACACAACAGCATGCATGTCTTATGGCAGAAGGCATGCAACCTACACAATTATAGTAGTAGTTAGCATACATCCCTGTGTTGCACAAATTGTGTTAGTAGGTTATGCCCCAAACCTACAACACAATGCATGCACTATGCACCATTGCACCGTACTGCCATGTTTTGTGCACCATACCCTACATCATAAAAGACCATCGCTGACCTGGGTACATCTGCCAGTGATACTTTGTGTTGGCCACTGCCCCTATGTGTGAGGATGACATGAGCAGAAGGGTATATTGAGCTAATACTATGGTTGCCAGAGCCCTAGCTTGCATATCACCCCATAAACAGTGCATGTCTGTTCAACATTATTCCACTTATCCCTGAGCTGAGTCTACAGACAATGTGCATGTGGTTGTACACACATTTGACATGGCTGTCCCTACTTTGCAATAGTGCCACAGACCAGCACAGGTTAACAGTGCACCAGCCTGATGTGTAGCATATGACCTTGCCAATCACATGTAATATGACATGTCTTCTGCTGAAGTGATGACTGACATGCATACATGTTTAACACAATGGTGTCCTTTCAAATATACAGTGGGGTACTGGTGCCCCAATGCAGGGGCATGTTACATTAGCATGGACCTTCAGCTGACGCAATGTTGTCAGTCCACCCTACAGATATACAGTGACATACTGCAGATTGAGCTGATGTGCATAGCCATTGCAGGGCATCATGTGGCTTCACTTTTGCTATACAGTGTGAGTTACAGACATGATTCATAGCCATGACTGTGTTCAGATACAATACATATCTAATGTGGAATGTGACCCACGTCACTGAGGTGTATACACACTAAACCCTAATGTGAAATGTTTGATGCAGGTCACTGAAGGATATACAGATGACACCCCTGCACATCTGCAATCATATTGCGGATGCCTGGCAACTATGCCCAGACATGGGCAACTTTGCAGTACGCCATGTTCCACATGCCATCTGTGTACCTCACACACATGAGCAGCAGCCATGACAGTGATGTCTGACACCAGCAAGGAGAATGTACTGTAACTGTGGCCTGCTGTGGTTGTATGTGTATGTTGTGCAACACGTGTATGCATTTGGATACTGTATAGGTTAAAGCTTTCATGTCGTGACACACTCAAAATGTTCAAGACATGTTTTGTGGTGCTTTGATATCATGCCTACACAAGGTGTGCACAGCCCTGTATGATGTTTAGTGTGTCACATCTGCAATATAATCATTACACAAAGGCCATAGTTGCATTGTGTCGAGCCAATGTACAACAGGGTGTACACACATGTACATCCCTTCTACTGTGTGTGTGCTGCTTCATGTCTCTGGCCATCCTTCATGGCCATGTGCAGACATGTTTTGTCCAATGGTTGTGATGGGCATCTATTTCATACGTCAGTGTTGTCCCATATGACATACACCCATAGATGTCATATGCTCCACTGAGGACAGGTTTATGCAGACAAAGGGTGGTCTGTTTGGGATGTGGGATATCATGTTTTTCAGGATAGTTAACCAGTGTTGCAGTCAGCCCACAAAATGTCATGGACATGTCAGATAGCAGATGACATTGTGTGACATTCATAGCAAGGGTATACTCCACAAGGGTGACTCCTGTCGGTTTGTCATAATCCAGCTCCAAAACATATAGAGTGTGTGCACACATATTCTCTCTGTATAGTACTGTTTGTATTCCCCACATGTGTGATGCTGATCTGTAGTACATGTCCCTACAGTGAACCACACCTTCACCATTGTATTTACAGCTGTCCAAACATCTGGCAATGACAGTTTGTAAGGTTTAGTGTAGGTGTTTCATAAGGTCTTTAAATATTCCACATGGGTAACCAATGTGATGCATTGCAGGTCTGACCTGAATATATTAACAGGATCACCATACATTATGTGTACCTGTGTTAAATGGCCACATGGCAGATAGCATGCATCTAATATGATCTGTGCGTTATCAAGCCTGATAAGTAAAACAAACTCACCAGCAACAGGCTGCTGCCATTACGAAATGCCAGAGGTACCTAAATAGAAGTGGCAGAGCAGTATGATCATCATCCACACCTGTGTTATAGCTACAGGGTGTAATGTGCATGTTGGCACATAAGCCAGTACAATAGACTATGCTATACAGTATGCACATCTGTGCATACATAGAGTAGCAAACTATAATATGTGGCTTGTGTACATACATGCCTTGCATATGATGTTAAGTTAAATATTGTACAGTAGCACATGTATCTATATTAAATATACCTTTGTTATATGTGCAGTAGTGACTTACTGGCCAACTCCTGGCTCAGTGGTTGTGAGACACCCACCTCCACAATACCAGCTGAAGCTTGTGGATGGAGTTCTGCAGGTGTCCCCAGGTTGGCCAGGTGCTCCTCTGTACGTGTGAGTGGGGGCTGGGTGAGTGCCCCCCCCCCACTTGTTGCAACTTGTTCCCTAGTGATTGCGTTTGCATGCTGTTTTGCCCATCTAATTAAGTCAGAGCAGTGTTGGCGCACCTGCTTATAGGTGCAAATATGGCCACCAACATCATTTACCCTCCTGCGAAGTTCCTCCCACTGGGCATCCCGGTGCTGTGCATACTGTGGCACATGTCTGAAAAGTGTCTCATGGTTGTTAAGACGGTATGGAATGAGGACCCCATCCTCCATGCGGCTGTATGGTGGCAACCTGGCACGCAGCATACCTGGCAGACATTAAGATGGTGACAGGTCACAGTAACTCACAGAGAAGTACAGACATACAGCTGCACATACATGTGTATCACATTTATCATAATTACATATATGGCTTTGCAAATCTTCATGACACTAACACCACTGACATGTTTAACTCACACACATTTGACACTTACTGGTGATTTCATGTTATCACCATATATATATATATGTGTGTCAAGTGATGACATTGCTCATACTTCATGTGGATATTGTCTTGATGTGGGCATGTCTGTTTCCCTGTACTGGTGTCTTTACCTATTAGCACATGCCTGGATGTGTTGACATTAATGCAAGAGACCTTAATGTTGTGTATATGTCACATATATAGTCATACACAGCTTTAAGGGACATGACCTGTTACCTTGCCGAATTGCTTACAGCAAGTTGTACATGTATGTGTTTTGTCATATACTTCTACATGGCACTGTACAGCAGTATAGCATCCTGCCATGTATTACCTGTGTTGCACATGTGAAACACATGGGACAATGGCTAGCTTGATGGTATTTGCAGGGTTGGATATCAACTATAGCATGTATGGTCATAGTGAACTAGTCGGCTATATGCCCTGGGCCATGTATGAGCATAGGCTGAAAGGTTACCTAGCTGTAGCCAACAGACAGGTAACTTTCAATGGCCAGTTCATGCAGTGCCACAGAACTGATCCACAGGTTTACTGATATATTTGCCATGCGGTCGTCACACCATGTCTCAAAAGGGAGCAATGTGCAGCTATGCTGGACAGAGATGCATAGTATGGCAGGAGTATGCAATGTGTATGGGACAGGGATCTGTCAGGCATGTTATGATCCTTGCACTAGACAGGTGGATGTCCATGAGGTATGTGTTTATTTGAAATCAGGATGTGTAAATGTAGCATGTCCAACATCTCTGGGTTGGACATGGCTTTATTCAGGGTAGGCATCATGCTACATAGTGGAGCTAGGATTTGGGAAGGCCGGTGTAGGCCATCTGAACATGGCCACTAACACTTAAAGGTAATATGTGAACTATTATGGGTCAATTGAGTGTTGAGTATGGGTGAGCAATTATTTCTATATTCATGGATGGCACCCTGTCATGATTAGGGGTGGCACTTACGACCACTGACTGGTGTGGTGAAGGGACTATCAAAGGAAAGACTACTGTCCAGCTGGATCACTACACACACAGTTTCCATTATGTTGCTGGCTGCCTAGGTGGTAGTTCATGGGTACAGGGTTTTTAACATAGGGGATGACAATGCAATACTTTGCAGTGAGACTGTGGCCATACGACAGACACCACACATCTGACCCACAAAGGTCCTTCTGTATGTTGCCCACAGCACTCATTGAGTCAACTATAGCTCCAAGTTCATAGTCATTTGCAAACTTCAATAGGCAGATGCCTTCTGTCTTAGTCTGTGTGGTATAGATTTAGAAAACAGAGAGGGGGAGTACTAGGACTGAACCCTGTATTAATGTAGTTGGCACTGGTTTGCTGTGCATGTATTAGTCAGACACCTTCTGTAGTGTTGGTTCTGCCAGCGGTCCAGTTGCCAACCAATCATGTGACATAGGCATATACAGCTAGTTTACTGAGTGTAGCT
The DNA here is from genome assembly GCF_019279795.1 of Protopterus annectens. Lineage (NCBI taxonomy): Eukaryota > Metazoa > Chordata > Ceratodontiformes > Protopteridae > Protopterus > Protopterus annectens. The sequence goes on from NC_056742.1 coordinate 202,242,586, forward strand.
GGAACCCAGTATGGATGATGGTGTCCTAAGAACTGGCAAGGTTGAGATATGCTGTGTGAATCAACCTTACTGTCATCTACATCTGTACTGACTACATCAAATATGTTGATCAAGGTTCATGGCCTTACAGACCAGACTCAGCAGGGTAGTAGTGCACTATTTCCCATTATCAGTGGTGTCTCTCCCTTTGTGGGGTGTGATAACTGTTGCTTTGCACCATTCAGTGTGTACACAGCCTGACATGTAGCTATGATTGTACATGATGTGTAGGTGGAAAGCTAATTGTTCTGACGTTTGTGTAAAACACACCCTGTAATGCTGACAGGTCCCATGCAAGCTGTGTGTGTGGCTTTAGAGAGTGCAGCTTGTACCTGCATAGTTGTTATTACAGGGACTCTCTAGTGTACATGTATATATAAATATATGTACTTGTTGGGGTGGAGGTGAGAGTGGGTTTAAGTTGTCACAGACCCTATCTGGATGAACAAGTGCTATTCCTGTAGGTGCTGTACTTCTCATGCCATAGTGCTGTGAAGCAGGGCAGGTGTTGTCGCCATTATGATTCATGACACAGCTATAGAATGCTCTGTGGTTGGCTTCATAATATGTGGCCAATTAGTTACAGACTGGCTTTGTGTGGTCTTATATGGTGTATCTAAATCTTACTGAGGCTGACCAGGGATCACCTCCACACGTGTTCACTCTTGCAACAGTTTCTACCTTCTGTGGTACAGTTTATGTCAGGGTACCACCAGTTTGCCTTCCTATTTGTGTTTGGTTGAATCTTGGTTCTGTTTCAAACAATCACTGCACCAATGGGAGTGCTTAAAGTGCATTTATGCAGGATATAGCATTTGCAAATGCATTGTCCATCTGCATGGGTGCCATGACATTCACAACTTCTGTCTTAAGAAGCATAACATTGGCTTTGGAGACTGACTATGTGTAGCATACTGTTAGCCCTGTTTGTGTGACTATGGTGATCCGGGTCATTGTGGTGATGAAATCAAACATGCACTGAGCACAGGCGCAGGTACATGAGGAGTCTTCCCAGTTAATGGTGAGATAGTTGAGAGTAGCCATTATTATGGTTTTCTGTCTAAAACCTATTATTCTCCATTACATCACAATATGATGGTTGGTAATTCAGAGGCATTGTGGGTGATCTGTAGCAACGTGCAATTTGGCTTCCACTTTGGCACAGAGGTAGTTGCTCAGCATAATACATCTGAAGTTATGCAAGTGCAACAAGCCTGGGGGTGTACATATCCTTCAGGAATATGGACACACCTGCGGCCTGTGTGTTCCCCTAAAGGATAACAGCCAAGAGGTGAGGTATGTGTTATAACATAGTCATGCATGAGGGCTCTTTGGAGCCTTGAACCATATCTCAGTCACTGCACAGATATATTATCCATGTTAAGGATTGACGTACGTGAGTCCATACCGAGTTTCCAAAATGTATCATTGAGTACCTAGACATGCAGTTTATTGCTTGGCTGTCCCTGTTACAGCAGTGGAATTGTCACTTGAACCTTGCATGATGAAGGCACTATAGGGGAAGCGTGAGCCCTAGCCAGTATCCAGATTCCCAGCGGTGACAGGTGCAGGCCCTGTCTGGCAAAGCCTCATGGCCTGTCAACCATGTTATCCCAGGCAGAGAGATACTGGATACCCTTTGGATTACACCAGTACATTAGACAATTGGGGAATACAATTATTTTGTCCCTGTACTGCAGTATAATTCTGGAAAATGGCAGACTGCTACCCAGGCCTTGGGACATACCCACATGGGCTACAAGACCTGACAGTTCCTACATGTGTGTTTCCATGTAGTCCAGGCTACAACATCCCAGGTCCTGCACAACATCATGGAATATGCCAGAGCCATGTGTACAGTTTGAATGGTGGTCTGAGTGTATGGGTATGTGGCTAATCATGGCAGACAGGCAGCTGACAGTATGTTTGCCCTGGTATAGCTTGGTGTGTGACATAGTGCTGGACTTTGCATTCACATATGAGTACTGTTGGGCATGTTTCCGGCCACATGTTCTGAGGAGTGGCACAGTTTTGCAACCTATGTCATACAGTTTGTGTACTTTGTTGTCTGACTATTCCAGCTTGGGAGGTCCCTTGCTTGGTCAGATACTTGGAAGCCTCTGTGAATGTGTGCTTTCTGGTGGTATGTGTGGGTGTCCTTACTGTGTTCTGGTAAGGGTATGTGTTGAGTGTGGTGATGAGATACATGTGTTAACCTACAATGCATGACTGTCCGGTCCAGTCATGGCTGTAAATTGGACTGCTACCCAGGCCTTGGGACATACCTGCATGGGCTGCAAGACCTGACAGTTCCTACATCTGTGTTTCCATGCAGTCCAGGCTACGGCATCCCAGGTCCTGCACAACATCATGGAATATGCCAGGTAACATGTGTACAGTTTGAAAGGTGGTCTGAGTGCATGTGCATGTGGCTAATCATGGCAGACTGGCAGCTGACAGTATGTTTGCCCTCGTATAGCTTGGTGTGTGATATAGTGCTGGACTTTGCATTCACATATGAGTACTGTTGGGCATGTTTCCGGCCACATGTTCTGAGGAGTGGCAGAGTTTTGCAACCTATGTCATACAGTTTGTGTACTTTGTTGTCTGACTATTTCAGCTTGGGAGGTCCCTTGCTTGGCCAGATACTTGGAAGCCTCTGTGAATGTGTGTGGTTTCTGGTGGTATGTGTGGGTGTCCTTAATGTGTTCTGGTAAGGGTATGTGTTGAGTGCAGTGATGAGATGCATGTGTTAAACTACACCGCATGATTGTCCAGTCCAGTCATGGCTGTAGACTGGGCTGCCTTTTAGCTTGCCTCTGTAGCTGCATCCCAGACAATGTGTGGGGTATGGTGTTAGGTGGGTTTGGCAGTGTACATGGCATAGAGATTACATTCCCCCAGGATGGTCACATACACAAAGCTGACTTTACTAAACACCAGTAGCTGACTAGTGGACATGCCTGTATAAGCATTCAGTACTACAAGTACCAAGTACTGTATTTAGTTTACTTATTGCTTATGAAGATGTTATAGACGGTGATGCTCACAAGTACATATTTGAGTTATGGACATGTAAACACTGGCTATTATAGAAACATAGTAGCTAACTTTAGCAGCAATCCTCATTTGAGGAGCACATCACATCCTGATAGTTGATTACAGATGATGCAAGTGTCAACAGGAATGTATCCTTTTCTGGGTATATACACACGTATCCACCAGAACCATGATGTCTGTTGGGCACAGACAGCCACTCCCCAAACAGAGTCAAGTATCAATAGACTCTGCTGTCACTATCAACATGAGCAGGATATAATCAGATAGTGTAAGCCATCCCCTATAAAGCAGCTATTACACATGAGCAGCAGTCTCCTACATCCTACACTCCTATTGCAGATGTTACACTGGAGTTAAAGATGATATGCAACTTGTTTCTTTAACAGTACTGTGCACAACCTTACATACATTATTTGGAAGCAGCTGTTAGGTTGGCAATGAGAGGTTAGGCTGCACAAACATGAATGTTCAACCAGTGGGTCTCTACTCCCAATATCCACTCTATGTAGGTGTGCACATAACCATTTGTCCCAGCACTGAAACAAGGGTCACAACACATTTGCATAACATGTACACATGTACAGCTGTTATTGCTTGCAAGCAATACTAGAGAGGTGGATATTACATGTCTTATGTGCATGGATAGTTACCTAGCTCTTCCAATTGTCTTTGCTATCATGCTGCTAAACTTTCAGATAAATACAATTCATATGTATCCTGTTATTGAGTAATATAATTGCCAACAGACATAACTAATGTTTGCATAACATAACACAAGTGCTATGAAAGATGGAATACAGATGGGACATATCTGCCTAGGATACTGTACATTACACAGTTATTGGCACATTATCCCACAATGCAAATCATATTTGCAAAGTAAGCCCACCTTTGACATGTTCATCCCACTAATACACCCATACATATGTTTAATGTTACAATATATCAACATATACTATCCCTTGTTATAGCACATACTTGTTGGACCAACCCTGACACAGACAGTGGCTGGAAAAGACTTTATGAATTCCAAGCCCAAATATATCATCCCTTGTGGTGTATGAGGAGTTTCCCTTGTGACCTACAGTAGTATACACATAGAATACTATAGGCATAACTACTGCTCAACAATACATCACTAAAATATAGCTATTTCCACTATATGCATTGATTACACTGTAATTATTACAGAACAGGTATTACATACACAGACATACTACAATGTATACATACCTTATTGGTAATTGGAGGTGTTATTGAGTGGTATTTTGTTTATTTTGGTCTTTGTTTTATTTATTTTTGGGGTATTTTGTAATGTTCTGCAGGTATATACAGGTGGTTTGAATGTGTGACATGCCATCCTTTTATAGTTAGAGATCAGTACCATGTGCTATCCTGATCACCAATCGGTGTTCCAAAGTGGTAAATTGCATGCACATCAGCTGTGTAGCTACTCCATTAGCCAATACTATGGCAACAGTGGAGTATAATTGTTAACTGAGTACTCCGATCAGGCGTTGTCCCTTTGCCTTACTTGTGACGAAGACAGCCTGGAAGTGTGGTCTGAAATCTATTGCAACAGCTGTATGGAGACAAACTCAGCTATATTGTGTGTAATGTCTAGAAGTTTTGGTCTACATGTTAGTACTGCTGTTACATTTCTGATCATTGCTACTTGTGCAGGGTTTGTCTGTACCTAATACTTCTGCATATGTTTCAGTCTGGCCAGGTTGTTTGACCAGCTCAAGACTGTATGGCTATGCATATCATGTTAGGGGGTTTACAGTGTGCTCACCAGACATCTTTAGTTTAGTGTTAATGTGTATCATACTGTGCTGATAATCAGTAATTGGTAACACATCCTGGTGTAATTACTTTTCAACCCTCTGACATATGATTCGTTCAAACAAACCATGTCACACCAGCCGCTGTTCCATTGTATAATAGCAACTATTTCACATAGGGCCATGTTAGTGTGACTCTGTCCAGGTATGTCAAGGTTTCAGCAGATGTCGTACAGTGGGTGAATAATTGGTAATGGTATGACAGTATGTATTGGTGTAATTAGTTTGGGTGTGGAGGAGATGATGGTGGGTAGACACTGCTTTTATACATATTCTATGTGTGTGTGGGGGTTCTTTCCCTATGTGAACACCTATCCCTTAGTGGACTAATTCTATGGTAATTGCAGGCTGATTCATTAAGGCACTGTTAAATGCTTCTTGTATTGCATGCAGGTAATGTTAGTCCTTGAATCCTTTTGGCCATACATCGGAATGTAATAAAGGTTTGCTAAATAGAGGATGTCTGTGTATTTCTGTCATGGATATTTGCAGTCATTGTAGTTGTGTTGGTGACTAACCCTATTTGGCTCATGTCCATATGACATATTTGTAATAGTGTATTGGCATATACTCTTTATATGTTATGTTCATATTGTTTGGGGGGGCAGGATGTGTGATTGCTTTGGTCCATGTTATACTCAAATTTGAACACTTCAGATGCTGTATACACACATGTATGTATGCATGTATATATATATATATATATATATATATATATATATATATATATATATATATATAAATATATATCACTATACATCTTCATGTACTAGTAATATATATTATTGCATATGTTTATATGTACCTCCATAGATGTGTAGATGTTTTAAACTATCTATATATCTATATATATATGTATATCTCTATATATCAACATGTATCTATCTATCCATATATATATATATATATATATATATATATATATATATATATATATATATATATATATGTGTGTGTGTGTGTGTATATGGGTCTACCTGAAAACACCGACACGCAAAAACACAGACAACGAGATAAATGACACCACAAAACCGAAAGTTCAAAAACACAAACTTCACATGCCCGACAAACCACAATCCCGACAATCAACAAAACAAAACAATACCTTTTCCGTAAAACACACACACAACACAAGCATACCAAAAACCTTACAAACCTACACTAAACCTTACATACACAACTATCTATGCACTAACTTTAACCCAAACCCTAACCCTAAGGTCCGTCACTGTTGCACACTTACCTCACCCGCACCTTAACCCTAACTCACTTAACCCGCCCCTAACCCTAAACTCTGTCACTATCGCACACTTACCTTACCCGCACCCTAACTCAATGAACCTGCCCCTAACCTTAAAGTCTGTCACTATCGCACACTTACTGTACCCACACCCTGACCCTAACGTCCGTCACTATCACACACTTACCTTAACATGTCGGTGTTCTCAGCATCGGGATTTTCAATCATCGGTCATCTCCATTGTCGATCTTTCTGTGTCGCTTATCTCGTTGTCGGCATTGTCAGCGTCCGGTGTTTTCAGGTAGACCTATATATATAGCATAAACCTTTCATTGGGTACATGGCAGTTTGTCCTATTTCCACACAATCTTCCCTTTTTTATTTTAACCTGTCTGAAAACACAACTGACATAGGTACATCTCAGGTAGCTTAGTGGTAGGTTACTCTGAGGATGGTATACATGGTTGTGAGTTCCAATCCTGGAAGTGATTTTTATTTTACTTCTCAGAGCAGGCACTGCTAGGGAAAGGGTGATTAATGCATATTTAAGCAGTTGTAAGCTAGTTTGCCTGTGTTCTGCATGACGGTAAGCGAAGGTTACACCTGTGAAGCGCTTATCCGTTTAACCATGTTTAAGTACCGCTTACAAAAGTTACAAAAGTAACAGTCAGTTGGTGTACATATGTATAATACATGTTAATGTTCATATGTTTGTGGAATTATGTGTTGCAATGTGACCCGACAGGGTGTATTAGGGATGCGCATGGGTCTGGTTTTGCGTCCTTTTTTTATAGTCTCCATACTCCATGTATACACCTCCAGTTCACATATTGAACTTCCCACCCAGGCTCTCCTTGATGCATAATTACATTACCCATCATTCCTCCCCCACCTCAAACTCCACCTACACAACAACCGTCCCTTCTATGGTGAATTACTTTAATATTAATTGTTATAATACCAGTGCTGCATGTGTTTTGTGTACACTTCAATTGCTCTGGATTGCTTCTGTGTCACGAAGTGTGTTTATAGATGTTTATATATATATATGGCTATAGATGTGTCTGTATAGATATATATATATATATATATATATATATATATATATATATATATATATATTCATATATATGTGCACACATTACTGACATGCATATATATATTTTGTATATTATTTAGTTTTGTATATTAAGAATAAATTAAATGTAGTTACAGAGATGTACAGATTAATTTTTAAATTTCTCAGATTTAATTATTCAGATTTCATTGGAAAGGTAAGCCAAACAAAAATTTTGGTAATTTGATAATTTCGCTGGTGTAGCAAGGGAGACAACCATCTGTCAGTATGTCAGTATATCAAGGTTAAGCTCTAAATATCATGCTTTTTTCTTAAATCATAAGAAAGACATGCTTAGGAATAAATAACCTGTTTTGGAAAAAAAGAAAAAAATCTTCAGATATTGCACTACACATTTAAGATGATTATCAATGATGCAATATATACTGTTTGTTAGTATACTGACTAACCAGCACATGTTAATTAATCTGGTGAGTTCTATGAACTTTGCACTATTTTCTTTTTGGTAAACATAAATTAGTAGTAATAATGATTAAGATGACAGTGATTTGTTAGTTACAAAACAAAGACAGTGCAGTATTAGACAAAAATCGATTTGGCATTGGAAATATAGTATGGCAACCAGTCTCTATTATCATTCTTTTTTTAGTATAAAAATGGAATGATACAGGATTTTATGGCATGCTTATGAATGGCAGGTTTGAATTATACTATCTGTTTACACTTAAAACCATTTCATAAAATGTACTTTTAAAGCTACTATTGCTTTAAAACTCGCACAAAGAGGTATTGCATTTTTGTATTTCTAACAGGTGTAGTCATTTACATTTTATTTCATCAGCTAGTTTTAGATTAAAGATGAACATCTGGATATTAAGGAGACTGCATCTGCTGTGTAGTTATACAAACAATACAAAGCAGAACTGATTGATATACTTTCTCCATCCTATGATTTAATGCAGACTGCATATCACTCTCTTGCAGCATCTAAATTGAAGTTGGTAGACAATGAGATAGTACACTTTTAAGTGAGATATACAGCCCTGTTACAGTATGTTTGCAGGGATTTATACAGAGCCATGCATATTCAAGATGATTCTTTAATCTCTGCAGACAATAAAAGGAACTTCATTAGTAGAATTGTTCCAACAGTCAGAAGGTACATGATTTTAAAATTATATTATACAGGGAAAATGTGGCCAAAAAGAATGAAACAGCATAATTCCACAACAGTGTACATGACACTGGATTGCTGTTACATCACTATGTGCAAGAATTTAAAGAGCACTTATGAGATGAAAGTGCCATGCATATCTGAACAGTCACAGAGAAAGGCACAAAAGTGTAATGGTGACTGAACATAGGGGATAGTACAATAAAACACAATGGTCCAGTAATCATTATGTTCAGGTCTGTTCCTTTGCAAAACGCATAGCTATAACTGACATTGTTCATTCTTGCCACTCATGGTTTTCATACCTGTCATGATAAGGGATGTCTATATAATTCTCCTTGGGATCTTTCTCTAATGATTCACTGTGATTACGCTTATACGAAATCATAGCTGACTCATTATTATCTCATCTCAGCATATACCCACATGAGAGACTATGGGATGTATAAAAAAATCTTCAAGAAGGAATCAACACTTACCATCGAAGGACAAAATAAAACAGACTGGATGAAGACAGAGAATAGCCTTTAAGACTGTATCTGAGAAGAGCTCAGACACATAAAATATTACTGAATATGCATTTTTAAATATATTTCAGACTTGACTGTTCACATATGAAACAGTAAAGTGTGAGATGATACATACTTGGTGGAATCATTCATCCATCCAGAGTCTGCGGCCAAAGGAAAATCTCCTTTTTATAGCACAACAATGTTGGAGTTCATTAGAAAATGTAAAAGAGTGGAAGTGGAATGTCCCATGGATGCAAGACTTCAGCATCTTGGAACAATTTATTTAATTTGAGATGAATTCATTTTAAGTGACATTGAGATAACTGTCAATGACTCTGCTTTAATAAATGTTGCCATTGCAAAGTCATGTTACTATTTAAATTAATCCATCAAATCCTAATTATAGTATATCATGACAGCTGCTACTGTACCACTGCATAATTACTTTCATAAAAATGGCATTGCAGACATTCGGTTAGATTCAATAAAGCCTGCACTGTCTGTTTGCACCATGTGTGCATTGTGCTGCAATGTGCACATGGTAGCACACTGTTTTAGATTCAGTAAGCAGCTCTACATGTTATGTAGAACCGTGCAAACAAGATAAACATTGAGGCATGCTAATTACAACACAAGCAGCTGAACTGTATGCTATTCGACCAATCGAAGATGGAGGAACTATTCAACAAACTATAAAGCAATCTTGTAGACTCAGTGCTGTTTTTCCCTGCAAATTCTAAAACCTATTGGAATGCAGCTACAGAAAGGACTCTAGACAGAAAGAATGTTAGGGGTTGCTGTTGCTTTAATTCATGTGTATGTGCAACAGGCTGAAATCTATGCTGCTGTTGCTGCTAGTAGACCAAGACCAAGAAGGAGAAGAGTTTTCAGACTCTGTTTAACTTATCACAATCTGCATGATGTGAAAATTGTAGAGCCCTAAAGGGTAAATAAAGACACACTACAGGAACTCTGCAACCTTTGTCGTCCTCAACTCAGAGATAGGGCAAACCAAGGGGAAACCATACCAGTGGAAAGAAAGTAATGTGTAGTACTTAGAATTTTAACTACAGGCAACTTTCAGAGACCAACAAAGGGCATGCTATGGGTGTCACAAGTATCAGCATCCAGGATCCTCCATCAATTCCTGAATGCTATGCTCTAACATGCCAGTGACCACATATATTTTCCCCATACTGCTGAGTTCAGAGCCACAGATATGCAGGAGTTCTATCCTGTAGCAGCCTACCCTGAAGTACTGGGTGCCATAAATTGCATACATGTAGAAATTAAGGCACCACCTGGGGAACAGGGAAGGCTCTGCATAAATAGAAAGGGCTTCCACTCTACTAAATTCCAAGTAATATGTAATTTCAAAGGGAATCATCTTGAACATGTGTGTGCTGACAACCCAGGCAATTACCATGACTCACATATCTGGCACACCTTCCATCTGTATCAGATGTTCAATAATGGTACTCAGATTTTCACACAGCTATGCTTGTTAAGGCCCTATGGTAAATAGCCTAGTTACCACCTATGAACTTATGCAGGCCTCTAAACATCTTCTTTTCAACATCCATTGCTGATGTCATCCACTATAAGTTGTCCTGAGGTCTTGTAAAAGTCAGTCTTGTGCCATAGTGCTTGCTTAAAATTCTGAGTTCTTTTGTATGTGTACTTAGGTAGGGGGATTCTGTTCTTATGGCAGCCAACTGTGGTGTGTGTGTGTGTGTGTGTGTGTGTGTGTGTGTGTGTGTGTGTGTGTGTGTGTGTGTGTGTGAGAGTGTGTGTGTCTATCTAGCCAGAAGTGCATAAGTGTGAATCTCCTACAGTCACTACTCTAATCCCATGGATTTACACTATTTTGACAGTTGCACATGCTTACATATCTATTTCATGCAGGCCTCCCATTATCTTTTCTCCAACATCCGGTGCTGATGTCATCCAGTATAAGATGTGCTGCAGCCTTTCAGAAGTCAAGCTTGAGCCTTGGCACTTGCATAAAATGCTGAGTTCCATAGTCATTGTACTTAGATAGCCAGGAGGTTCTGTTCTCACTTCAGTCATGTGTGTGTGTGTGTGTGTGTGTGTGTGTGCGTGTGTGCGTGTGTGCGTGTGTACGTGTGTGTGTGTGTGTGTGTGTGTGTGTGTGTGTGTGTGTGTGTGTGTGTGTGTGTGTGTGTCTGTGGGAGGGGGGGTCTATCTAGCCAGCATAAGTGTGTATTCTACACTTAACACTCATTCCCAAGGATTGACACTATTTTGCCAGCTGCACATGACTAAACATCCATTTCATTCAGGCCTCCCAACATCTCTCCATCATCCAGTGCTGAGGCCATCCACTATAAATTGTCCTGCAGCCTTGTAAATGTCAGACTTGTGCCATGGCACTTGCATGAAGTACTGAGTTCTGTAGTCTGTGTACTTAGATAAGTAAGTGTTCTGTTCTCACTGCATTCAACTGGGATGTGTGTGTATGTTTGTGCACTTGCTTGATATTAGAGAGATCTTTTTACCCCAGCATGTGGAACACTGCTATTGCCATATTCGCCTCAGCAGACACTGCTGAAGTCATCACCTAGAAAGTGTTGTCTGAGAAACTCCAAGTCAGATTTGAGCTGTGGCACTTGCCTTAAATACAGAGTTATGTAGTCTGAGTACTTAGATAGATAGGGGTTGTGTTCTCACCACAGTCAACTGATATGTGTGTGTGTGTGTGTGTGTGTGTGTGTGCGCGTGTGTGTGTGTGTGTGTGTGTGTCTGTATGTTTGCGCACTTGCTTGACATTAGAGAGAGACTTTTAAACCAGCATGTGGGACACTGCTATTAAGATATTCTCCTCAGCAGACACTGCTGAAGTCATCACCTAGAAAGTGTTGTTTGAGACACTCCAAGTCAGAAGTGAGCTGTGGCACTTGCCTTAAATACACAGTTCTGTAGTCTGTGTACTTAGATAAGTAAGGTTTCTGTTCTCACTGCACTAAACTGTAGTCTGTGTTTGTGCACTAACTTGACATTAGAAAAAGCCTTTTAAACCAGCATGTGGGACAGTGCTATTCCCACATTCTCCTCAGCAGATAGTGCTGATGTCATCACCTATATCTGAGTTGTGAATGTGCACTATTCCCACCAGGACAGGATCAGAGTCTGGCCTGGAGGCCAGGCAGAAGTTACCTCATCCTATGTGATACAGATTACAGTGACATGGCTTTCAGTATATCCACATTGATCATGGCATTGTGTGTAGGCCCTGTGTTTTCTTGTTGAGAATCCACTGTGGTCTCTCCAGCTGCTGCATGTGTCTGTTGAGGTACATGCAAACAGGAACATTTTACTCTATTAGTGTTCTAATGAGGTTTGAGGACAGTGCTGTTATACAATTCTCAGATCAAATAAGATGGCATAACTTATAATGTGCACAACATAGCCTTTTCATGCCACTGTAGACACTTGGTGGTCGAATTTCAGATTGCTGTCTACATGTGTTCAAGGTCTTGCATTACTGGGTTTCAGCATAGCGGGAGTGTTGTTAAGGATGTAATTAGCAGGAAATCCTGCTTTGCAGAAGGACAAAATAAAGGCACATTTTTGAATTTATTTGTAGACCATGTGGCTTTGTCATGAGTCATTTGTCTGTGTTAGCCCCTCCTGTAGTATGTTATCATCATTGTTTGACTCAATGATTGCACCCAATATGCAAGAGTCAGCAAACAAGGTAAGCCAAAGGCCATATACTTTAGCCTGAACTGTCAAGAAATAGATTCCAAACAGTAAATGTCCAAGCACAGATCCCTAGGGTATGCGGATGGTGACAAGTCTACTGGTACAGGTTGATTCAACAACTTTCACAGTATGTGTTCTGTCAGTGAACTAATTGGTTACCCATCTAGTGACATAAGTGTTAATCCCAGGTTGGAAGAGTTTCTCAATGATACTTGGGTGGGGTACTATATCCAAACCCTACACCAGATCATGACAGGCAGTATCCACTTTCTTACCTTCACCCAGGCCTATCACACAGAATCAGTGGGCTTAGACAACATCACAGATCACCTATAGCATGACAAAGCACATACACCTTCCTGACATGGTTGAATACACACTGCAACACACCCTCCAAACAGACTATGTTCCTATAGAAGGGTGTACTTCAACATGCATCCATCTGAGTTTGGGGGTGGGACAGCACCCGATGCATGCATGTTTAGACACATCCTGACTGTCCTCATCTGTCAGGTAGACTAACGTGTCATCATGGACCTTTTCTAAATGGACACCAGTAATATCAAGACTGTGTACAACACACCTGTTTGAGGTGTTAATGCTACATCATGTCTGTTACACCTGTTAGATGCCCTCAAATCGGTTGTCAAGGGCATGCATGATGACAACAGTATCAACCTTTTGAACATGACTCATCTCTGTCACATGTGTCCATAAACACCTATTGTCACCAAGTAGGTAGACCAGTGGATCACATATGTGGCACCTAAATATGTTAATATGCATGAGGTGACCTAGTTCTCAGGTCCAGTGATCAGGTCTGTACATCAGGGCTGACTGCTAGGTCCTTTCCTGTCCATTATTTAAGTCACAGATGCCACAAATGATATACACTTCCTGTGTCCTAACAGCTATCTGAAGGACTACAGATTATGGGCAATCATTGACTCTAACTGTAATATTAGTATAATACAGACAGTATCAACACACACTAAAGACTGCTGCCACAGCTATGATGACACTTGCGATGAAACAAAAACATGGGGGTTACATCATGAAAACAAACGCATTGTAGATATCACACCCTATAAGCAGACCGACAACTATGTGACATGTGTCCTGGGGTTGATGGTATGTTGAGCATCCACAAGCATGTGGCCACAGTGCTGACTGCTCCCTTATATGTAACACAACTATTGTGTGTGTGAAGGACATCCACATCAAAGGCCAAAATACCACCATAGTTCACAGCCTTCATCACACCAATAACTGAGTACAATACACCCTTCTTCATGTACCTCCTTACACATCTTACAGTGATGTGTAACTGAAGTGCACCACTTTTGCCACAGTGAGCTGTCACCCATCTTCTTGGCTATACCTAGGTATTCTTTTTGTAACATAAACATTACAGTACAGTCTGATGGTGAGGAAACTCCCATCAAGTTGTTACACCAGATGCATGTGTGATACTGGTTACAGTGATGCACATAGTACATACATAGCTGTATGGCAACACTGATGGCATGGCTAACATTTGTAACAGTATGGATTGTGCCATGTATATATATATATATATATATATATATATATATATATATATATATATATATACATATATAGATCTAGGACTGTTGAACGAAACTTCAACATCCCAAATGCACAATAACAGAACACACTTTAACGAAAGCGCTTTCACAGAAAAAGCACTTTCATTAAAATGTGTTAAAAAAAAACAATAAATCTACTTTTATGCAATCAGTCAATACACACACTTCCCTTGTGTGTTTATTTTATATAGCAGTACATGTACTCTTACAAATGATTTACACACCTTTTGCACAGAATGCCTGGAATGGGAATTCACAAAACTCTGCATTGTATACACTATTCTGTACTGTGTTTGGAACATATACATAACTATATGTTAAGCCTTGGCAATCACTGTGGCATTCCAGGCAATCCCACTACTGTGCTGTGATGTAATCAGGTTTACTATCCATGTTGCTTTACATGGTTTCCTGGCCAGCAACACTGTTGACAGCCATGAAACTGTGCTTGTTTACATTTAAATGTGGTGTGTGGCATAAATATGTAATTAGCGCTGATGCTTACCCTGCATCACCGCATACACATGTAAAATCTGTGTAGGCTTCACACAAAGCTTACATGGAGTTTGTTGAATCCTAGAGATTATCATTATTATTATTATTATTATTATTATTATTATTATTATTATTAATAATACTAGCAGTAGTATTTGCATTGATGTAATATGAATATATTTCTGAATTCAATAATGTAGCAAAGATATGCCAACTTTTACCATTTGCTGAAAATAAAATGTATTTTTGTGCATCTTATTCATAGCATGCAGTATTTTCATTAAATAAAACTACGTTTTGGGGAAAAAACTTTGGTACTAGAACAACCATTTTGTGCAAGATAAAATCATATGCCTATTTTGTCTGTGCTCTTATTAAAATGGAATTTAACATTCTTGACACTGATGAAAAATATGAAACTTAACTGAGAATCTATTACACTGATTTCTTTTTCATTGCCTTACAGCTTAATAAGATATAATTTCTCTCATTTAAGAAACAATTTCAATAATTTTTTTCTTGGCCAGTGGCAAAGCTATGTTCACTCTATCAAAAATGGAAAAAAACAGAATGATTTATTTTATGAGCTTTTCCTTTGTATAGAGTCACTCAGCAGGAGTTTAGTTATATTTGGTATCTGTAATCCAGAATATAATAATGCTCTCATTTCTCATTATCAAGTAGTCTATTTAATTATTAGCCCTTGTGTTAAATTTTTCCCTTGAAATTAATCTTGACCCGTTGTAACTTCCTAATAAAATAATAAAAACAGTTAATAGATACTTTTCAGTTTTAGAAAAATAGTATTGTAATGATTCAGTATTCTTTTTCATGTCTGTTATATCCTTAATGTAGCTGTACCCCCATAATGCAATAATCCAGAATGGGACTCTGCATAACATTAAAGTCTGATATCTATATCTACATCTATACCCATATCTATATATGTCCATATCTGTCTATCTATGTAACTATTTTACAGATCGACAACCGAAATTCTGCTGAGGACTTTCACTTCAAAAGTGCTTTTTCTGAGTTTCCTCCTTTTCTCCACTATGGTGTGACAGTGGAGTTGGAATATTTAATTTTGGGGGTCTGAAGAGTGTGGTGGGACCCTCCAACATGAGGTGTTGCAAGGGGACCCTCCCACATAATGAGGATGCAAGGGGCTTACTGCTTGCAAAAATTTTGTTTTTGTGTGTGCATTGGGGAGTTTTTACCTTACCAGTTACAATATTCTTCTTTCAAATACAGGTGGGTCGGAGGAACATGCATTGGTGACTCATAGGTAAACCGATATATGCAGCACTTGTAGTCAGATGGCATGTGGAAGGGGTTAATGCTATTTGGATTCACCCTACATATCTTGGGAAAGGCTAACAGATAACTTCATCTGTACAACAGCGAAAATAATTTAGAGGCAGGGAAGCACCAGTAATGATAAAAAGGATCAAAGAATCTCTCAAATGCAAAGCAGGAGTTTTGTAAAGGCTCCAAAGAAGGAAATGATACAAGAAATCACACTGCTGAAATAGTTTACATTGGCTGACTTATGGAGTTTTGTGATTGTGTGCCAGTGCATATGAGAGTTGCTTTACATAAGGCCCACACTGGCTGACTTAAGGAGTTTTATGACTGAGTGACAGTGCATATGAGTGTTGCTTTACATAAAGCCCACACTAACTTTGCCTTATAGCATTATACAGTATTAATATAGTAAACTGTTTAGTCAGTTATCTGCTCTTGAATTTATGACATCTCAGAAGACTAGTGTGGACACTGACAGGACATACAGATGCAGATCATTTTCAATTTCGTTACAACATAATACAAAATGGTCAGTCATGGTGTATTGCACAATTCAAAGCTAGATGAATAAATTTTTGTTTCGTGACTTATGAGACAATGCAATTGATTTAAAAGGAAACAATTTTTTTCAAATTATATATGGAAGCATTGCTACTTTAAAGACATGTATGTATACTGATGTGCATGACATATTAGACAACAGCACGTAACTTGTGAGCAACATTGCACACATGCTGCAAAGAAAAATACTGAGTGTTTAACGCTTTCACTGTCCATGTTAATGGCTGACATTCTGGTGGTTCTAAACTCTGTGTTCTTAAAACTTGAATTTTCACGGACTCTGTTAAACTGAGCTTCTCTCAAACTCTCAAACCATGGAAAATGCCTTGAATTTCCATTATATTAGAAACTATTAAAGATAAGTATGTAGACAGATATACACCCCACACCCCCCGCTACTTATATATACAAAGTCCTAGATCGCATTACAGTGGGGAAAAGGGAATATTCCCTTATCCTCACCGCACCACGATGTACAACAAATTCCCATCTCATACACCACGAAAGAACACAGTAGCTGCAGTACCACAGGCTGCCGGAACCGGCGACCTCACTTCAATCAACTGATTTTTCACAAAAGTGCATTTTTGAATAAATGCACTTTTTGCGAAAACGGACTAGCAAAATTGCTTCACGGAAGTGTAATTTTGATGTGTCAAAGTAGACCCATATACATATATATATATATATATATATATATATAGATATAAATACATATATGTATAAATATATATGTGTGTGTGTGTGTGTGTGTGTGTGTGTGTGTGTGTGTGTGTGTGTGTGTGTGTGTGTGTCTATGTGTGTGAGTGTACATATATATGAGTATAGTGACAATCGTCAAATTAATGAAATGCTGACGTTGTTAATGTCAACATACTTCTATGCATACTTTGAGGTTATTCCTTGTACCATGCATGTTGTAGACCTTATTGATTATTTATTCCAACTCTGAGATTTTACAATCCTTAGAAGAAAGGGCATATTCCCAGTCTCAGGGTTTGTGCACTCTCATACAGCTGTCGACCATCTGTTTTATTTACCAAAGTGTACACACCCTTGTTAAAATAAAAAAATTAGACCACAATAAATAATTTCAGAACTTTTCCCACCTTTACTGTGACCTATAACCTGTACAATTCAATTGAAAAGAAACAAATCTGTTAGGGGAAAAAATATAAAAAATGTACAATATGCTGGTTGCATAAGTGTGCACTTCCTTAAACTAATACTTTGTTGTGTGTGGACACCCTTAAATTAATGCTTTGTTGAAGCACCTTTTGATTTAATTACAGCATTCTGTCTTCTTGGATAGGAGTCTATTAGCATGGTACATCTTGACTTTGCAATATTTACCCATTATTTCTTGCAAATGCACTCCAAATCTGTCAGATTGTGAGGGCATCTCTTGTGCACAGCCATCTTCAGGTCACACCACAGATTTTCTATTGGATTTTGGTCTGGGCTCTGGCTGGGCCATTCCAAAACTTTAATTTTCTTCTGGTGAAGCCATTATTTTGTTGATTTGGATGAATGCTTGTGGTCATTGTCATGTTGAAAGGTGAAATTCCTCTTCATCTTCATCTTTCTAGCAAATGCCTAAAGGTTTTGGGCCAAACGTGACTGGTATTTAGAACTGTTCATAATTCCCTCCACCTTGATTAAAGCCCCAGTTCCAGATAAAGAAAAGCAACCCCAAAGCATGATACTGCCACCACCATGCTTCACCATGGAGATGATGTTCTTTTGGTTATGCAAAGTTTTGTTTTTGCTCCAAACATACTTTTTGGAATTGTGTCCAAAAATTTCAGCTGTGGTCTCATCAGACCATAACACATCTTCCCACATGCTTTTGGGAAACTTGATGTATTGTTTTGCAAATTATAGCTGGGCCTGGATGTTTTTCTGTGTAAGAAAAGGCTTCTGTCTTGCAAGCCTACCCCATAGTCCAGAGATATGGAGAATATGGGAGATCATTGTCATATATAGTACACAACCAGTACTTGAAAGAAATTCCTGCAGCTTCTTCAGTGTTACTGTAGGTCTCTTGTCAGCCTCCCTGACCAGTTTTCATTTTGTCTTTTCATCAATTTTAGGGGGACGTCCAGTTCTTTGCAATGTTACTGTTGTCTCATATTTTCTCAACTTTTTGATGACTGAATGCTGTGGAAATTTTTTTGTACCCTTCTCTTGACTGATTCCTTTCAGCAATAAGATCCCTTTGATGCTTTGTAAGCTCTCTGTGAACCATGGCTTTTGCTGTAGCAGGCAACTGAGCAAATGTCACAAAAATCCTACTAGGAGAGCTGAACTTTATTTGGGGTTAATCAGAGCCTCTTTAATTGATGGCAGATGTGTATTGTATTCAAGAAGACTGAATGCTGTAATTAAATCAAAGTGTGCTTCAACAAAGTAATAATTTAAGGGTGTGCACACACAACAATGTATTAGTTTAAGGGTGTGAACACTTATGCAACCAGAGTATTGTACTTTTTAATTTTTTTATATTTTTTCCCTTAACAGATTTGTTTGTTTTTCAATTGAATTGTACAGGTTATAGGTCACAGTAAAGGTTGGGAAAATTTTGAAATGATTTATTGTGGTCTCAGTTTTTTTATATCACAAAAACCCAGCATTTCAGCAGAGGTGTGTACACTTTTTATAGCCACAGTATATATATATATATATATATATATATATATATATATATATATATATATATAGGGGTGTACTGAAGCTGTTTGACTGTACCTTTGGTCGATATTTGTTTAGCTGACAAAATCTGATCGACTAAACAGGGAACTATGCAACTGTGCGATATTTTTGAGTTAGTATGTATAATTAGCAGGGCAAGTGGTGGCAGATAGAACATTAGGATATGAATCTAACACACCAATGTGTCTTGTTTAACTGTATATTTGAAAGACCATTTGCTCTGCAAAGTAATAGGATATCAAAGATGCTAAGGTCTTTCATAGCTAAAAATTCTTGACAAAAATCCTCACAGAGAAGTCTTTAATTGACTGTATAGATAGGGCTGCCAGTCTGTTTTGATAGCTAAAATTTTTGAAGCCACCAATCTTTTTAGTTATGCATATTTAAGGCCTCTCAAGCTGATTGATAGTCTTAGATAAATACATGCTAAAAGAGGCATTATATCCAATAATGTTTTTTATGAGAAATGATTAAAGAGGAATAAAAGCTTCTCTGGATCTACAGAAGATGCTTTTGTAAACTTACCAAGCTTGACAAAAGGCTTTTTGCACTATTTCAGAGATACAGTGGGCAAAAGATATGGAATTATCAACGTGATTGCCTACATCTTTTACAACAGTACCTGGCTAGAGTGGTTTGATCATGTATGGTATGAGACAATGTTTTATTTACCAGAATTAAGTATACTATACGTTTTATATTTGATTTGAAATCTCTTGAGGGAGAAGAACTTATTTGATAAAGAGAGTTTCTATTGATAAACACAAGGAAGTAATGAACATATTTAGCTATAGAAATGCAGGTGAGCCCATTTCTGAAGGGGTCGTTAATGTCCACTGGAGAGATGGTGTTTGTTTAGTAGAGAGGGTCTTTACTTTATTCACATTTTTTTTTTAATTTGAGGATGTCATGGAGGGAATAAGGTTTTGTTTACTGATATTAGGATATGAAGGAGTTTGATGTCATTGTCTTTTTTGATTACATTTGGGGCAATTGTGTTTTAGGTAAAGACAGGCATGCTACCATCAGCATTATGGCTATCAACCGCTATGGGCCTAAATAACCACTAAAGCCAGGTACAGAAGTCATGCTGTCACTGCTCAGGAACCAGGCTGCAGTGATAATACAAATATGGATACTTTTCTGAATTAGGAAGGTCTTGAGAGAGGGCATTTTCTCGTTTAGGCTTATAACTCTGAGCTGCACTACATTAACATTTCCCAGATTAGAAATTGTGTTTACTAGGTAGGGATTCTGAGTAAATTGGCTATCTCAAAAGGCACTGCAGGAGTACAGAAAGTCCAATATGCAAAAGCCATGATGAGATAGGTTAAGCCCCCTCAAAATTACATCATTAAGTCAATTATAAAAGTTAAATCACATTTTGCTTATACTGTGACAACATTCTCTGTGATGGTAGAATACCATTCAAGACTAGTTTCTTTCTGACCTTCTAGACCTATACATATCCATCTTTACCCTCTCCATATAGTGTAAGAGAGTACATTGCAAGTTATGCATACCAAAATAAACGACCACGTCATATTCATACCTGGGATGAACTGATTTGACAACTCTGATGATATGGTTGATTAAGCTATTTACAGAATAATGTAAATTGGTCTTATTAGTAAGATTGCTCTAGCTGATCTAAAGAAGTCACCTCTGGACAAAAGTGATTATCCTTGAAAACGTCTATTAGTAATAAATAAAGGCAGTAGAAATTAAAGAAATACACCAACTCCAGGAGTATTCTTATTAGCATTGCTCTTATGCACTGTAGTTATTTTAGAGTAGAACAGTGGAGAGGCAGCAGAATGTTCAGCTTTTTTGAAGTATAGCAGAGGTGTGCCAAAGCATAGAGTCACTTATGACAAGTATAATGCATTGCTGTTGTAGCCTGAAGGACTTGGCCAAACCGTTGTGAGTCTTGTTTGTGGTGGTGATAGATAAAGCTATGGATGTCAGTATGTTGCTGATGGCTACCTATGGTTGCATGCATTTACTTTGCTGACAATAAGAGGTCTTTGTTGTTTTAGAAGTTATTTTTGGAGCTCCTCAGATTTAATGTATGTCTGGCACTGTGTAGGCATGATGTTAGTATTTTGTTTACAAGGTTTGCCTCCAGCTGAGAAATGTATTTGCACCTGTTATATATGGACTTTTTACTGGTATTAGCAAATGGTGACTGGGGAGGACATGACAGTTTATACACTCAGTCAGGGTGTCTACTACTAGAATGTTTTAACAAATGGGATAGAGACAAACTGGGAACACACACTTAACAAAGAAACACCAGGTGATATACATTACATGACATCATTGAATTTGATGACAATTTGTCTGTGTAAGAGGGTGTGGGAGCTATATGATATACAACTGATAGTGAAACAATGCAAACAGTGACAAAATCAGTACATTAAATTATAATTAATATAATACAATAACTTTAAGACAGTAGGTCAGTAAAACCATTGTAATAGTTCTATTACATAGAGAATGCAAAATTGTTTTGTTTTACTTCTAGATCTGTTTTTATTTCATTTTAATAGACTGTATCTGGTTTAGCAAGCCTATATTAGCAATTATAGTTCATAGTTGCTCTGCATTTTGCTATTTAAGTGGTCTTATTGGGTATTCACATGTAGTGAGTGTTATGTCAGGCTTATGATAATTTGACAACATAAATCCCTTCCTCTCCCCATTTATTGCCTGTTGAAAATAATCACATAAGTATCATTTTGCAATGTCACTACCCTTAAACTATTTACCAGGCTATTGATACAATTAATTAATATTGAGTGTAATGATACTGATTGCATTGATTTTAATATATTGAATTAGTGAGTTTTTTAACTATAATTAGTTTAGTGGTTCCTGCTGTTGGCAGAAGAAGGTTTCCAGCTTAGTTGGTTTGTGTGATGCCCATGCAACTGACCCAGTAATCAAGGAGTCTCAGTCCTCACCACTAGCACCTGTGAGGGGCATGCACCTTGGGAAGGATAACAAGTACACACACAGTAAAGTACAATTTCCCTTAAGAACACACAGAGATCACAGTCAGTCTGGGGCTAGTTTTTCCCGTTCTCTCCAAATCCCCAATAAGACTCCCCACTGGGACAGCTGTAGAGTGGAGTCCTTAGCCAGTGCTCCATGCCAAGTCCTCCCAGCACTCCCTCTGTCCAACCAGTGCTTCATGTCCCTGCTCAAGTAGCTGACACACACACACACACACACACACACACACACACACACACACACACACACACACACACACACACACACTCTCTCTCTCTCTCTTTCACACACACACACACACACACACACACACACACACACACACACACACACACACACACACTTTGAGATATAATTTATATGCAAACACACAGACACTCCTAGGGAAGGCTTGCACAGGTTCACTAGGTATAACCCTTCTGCCCAGGCTATAAAGTAGTAATCCACTGTCACCAGAACTTCTACTTATCAGCTACTATAAGGCCTTTCCCACAGGATAACCAATTTTGCTGTGTAATAATACTGTTATCCAAATAGTAAGTGTGACCAGAACTTTTAAGTCTATTGGAGTGGCTTAGTACACTATCAATAAATACATGCAAGTACTCTAGAGCTTACATTATCTCTACACAAAACTGCCACAGTTGAAAGGTTTAGAAATATTTAATAATAAATAATAAAAACACAAGACAAATCTTCTTAAATTCAGCACAGTGCTAGTCAAGAGTTCAGACACAGGAACTTTAAAACAATACTGTATGATAGTCTGACATAAATATAGAAAACTGCTAGTCTAATCTCACTATTTTGTGTCTATTTCTAAGAGAAATACTAAAGTCTAAGATCCTACTTACATACAGAGCAAGCAAATGCTGGTGATGTCAGTTCTGAAGACAAATGCAAAATGCTATCTCTTTCTCTCTGAGATCTCTTAAATTGATAATACATCACTGTTGACTCATTTTAGATTACATCATTATTGACACGTCTCTGGTTCCCAGGCTACCAGAAACTCTAAACTTACATTTCTTAGTAAGCTTGTACCTGGTCAGGAAGCCACAGCAATAAGCAACATTATACATGTAAAACCTAACAATAAACTTTGGTCTCAAAACAATGGAAAGAATTCCTTTGCCAGACATCCTGTCTCTGAGCTTTGAAATCAAACAGTCATAAAATGCTTTACTTTATCAGCTTTCTTCCAGTGGGGTTCACTGTGGTTACATGTTTGAAGTTCAGAACATATAACACACTTTTTCTTATATTTAGTTTTCTTACATTTGTAAAACAGCCTGTGGATTATATTAATATTTACATTGACGTAGAATTATCTATAAAATTCTGTCTAGCTGGGATAGCAACCTTTGAGATTTTCACAATTTAAACTGAATGTTAAATACTTGGTAGTAAGTACACCCAAATATTATCCTGAACAAACTGTAATCCGAGCTGTTATAGTCATCACTGCTCCCATAGTTGTTCCTGGCAGAATCATGAACCTACATTTCCCCACAATTGCTCTATCAAGCCTGACTGAGATGGATATCTTGAGACAGTGTAAGAACTGTCTTATGCTGTGTAACAATCAACTATTTCTCAGTTAACATAACACAGTGCGTGAAAGATGTACATATGTAATATGCTGAGAGGAATAAATCTCACACACAATAAACTAAGACACCAAAGTCAAAAGCAGTACACCACACCTCACCAAGGCCATCACAATACATAAAAATCCATCATATGCTGAGGTTCTAAAGATGAACTTGCCTGAACCTCAAAGACCTCCAAAGCACAACAAAGGCACAAAGCACAGTCAGCAAGTTAGGCCTACCTCCTCACATAGTACAATGGTTGACAAAGACATGAATGTTGAGCCCATAAGACAGGCTTTGCCCCAGCCAGACATGCTTGCTATAGGTGACTCAATTACATAACATACAGACATAATATATGCTAACACAAGACCTTTTATTACAGCATCTTTCTAAGTTTATAAGGGTAATATTTAAAATTTGTCACTATTTTTGGATTGTTGTCCCCCCATTACTTTTGCCTTTGTCCAGATTTTTTGTGCCAAGAGGTTGAGATCTATGCTTCATACAGGTTTTGTACTAATTGAATGGAAAACAGCTACAGCCATTCCCCTACATAAGAGAGGACCTAACAAAGACCAAAGCAATTACAGACCCATAAGTTGGACAAGCCTCATATGCAAAGCTCTGGAATGATGTATCATAGAACTAAGCAATATGGAGATAGGAAACCTCTAAATACTGGACATAACTTTGTTTGGATTCATCAAGGGTAGGTCATACTTATTCAACCTGGAGGATTTTTTTGAAATGGTTGGCAAAGTAATGGATGCTGGCAAAACAGTGTACACCACAAACTTCAACCTGACCAAAGCTATTGACTCATTCCCTATGTCACCCACTGGATTGCAAAATGGCTCACAGATAGGATGCAGAAGATCAAAATATTTGAAGTTACATTCACAAAGACACCACTCACCAGTGAAGTCCCCTCCCCACAGGTTTCTGTGCTGGGACATTTCCTATATGGCAATTACTTTGAAGTAAAATACAATACCAAAGGGCTCTGTTTGACTAAGTTTGCAAATAACTGTAAGCTAGGAGCAGTCATTAAATCCTCAAATGACTTAGCCATCTTTCAGAAAGGTTTGTCACAAATTAATAACTGGCACCAAAATCATGGACTGAAACCAACTGCCAAAAAATTCTTCACTGTATCCTTTGGGAAGTCATCTATCCTGGCGAACTACTACATTGAAAATACACCCCTAAGAGTTGACCCATTTGTTCTGGATTTGGTAACATATGTGAACCATAGACCAGTATTTCCTCACAATGCTCTACCAAGCCTCACTGAAATGGGTATCTTAAGACAGTGTAAAAATTGTCTCATGCTGTCTAACAATCAACAATTACTCAATCAACATAACACACTGCATGAAAGTTGTAATATGTAATATCCTAAGAGGCAAAACTCTCACACACAATAAACTAAGACACCAAAGTCAACAGCAGTATACCACACCTCACCAAGGCCATCACAATACACAAAATCCACCAACTGCTGAGGTTCTAATGATGAACTTGCCTGAACCTCAAAGACCTTGAAAACTCAACACAAGAACAAAGAACGATAAGCAAGTTAGGCTACCTCCTCACATAGCACAAAGGTTCACAAAGTCATGAAGGTTGAGCCCATAAGGCAGGCTTGCCCAAACCAAACATCCTTGCTATAAGTGACTCAATTGCATAACATACAGGTATAACAATTAACAGGTTGATTAAGGAAAGAATGATGGTTACTTGCTTGTCTGGTGCCAAGGTTCTTCAGATCATGCAAGCAATCAAGTCCTTGAACAACAAGTGCCAGTATAGTTTTGTTATAGTTCATGCTGGTGTCAATGACATGTGGTGTTACTCCCTGGACTATATGAAGAGATACATGATGGAGCTCTCAGACTATGTGTCTAATGCATGCACGAGCCTAGCGCTAAGCATCCCTCTGTCTTCTATAAGAACATTGCCTAATACATGCAAAAAATTATTGACTTCAATATTTGGCTTAAATTGTGATGTCATTAAAAGGGGATCCAATATTCATCAGCATAGACAGATAAGATCAACAGGCCATGTGTCTTTACCAGGGATGACCTGCATCTGTCCTTTTTAGGGTTTCAGTTACTGGCAAAGACATTGCTCATCCAAACAGTGCATTTTTAGTCAATGCCAGCCTGATAAACTTATCAATGTAATGAAGCAAGCAAATGAAAATATGAAGATGTTACTGATCAATGCTAGGAGTCTAAGCAAGAAACTTCACTCCCAACAAGCCCATCCCACCCCAGAGGGTGTTAATGTGTGTGTACTGACAGAGAGATAGCTTACAATGGCGGAAAGCACTCCAGCTGTGCAGGGCTATAATACATTCCTCATGATTAGATCAGCTATGGTGTAGAAGGGGGAAAAAGGAGGATGTTACTCAATATTCATTCAGAAGATACTCTTATCAAGGGTGGCAAAGCAGTATGCTGCACTATATATTCTTCATGTCCAAATAACCTTCAGAAAGGTCTCATACCACATATTAGCTAGCTACAGAATTCCATTTATTACCCAAGAAAGTCACATCATCCATCTACAGGAGTTAGAATCACTCAGTATTTTACCTAATATCATTTTTTTGGTAATCTAAACTATCCAACTATAGACTGGGAAACATATAACACCACTAGTGTGCTATCGTAGAGATTCCTGATTTGTGTCAATAGGCATCCCCTGGAACAATCAGTCAGAGTGTTTACTGGGGGAATAACATATTGGATGTTTTTCTGATATTGGGGCATCTTGCACCGTCCCTTGCATATCTTTGTCAATAGTTAAGTCTGACAATACAGATTTCTCCTTTGAAATAAATGAAAATGAGATATCTTTTCCACCCCAAGTGCCTTTAGAAATTTCTCTAAGACAAACTACCTACTCCTAAGTGTACATAGACAAGCTTCTAATCCCCACCATACCAGTTAACTCAATGGAAATCACTGAAACGTGCACCACCATACTATACTAGGATATAACCAGCTGCATATATGCAGCTGTATCCTGCAAGTACAAGTGAAGGGCAAACTTAAAAAAAATCTACAAGGTGAAGCCATAATATCAACAAGCATTACAATAAAAGGAGGAAAATGTTGACCAAAAGAGTAATTCCCATAATGGTAGACACCACATCAGAGGAAATAAGCAAACAATTAGGTATGTAAAAAAATTCACCAAAGTCAAATCTGCGGAACACTTGTTACCCAAACAAAAGACAATCACAATGCCTCTTTTAGTTATGTTTGTAATTGTAGAGGTACAGTAATGCAATGCACGGATCTAACTGTGAAAAATGTTACTTACATTGAGGCTAAAAATATAGATTACCTACTGGTCGATAAATTGAGCTCTAACTTTTCCGCTCTGTCCCCTCCATCTATCCTTCAAGATATACTTGAAAGCAACTTGCTTCCAGCTATCACACAAGACCAAGTCTTAAAAGTGCTATCAACAGATAAAAATACATCATTGATAGGTCCTGATAATATCCCCGATTACATGTTAAATAGCACAAAGCATAATTTAGCCACACCTGTAAAACATTGTTCAATCATAGTACCTCTCAACTGTCCAGATTTTCACTGAATATCCAAATTTTCCTTAATATTTTTTGTCTGTTCCTGAAAAAAATTGTTTTCTGGATTTTTGTGGCAAATCAATGAGGACTGAATGTGCTGTATAATGACAGACATTTGAGTATCAAACTTCATATCATTTAGAAAATACATGCTAACATAAGACCTTTTATTCCAGCAGCCTTCTAAGTTTATAAGAGCAATATTTAACATTTGTCACTATTTTTGGAGCTTTGTCTCCCCATTATTATTGGCTTTGTCTAGATTTTTTTTGCCAAGAGGTTGAGATCAATGCTTCATACAGGTTTTGTACCAAGTGAATGGAAAGCAGCTACAATCATTCCCCTACACAGACCAAAGCAATTACAGTCCCATAAGTCAGACAAGCCTCATATGCAAATATCTGGAAAGATGTATCATAGAACTAATCAACAAGGACATAGAGAATCTCTAAACACTGGACACATCTTTGTTTGGATTCGTCAAGGGCAGATTGTGCATATTCAACATAGAAGACTTTTTTGAAATGGTCACCGAAATAACGGTTCCCTATGTCACCCACTGGATTGTAAAATGGCTCACAGGTAGGATCCAGGAGATCAAAATATTGGGAAGTTACATTCACAAAGAGACCACACTCCAGTGGAGTACCCTTTCATCAGGGTCCTGTGCTGGGACCTCTCCTGTTTGGCAATCACTTTAAAGTAAAAGATAATACCAAAGAGCTCTGTCTGACTAAGTTTCCAGATAGCTGTAAGCTAGGAGCAATTATTAAATCTTCAAATGATCTAGCCATCCTTCAGAAAGATTTGTTGCGAATTAATAACTAATACCAAAATCATGGACTAAAACTAACTGCCAAAAAATTCCTCACTGTATCCTTTGGGAAGTCATCTACCATGTAGAACTACTACATTGAAAATACACCCCTAAGGGTTGACCCATTTGTTCTGGATTTGGGACTTATATGGATAATGACCTGATGTTCAACCAACATGTGTAATTTATTGTAAGAAATTCTTTCTATATTGCACAGCTTATAAACAAAGGGGTTGTGTGTAGATCAATCAATGGCATTGTCCCCTTTTACTCGGCTGTCATTAGGCCAATCATTGAATGCCCCTTTAGGCTTGCAAACAACTGGAGCACCCACAGAGATATGTTACTGAATGGATACAAGGCCTAAACAATATATCCTACAAGGACTGACTCAATGTCCTGATATTATATTTGGTATTCTACAGACTTCAAAGAGATGAACTGCGTTGAGAAGTATGCCTGTGTCTAACACACAAGACATCTTCTGACCCAATACAGATGGACTTACAGCACATCAGGAAGTCAAATGATATTATGCTATGCCTGTGTCTAACATACAAGACATCTTCTGACCCAGTACAGATGGACGTACAGCACATCAGGAAGTCAAATGATATTATGCTCAGTCTAGGGATCTAAACCTCTTCTACAACATCAAAAGACAGCTTTATCTCACAGAGGATACCACTGCTCTGAAAACCACTCCACACCTATGCAAAATGAAGCTCATTCCTGTCTATATTCAAGTGCAACATAGGTCCATGGATGGGAAACAAAAAAGGTATCCCAGGACTGACCCTACTAATACAGACAGATATCTCCTAAATGCTTTATCTCACACTTGGAATTCATAAATTCCAACGCCCTGGATCAGCTAATCCATTGTCCCACCAGGGACTCCAATATCCTAGACCTGGTCATTACTAACATGGGAGACAGATGCTCCACACCAGTGGTCACCCCCTCATTGGTCAGGTCTGACCATAAGCAAATCATCTTTGACATCCACATCCCACCCCCACCCCTCAGTAAAGAAACCTCCTTAAAAAACTTCTCCAAAGCCAACTTCATGCTACTGAAGTCAGAAGTGACAAACTTCACAACATCCAAGCAGATGGGATCTGGAAGTTTGACTGCAGAATCCTACACTAAGGCAGTGTACGAGCACATTCACTTGTACATGAATCGTGCCATCCCAAATAGAACCAAGATGCTCATCTCCAAAAACAGGAAGCCGATCTGGTGGTTCCCTGCTATAAACAAACTATACAACAGAAAGAAGAAACTGTTGCAGAAAAGAGGAAAATCCCAGGATGCAAAAAACTCCTTCACTAGCCTCAGTAAGAAGCTGAGATCCCTCATAAAATCCTCAAAAGCTAGTTATGAAAATAAAATTGCCAAAGATTCCAAAGACAACCACAAGGCATTCTATAGCTATGTCAAGAATCTAAATGGCAATGCTCAGATCTGCTCTGAGCTACAACAGAATGGCATTAAATATACTGATCCCAAGCATATTGCCAATATCCTGGCTGATCGATTTAGTGCCAACTTCACCCCTCTCTCACCCCTTAAAGGGCTCATCTCAATAGCAAAAGATTGCCAAATTCTGATAATCATGGCCACACAGGTAGAAACCACACTCTCCAAAGCTAAGAATACAGCATCCATGGGACCAGATGACATCCCAGGCTGTGTACTACATGAACTACAAAATGAACTGGCACCTCACCTAAGTGTTATGTTTAATCATAGCCTCACCTCAGTCTTCGTGCCCACTTAGTGGTGCACAGCTACAGTTATCCCGCTCCACAAGGGAGGATCCACCTTGGATCCCGGGAACTACTGTCCCATCAGTCTGACAAGCCTGATATGCAAGGGCATGGAATGCATTATCATGGAACTTATAAACAAAGAAATTGGCAACCTTCAAACACTGGACCCCACCCAGTTTGGGTTTGTGAAGGGCCGATCTTGTCTCCTGAATTTGATTGACTTCTTCGAATCAGTCTCCAGAGCTGTGGACAAGGGTAAGGTGATCCACACAGCCTATCTGGACCTTGCCAAGGCATTTGACACCATCCCCCACTCTGGAATCATAGATAAACTTACTAAGCTGGGCATAAATCCCTATGTCACTCGATGGGTTGCCAACTGGCTTACAGACAGAACCCAGACTGTAAAAGTAGCTGACTCCAAATCCAGCTCCAGACAAGTGACAAGTGGAGTACCTCAGGGTTCAGTCCTGGGACCACTCTTGTTTGGCATCTACTTCTCTGAAGTACAGGCCAACACTAAGGGACTCTGCCTAACAAAGTTTGCAGATGACTGCAAACTGGGAGCCATTATTGAATCCCCAAATGATGTGGATATTCTACAAAAGGGCCTTGCAGAAACAGATGCCTGGTGCCAGAGCCATGGGCTCAAGCTTACTGCCAAGAAATGTATAGTGATCCCCTTTGGAAAAAAAACATGTACCCATGAATTACTACATAGGTGGCAGGGCACTAAACATCGAAAGTGTGATGAGAGACTTAGGGACACAGATGGACAGTGGTCTCACTTTTGATAACCACATTGTCACAACAGTCAGGAAATCCTTCTATGTGGCACACCTCATCACTAAGGGCTTTTCATCCAGAAAAAAGGAGGTCATTGTCCCAATGTACTCATCCCTTATTAGACCCATTATAGAGTATAATGCCCCATTTGATATGTACATCACAAGACATCTGCAACAGCTGGAAAGGCCACAATAATACCTCACTAAAAGAATCACAGGCCTAAAGCAGATGCCATATGCTGACCATCTAAAAAAACTCCAACTATACTCTGTGGCATATTGTCTACTCAGAGGCAATCTCTGCTTAACATATAAGGCCATGTCACACCCTGAGCTGTTGGACATGCTCCACTTAAAGAAATCCCAATCCCTCAGAGCCACATGCTCCAGGGATCTAAACCTTGTCATCACAATGAACAAAACATGCTGGAGGGATACGTTCCTGACCAAGAGACTCCCCATACTCTGGAATAGACTGCCCATACATGTCAAGCAGAGCACCTCATTAGCCCTCTTCAAAAGGAACCTTGATGATTGGATGGGAGATAGAAAAGTCACCCCGGGGATCATATCAGTCGCCCTGCTAGACAGGGGTCCAGAGAAGTAACTATTGTGGGAAGAAATATCCAGGGAATTGTTATGGCTAGGCTTGCATTGGCCCTAGGGCCAATAACCTAGTACCAACCTATGAACCTATGGGTCCCCTCATATTGTGCATGGTATTATCAAAGTTATTATCATTAGAGTTAATATGTAATTAATGATTATGGGATGAGTCAATCTAATTTAATTTCAAATGGGATAGGTTCATTCAAACACCAAAATGAAAACTAGACAGGCTTAAAATGGCCTGCAAGGGCAGCTTGACTAGTTTTTACCTATGAACCTATATATAAATATATATATATATATATATATATATATATATATATATATATATATATATAAATATATATCTATATATATCTATATATATATATATATATATATATATAGATATATATATATATATATAGTGAGAGAGAGGCAATGATTACTGGACAATGCAAAGCCATGCAACCTTGTACAGTATAGCACAATACAGTACAATATGACAACCTATGATAGCATAACACTCAATACAGTGCAGCATAATAAGAATTAAGATCATCTGAATAGCAGGCATGGATGCTGCACTACAATACACAAGGTATGTTCACTAAGTAATGGGATAAATGCCTAAGTAGCAGGTTGAAACATGTATTTATTTATTTATGTTATTAATTTATATATTAACATTTGCTTACGAGGAAAGTCCAGCGAGGTAGAGACCATTTTCAGCAGAGTGCTAAGGAGAAAAGCTGGAAAGTATTACAAAACATTTTAAGAACAATCATTTTACAATCTTCAAAAATAATAATAAAAAAACATATAATATGAAAACAATATATTAATGTATGACCATGCAGCAAGCAGAGATGCCACAGTGCCTTAATCCAGAAGCTATAGATACAGCTGTTCCCCAACATCCCATGGTTGCCTATACATATGGCATAACATTTCAGAATTTTACAACATGAATAGTACAATAAGACATATACTGCTATAGATGTTCATACCTCTCAGTTGTTCAGATTTCCACAGACTGCATGGCAGAATGTCCAGATTTTTTTGCCTCATATTTTTGGTCTGTCCCTTGTAAAAATGTATGTTTTTCTCGCAAATCACTGAGGATTGAAGTCGCTAAATAGTGATATAAATTTGAGTTTCAGATTTCATATCCTTTGGAAAATGCATGCTAACACAAAACCTGCCATTCTAGCAACTATCTAAATTTATAAGAGCAATATTTAAAAATCTGTCCCTCTTTTTGGACCTTTGCCATAATTTTAGTCTCTGTCCAGATTTCATGATCTAAGATGTTGAGAGGTAGGTTTAGACACACTTAGCATGGATGCCAGAACACAGTAATTCAGGAGCCACCAGCAGACTTAGATACACAGTGTAGGGCAGAAAAGTAGAAATAATTAAGCGGTTTATGCAAGACTATCCCAGAGTGTCTATAGTAAGGCAAGACTGTAAACAGTCAGCTATAGCAGGAATACAATGTAGGGGGATATTATACACTTGGATACAGAGGAATTATGTACAGCAGACAGTGACAATTAGATATAGTACATCCAATGTCACTATCAGGCAGAATAGTTATTCTAGTAATGGGGACTGGAAGGGACAGGACTCTTAACAAGTTGGGTAGTTGCTATGGTGATATGCACTTAAATACTGTGCTGTATCTTCTGAAAAGCTGCTGCTGCACTAAGTGCAGCATTTTCCAAATGTTGTGGAGCTCCTTTTCAAGTCAGATCTGGAAGAAGACTTCAGGAAAAGTTTGTTGTGTCACAGCCCAGTACAACAGTGGGCGGCATCTGCAAACACATCAAGTTTCAAGCAGAACACAGCAGCACACAGGGCAATTAATGTTAACATAGCTGTGCAACCAAAAGAGAAGAAACAAATAGCAGTGTCTGCATACATGCCAAGTATTAATCAAAATGCAATAGCACACACACCAGATTAAGTTTCAAGTCGGTCATTTATCCACTCATGCAAGATTATACTAGACTTTTTCATGTATTACCTTGTTTGCATTTATTGCATTATTCATTTTTCTAATATTTTTAGGGTGATCTGGACATTGATATGTAGCTGTAATTTAATGTTGTTTTTTAACAATTGACTCAAGCCATAATTAAAATCGATATCTATGCATATGTATTACATGGTTGTTCTGTTTTCATTGCTAAAGATGACATATTATAACATCAGGCCTTCAGTTTTCATCTCATGCTTTGATATGCAAGTTCAGTATGACTTTCCTTTTAAGATTTGCTGTTTGGTTTTGTGGACCCATGTGGTGGAATTAGTTGATGCAGACTCATTTGTAAGTTGCTTTTAGTTCTGATTTGCCTGACTCCTGCTTAGTGTTGTTTACATTTTGGATCTTTTACTTTATTATGATTTAATATGACCAGCACATGGATCTCTGCAGTATTATTCATGGTTTGTCACATGACCAGGAAGATTTGTACTACTTCTGCAGTTCTGGTAGAGAAAGTGAGATATCAAGTATTCCATTTACAACAGTTACTTCAGATAGGCATGCCTCATCTACTTTCCATAATGCATTTGTTAATGTTGCAAGTGGTCACAGAAACTCTAGCCTACAGTACAGCATCTGTGGTGTATGATAGCATACTTGGCTAATATTAATGTTGAATGGATGAGTGCCATATTTGCAAAGTAATGACACTGAAAATCATTGACTATGAGTCTAATTTTTTTTTTTTTTTTTTGTGGAGGTAGGCCCTATCCTGCACCCACATTTTAGGGAGACACTTTCAATACTACCCAAGCTTATATAGGCCAATTCCATATTTGTAGAACAGTGTGTGGTGGGGGGGGGGACCACACTGTTACTATAGTGGGATAAAAGCCCTGACTACTATACTGGTGACACAAGTATGATTAGTGGCTCAGAAAGCTTGACAGTGAGGCAAGGGAGGATAGGAATGCTGGATGCATCCTACTAATACAGATGTAATGGAGGAGAGCACATGGAGATGCATCACCTAACCGGGGTGGGTGTGAGAGCTCAGGACATGTGGCTGCATGACCCAGGCAAGCACTTTCTCAGGCTGCACTGCATGGCTAATGCAGGACACTTAAGTAGTATCAGCAGAGGCAGGGGGCTTAGATTAGGAGAAAATCCTTCAATGTCAGTAGTATGATGACACCCCAATTATCTCATCCCACTCTGCAGTGCCTGTAGATCCATAAAGAAGAGCCTGCAATGGTACTGGGGTGCCATGAGCAAGTGCTGTCCTGGTAGGGAGATGTTTCCATTAAAAGTCACACCAGGGTACCTGGGAAGTCATGGGAATTGGAGATGCAGGGGCTATAGGGACCAATAATGGAGATGTCTGAAGTCATTAGTTGTAGGATAAAAAAAAAGTGAAGAAAAGTGCAAAGTCCACTTTTGCTGGATGGGGTTTCAGAGATTTTACATTTCCACTAAGGGTGCTTACTGAGAGAAACTTCACAGACATTTCAGGCCCTCTTTTTCAGTTGGGATGGTACCACATTAATTTTGAATGCTGGTTTGGCCTGGAGAGGTCACATTGATATTTTCTTGATTAATGCTATTTCATGCAACAGACAGCTTCTATGTTTGCAAAAGCAGTAAATGAGTCTTATGAATGCAATGTATTCTGCTTAAATGATACTCTTCAGGAATGCAAGACTCTGGCATGGGGCTTTGTGGCCCATCCACAATATATGCAATTCTTTGAGAGCTGCATGCAAAATAGGTCTGAGCTGGTAAATGAACTGTAGGCTAACAATCATAAATACATGTGAGAGAATTATCGTTTGTGTTGTAGGAGACTTATGATGTTATCAGAAAAGTCAGTAGTTCAAATAGTGAAAAACAAAAAGAATTGTATATCTGAAAGGTTACCAGAACATTTCCTTTATGGGAAAAAAAAGCCTCTAAATTCAAATGCAAGTGGGCTGGGATATTTCCCAAATACGTTGTATGATCATCTAATTATTTTCTTTTTGATGCTGGTGTTAAAGATGGCTTATCATCAGATGCTGATGTAATGCTGACAACATGAAGACTGGTTTTCAATCTATTAAATGTTTAAATAGTTGTTAGATGGCTGCTGCTTTATCTTTTGCCACAGCTCTATGATCTACAGAAAGGGCAGGAGAAAACAGATAATACAAGGAGCATAAGACAGGCTTTTCCTCAACACATGACATACAAAAAATAGAGTGCAAAGAGAACATTAATTATTTGTTTATTACTAATTTGTCAAGTGGTTTATCTGCTGGTCAAGTGAGTTTGTTCAGTAAAACGTTAAATTATATTCCCGCTTATTTTTACATCTCAGTTCAAGACTATTACTGCTTTAAAAGCTTTCCATAGAAAACGTAACATTAAATATTTGTTCAGTTATGGAGCACAAGAAGGTGTGCCTGATATGGATTTTATTAACTTTCACTACATCTGTCACCTAACATAACTGTAACCCTAAAATACACAAACACACAACACTCATCCTTCACTCATCCCAGACCTTTACCCTAACTCACTTACACATACACACACACACACACACACACACACACACACACACACACACACACACACACACACACACACACACACACACACACACACACACACACACACACACGCACTAAACCCCCTAATCCCACTTACCTCTATCGATATTCTATGCCATCGACATATCCACTGTTCAGCCATCCAAACAGTAGACAGTAAATCACACCCATGCATTTGTTGAACAAAATTACATTCTATAAAATACAACAAAACACTGGAAACCATAGCTATATATATATATATATATATATATATATATATATATATATATATATATATATATATATATATATATATATATATATATATATATATATATATATATATATATATATATATAGCTATAATTTGTATTTATATTTAGGCACACACACACACACACACACACACACACACACACACACACACACACACACTCTAAATTAGTTTATGGATGTGTGTTTAGTGAATTGAGTGCATATGTACATTTTGTTTTGTACATTTTTAATGTGGGGAAAAATGTGATTGGATGGTTTAAGTGATCAAGTGATTGTTTTTTGTGAATAATTGTTTAGAAATGCAAGATTCTAATTCAGTTTAGCAATTTAGTTAAACCATTATTATCTCCGATCCTTCTCATATTCAGAATACTAAGGATTTTCTTCAGTTAATGAATGAGTCAGCTTAAGAGGCCCAGTGGTAAGTATGCATTATTGATTTTTTTTCCTCACACATATTCATTCTACATACAGCAGGTTTGTCAGTTATAAGATGTTTCTTGTCCTTTAATACATATTTAATAATGCTCTCTAATATTGTTGTGATGAAGATTTTTATTTCAGATTCAATTATATTTAACATTATAGAGTTGCATCAAGAGATCAATGCCTGCCCCCATTTATGTTGACTTATATAAACTTACTTCAGCGTAAACTTCATATATGATTCTGAGTGTTGCACATTCCTGCCTTTGATAGATATGTGGTGTACATATTTGTAAGACTGTTATATCACTGATGTGAGATAAAGCAGCTTTACAGAATTTCTTGAAATTTTAGACTGTAGTGTTTGGATATTCGTTTTACTTCTGAAGCAGAACCATTGCATATTTGTAAGTTACTATAGCCAAGACTTTGGACTCCTTCAGCAGTAACTTTGGTTTATGCTCATGTAGCACTCCCCTTGTTAAAAACTCATCAAAATAGAGTAGTGACCATCTGAGAATGATGTATCAGTATTCACTTTAATAATGCACTTTAATATTACAGCACAATTTGATGTGTACACAAGTTGATAAATCATAAAAATTCAATATAATAAAAAGAACAATAGAGGTTAAACACTTTCATCCTTAGATCGTTAGGACTTCATCAAGACCTTTTTGTTCTATAACAAAAAATGTGCTTATAAATTTTACGATAATGTCACATGCCTTAAATGCTCCAATCATTAAGCCGTTACTATAGCCACTAAATTAATACATCAGTTTGTCCATAATGACCACAAAACAGTATCAATGATTCGAACTGCATAAAATTGTTTGTATATTATTCAGTAGTCAAGTAGGAAGTTCTAAATTATAAAACAATCCAAACACCAAAGAGCCACCAATGACTTCAGTACACCTCATATAAAACAAAAAATTTTAATCCAAAAGCTTTTTGTACA
Source organism: Protopterus annectens (assembly GCF_019279795.1). NCBI lineage: Eukaryota > Metazoa > Chordata > Ceratodontiformes > Protopteridae > Protopterus > Protopterus annectens. Next base: position 202,280,368 of record NC_056742.1, read on the forward strand.
AGATGCACTATTAATTCATCATTGACTATAATGCACTGCATTATATCCCATAAAGCACTTATTTTTATGAACTACAGTAGTTCTATTATTTGGTTTGATTACTTTCACTGAATACTAATGAGAAAAAAAAAATATTTATCTTTTTTAAATATGTACTTTATGTATAGTTTATATTGATAATTTAGAACTTCTTACTTGACTATTAAATAAGATTATACTAATAATGTTATACAGTTCGAATCATTGGTACTGTTTTGTCATCATTATGGAAAAATTCATATTTTACTTTAGTGGTTATAGCAACGACTTAATGATTGCAGCATTTCAGGCATGTGACATCATCGTAAAAATTATAAGCACAGTCTTTGTTAAAGAACAAAAAGGCTCTGAAGAAGTCCTAACAGTCTAAGGATGAAAGCGCTTATCCTCTACTGTTCTTTTTATTATATATATATATATATATATATATATATATATATATATATATATATATATATATATACTCAATTATGTTCATACCTCCATGTACAGGAAACCCATTAGAAAGAATAATGTTCGACATAGTAATAGTATGCATCCTAACTACACTAAAACCAATGTGATCAAAGGACAGATAGTTAGATGCATGAGGCTATATAATGATGATGATTTATTTATTTTATTTTATTTTACATTTGTTAACCGGGAGAGTCCGACTGGATACATGTCCATTTTCAGCGGAGGCCCGGGGAGAAAAGCTCCAAGTACATAACAGACATATGAACATTGTTAATGCAAAAAAAGGAAGATAGTTGAGTTCTAAATACAATATAAAGATACATCACATCTTGGGAAAAAAAAAACAACAGCAGCATATAAAAAAAAACATAGGTCAGTTACAAAGGCGCCTTGTTAAAAAGCGGTTAAGGATAGTGAGGTAAGAGAAGGGTAAATGATAGTGGTTAATCAGGTTTGGAACAGGGACATTGCCAGAGAGTATTGAGATGGGGTTTAATGATAGTTTGTCCCAGGCACTTACCCTGTTAAAACATGAATTTATTTAAAGGGGATATAAAGCCAGAGATAGAGACAAACAAATAAAAGTGGCTTGGAATGAGAGAAGAGAGAGGTACAAGCCCTATTATGATAGGACGAGAACCAACCAGGATAACCAAAGTAACTATGCCACCAGTACCACAGTAACCTGGAATCCAGAGAATGATGTATTACATTTTCCATTAACATTTGCAAATAATATCAGTACAGTCTGTGATATAATTAAAAATAATTGTGGCATATTGTTAAATGTGGATGAACTAGAAGGTGTTATAGGGGCTACACCATCGTTTACCTTCAAAAACAACATGTCATTAAAAAGACAGTTGTGCTATAAGAAGTTAGATGGAGACCACTATGCAAGGTCTGATAGGCTAGGTACCATTCCATATAGAAGGTGTACAGCCTGTCCCTTCATATTTGGAGGGGGGCAGTATACACACCCGACTAGAAAGTTCAGCATTGATACATGCTTTTATACAGACTGTTATAGTAAGAATGTTGTATACTTTGGTTTCTGTACAAAATGCCCAGCCTACTATGTAGGCAAAACTAATCAGCTACTCAAAGATAGAGTCCTAGAACATGTAAGTGACATTAAAAATAAAAAAAAGAGACAAGTGCGTTAGCGATGCATGTCATAAAGGAGGGAGCCACACACACCTTCAAGTTTCTAGTGTTACATATCATACAAGATAATAAAAGAGGTGGAAACATGAACAACAAGACTGAAGCCTCAGAACAAGAATGGATAATTAGGCTTCAGGCTGACAGACCACCTGGACTAAATAGTAAGGTTTGAAAACCAAACGAAAACCAAACTAAGAAACTATAACACGATCACAGAACAAAAACAAGAACAAACCAGCATAAGAATCACTAAAACAAATTGTTATTTATTTGAAGCGCTTTTCCTGCACTCAGTGAGCACACTTCATCAGAAAAACCTGTTTTTCTGATGAAGTGTGCTCACTGAGTGCACGAAAAGCGCTTCAAATAAATAATAGTTTGTTTTAGTGATTCTTACGCATTTTCGTTCTTGTTTTTGTTCTGTGACCGTGTAAATAGTAAGGTTTCACTGAAACCTTTTCTTAGGAACAGGGCTTTGAAACATTGATTATTATGTTTGGTCACATCTTCTAATATTTGTACATATATTTTACAGTTTTACCACTATCTAATTTTATAGATCATGTTTTTACAGTTTTTTACATATATTTGTAGTTCACTATTTATATGACTGATTGTTTATATACTGTTTGTACAGTGTATGCCTTTAACTTTTATTTATTCAATCAAGATGCTATTAACTGATTGGATATGACCTAGATGTATCATTATTTAAACAAGAGCAGCAGTTACTGTAGTATGTCTTAGGAAGCAGAGAGGACTTTGTGAAAGTGCTCACATGTTTTATATTTTTACTATTTTGTATTAAAGTGTTGTTTTGCCATGTGTATTCCAATGAGTTGTTGGCTTTTTTGGAATTAACATTCCCGACAAAACTGAGAGGCAATCATCCTGGCATAAAAAAAGATGGATCATTATTTATGTGGCTATTTCTACTGAAAGACTTAATGAAAATCTGTAAATTATTTGTTATGCCAGTATTTATCAATTCTGTATTACTTGGTGCATATTAAATTTGTATGGATGTTGAATGACCTTGTGAGGAGACAAAGCAGATTTTTTTTGTCATGTATCGCCTTACATTCATTTATTGTATTTCTAGTTTTAAATATGGTTTTAGATGGCATTGCCCTTAATCCATCCATCCATCCATCCATCCATCCATCCATCCATCCATCCATCCATCCGTCCATCTATCCTTACTCCTTTTCCCATTTTTTGCACATGGGGTGAGGGTGTCACTTCAGCAGTGACAATCATCTAGAGCCAAGGTTTATGCTGCCTTAATATGTGCCTTTAAATCAATTAATTTAAGTGGTTTTGAAAAGCTTATTCAATTCATGTTGTTAACCTTAATATTTAAGCATGTCATTGTATGGCTCTGTTTGCCTTACTGAAGATGGCATTTGCTGAAACTTGAGCTTTAGGCTCTCCATTTTATTTGGATTAATGATTTCTCCATCTTCATTTGAATGATACACCTTTCTTTCTTGGATATGTCATTTGGTTTCATGCAGCCGTGACGTAGAGTTTGTGCAAGTGTACAGGTATTTTATTACCTAGAGGACTCAGATTCTGTTATTGCACTGAAAAATGGAGAATAAGGATGATACTCACCTCTCTCCGGGTACACAGAAATAGGAGTTACTTGTCCAGTGGTGCTGCTGAAGGTCTGAGTCAATGGCTGAGAGAAGTTACCACCATAAATCTGTCTTCTTTGAGGTGAATTCAACTTGAATTGATAGCATCATATAAGTGGGGGCTGCCCCTTCACTGCCATTGCACCATTCATAACAGGACATTCCAGCATGAAAGGAGAGTGGCTAGGGTATGTAAAAATCCCTCCAGTGATAGTATGGTGGCCCGGCTCTCTGATTACATAATTTAATATCAAATGACTACTTCCCTTGCATGAACCTGCTGCTGGACTTTCAATGTGCTATGTTTCTGCTAAATGCAGGACTTGTAGTAATCCATTGGAGAATTCTACAGTATGCTGATTAAGTGACATGTGAATGTTTCTTATGTAGGCTACATCCTAGGCATACAGATTCTGGTGCCAGCATAGTACCACTAGCAATGAAAAACAAACATCGGTAGATAAAGGATCAAAGATCATACTGATAACTGAAATGACAAAGCCCTGTATAAGTGAAATCATAACGAAGTAATAGAATTGTATACCTTTTTACATATTACTTGATACAGTTTTGCTTAATCTAAGAAATAATTTGTTTCTCAGCATAAAGAACTAGTGCATATAATTGTGTAATTATGCTGCAAATGAAAATGAATGTGAATTTTCTACACTTTAAATGGACACAATTTGTCACATTCCTGTTTGATTTAGCAATATATTTCAATACGCAAAAACGAAAGCTTTCATAAAAAGTCCATTAAGCCATTTCTGACAGTTAAAGTATAACGACAGGCTTATTAAACTCAATTATCTTCATTTCTTCTATTTTGATGAATATGATAAATTGCTAAGCATTTGAACATAATTATTGTAATATGGAAATCAATTAACAAAAGTAACCATTTAGGATTATACATTTTTATGACTAAAGTTGAAAAGAACTCATGACCACAACTTCAACATTACTGATCTTTTTTGAAATGATTTTGAAGTATTGATCACAGCAGAGCCTAAGAGTCCATTTCAAGCATTTTACTTCAGACATGATTTCATGTTTAAGGGAATAATAATATTTAAGGTAAGGTGATAATAATTATAATGTATGATCTATATTCTAGCTTTTGAAAAAAGCAAGCATCGGTCGTTAGAGAATCATTTCAATGTCTTGTTATTCCTAATACATTTTGCAGAATAATTGTATACATAGTGAGACCTAGGGACATATACACACCAAATTAATGCACCAAATGAAAAAAAACAAATAAAAAAAGTCACTAGTTAGGTTAAGAGAAACATATCACTATTCAGAAACTATGCCAGACAATGGAGCAAATAAACGGCTGTGTATACATATAGGTAAAATAACATTACCAATAACAGTGGCAGTATATACAGAGAAATGATTTAGCTTGACATATTTGACAAAGTATTCATTAAATAATAGTGCTGGGATGGGAGTAGAATGAGCAACAGGTCATATGAAATCTAGAAGTCATACAACATCTTTCAGATAAAATTAGCACATCAGTCACTTGCTGTAGAGTAAAGAACAAGTCAGTAGTATTTCAGCACACGATATGATATAACAAGGCATAGTACTAAAATTGTAAGGAATTAATGACATGTATTGCACTGCAGAATAAGCTGGCATGTTACTTAACTGAGCTGACTCTCACTTTCTCAGGTTGTTCCTTTATTGAATTTTAATATGGATGATTGCTTGTTATAGATGTCACTTTACTGTCCTGATTGTCTGCTTATACTTGCTATAACACCTTTATATTTTTCATGTAACAGTTGTTCCCTAAGATTAAGCAATTGGCCAAATGTCTTTGAGGTGTCTAATTTTAATGTACTGCATGTATAAAAAATAGGCATTAAGGTTATTGTCTGGTAGTTTGTTATAGTCTCTAGATCTGGATATAATTTACTAGGTATTTTCTTATATAGTGAGGGTTATTATAAAAATAATTTAACCAGGTCAAAGCTCCCTAAATAAACACACAAACAAACAAACAAGCAAACAAACAAAATGCAAATAAAATAAACAAATAAATACTCCATACCATACTGATTCTTGAATTATGTGGTTATAAATAAAGATGAAGTGAAGCATAGCTATTGATAAAGAGGTTAGCTGGTATTGCATGCTTCTAAGTTAGTTATTCCAGCAGCAAATACCATTTTTATTTTCGATTTCTTGTAATAAGGAAGCGATGTATGGCTTTCTTATTTATTTTTTATTCATTGTTATTTCTTTACTAGGGATGTCTGATTGGGAGTGAGTCCCATTTTCAGCAGAAGCCCTGCAAAAAGGCTCAAGAAGCAGTTCAAAGGATCGTAGATGTATACTAGGCTAACAAATGCTATGGCCTTTATAAGCATAGCCATGAAATCCAAATGTGTCCCGCAAGTTTTAAAATTTATATGGGGTGATTGTTGGTTATGACATGATTTACTGAGGGCCTCTTTCCATAGGTTCATAGGTTCATAGGTAGGTACTAGGCTATTGGCCCTAGGGCCTATATAAGCCTAGCCAAAGGTACCCTGGATTTCGCCACCCAAGAAAATTATTTTCCTGTGCCACTGAAGAGCAGAGCCACAGAAGTGATCCCCGGGGTGAATTTCCTATCTCCCATCCAATCATCAAGATTTTTCTTGAACAGTGCCAATGAGGAGCTTTGTTTGATATAGATAGGTAGTTTGCTCCAGAGTATGGGAAGTTTCTGGGACAGGAATCTATCCCTCCAGCATGTTCTGTTTATTGTGGTGATGAGGTTTAGGTCCCTAGAGCGTGTAGCTCGTAGGGATTGGGATTTCTTTAAGTGGAGCATGTCTAAAAGCTCTGGGTTTGACATAGCTTTGCGTGTTAGGCATAGATCGCCTCTGAGTCGGCGATATGCAATGGAGTAAAGCTGCAGTTTTTTGAGACGGTCTGCATAGGGCATCTCTTTGAGGCCAGTAATCCTCTTTGTGAGGTATTTCTGTGGCCTTTCCAGTTGTTGTAGATGTCTTGTGAGGTACATACCAAAAGGGGCATTGTACTCTATAATGGGTCTAATGAGTGACGAATAGAGGGGAACAATGACCTCTTTTTTCCTGGATGAGAAACCTTTTGTGATGAGGTGTGCCACATAGAAGGATTTCCTGACTACTGTGGCGATGTGATTATCAGAGGAGAGACTACTATCCACCTATGTCCCAATGTCTCTTATCACACTTTCGGTGTTAAGTAGACTACCACCCATGTGGTAGTTCATGGGTACTGAGTTTTTACCATAAGGAATGACAATGCACTTTTTGGCATTGAGCTTGAGGCCATGGCTTTGACACCAGGCATATGTCTCAGCAAGGCCCTTTTGTAGGATGTCCACATCTTTTGGAGTTTTGATTATGGCTCCTAGTTTGCAGTCATCTGCGAACTTCATTAGCCAAAGACCTTCTGTGTTGGCCTGTACTTCAGAGAAGTAGATACCAAACAGGAGAGAACCCAGGACTGAACCCTGTGGTACTCCACTTGTCACTGGTCTGAAGCTGGATTTGGAGTCTGCTACTTTCACAGTGTGTGTTCTGTCAGTGAGCCAGTTGGCAACCAATCTTGTGACATAGGGATTTATACCTAGTTTAGTGAGTTTATCTATAATTCCAGAGTGGGGGATGGTGTCAAAAGCCTTGGCGAGATCTAGATAGGCTGTGTGAACCACCTTACCCTCATCTACGGCTTTGGTGACTGCTTCAAAGAAGTTTATTAGGTTTAGGAGACATAATCTGCCTTTTACAAACCTGAACTGGGTGGGGTCCTGAGTTTGGAGATTACCAATGTCATTGTTTATAAGTTTCATGATGATACGCTCCATAGCCTTGCAGACCAGGCTCGTTAGGCTGAATTGGGCGGTATTTTCCGGGGTCTGTGGTGGCTCCCCCTTTGTGGAGTGGGATAACTGTCACTGTGCACCATTCAGTGGGCATAAAGCCTGAGGTGAGGCTATGATTGAACATGGTACTTAGGTGGGGTGCCAGTTCGTTCTGTAGTTCATGTAGAACACAGCTTGGGATGTCATCAGGTCCCATGGATGCTGTGTTCTTGGCTTTGGACAGTGTGTTTTTTACCTGTGCAGCCATGATTACAGGAACTTTGCATTCTTCTGGTATAGAGATGGTCCCTTTAGGGGATGACAGAGGGGTAAAGTTAGCACTGAACCTATCTGCCAGGATGTTGGCAATATCCATTGGTTCTGTATATTTAGTGCCATTGTGCTGTAACTCAGAGCAGATCTGAGTGTTGCCATTGAGATTCTTGGCATAGCTATAGAATGCTTCGTGGTTGTCTTTAGAGTCAGTGGCGATTTTGTTTTCATAACTAGCTTTGGAGGATTTTATGAGGGATCTCAGCTTCTTACTGAAGCTAACCAGGGAGTTTCTCCAACCATGGGATTTTACTCTTTTTTGCAACAGTTTCTTTCTTCTGTTGTAGAGTTTGTTTATGGCAGGGGACCACCAGATTGGCTTCCTTTTTTGGAGGATAGTATCTTGGTTCTGTTAGGGATTGCATGATCCATGCACTCATGTAAGTGCTTATAAAGTGCATTTGTGTAGGATTCAGCAGTCATACCTCTATTGTCCGTCAGCATGGGTGTCATGAAGTTTGCCACTTCTGTCTTAAGAAGCATGACATAGGTACCAAACTAGAGGCAAATTTTTGATTTCCCATCCAATGGTCCAAGTTGCTCTTAAGTAGGGTTAGGGAAAGTCTTTCTTTCACATGGATGAGTAGTTTATTCCAGAGAAGGGGAATTCTCTGTGATTCATATCTGTCTCAACAATATGTGCTATTCATGACACAAGCAAAATTGACCTCTTTAGATTTAGTAGTTCTGATGCTGTTTGTTTTGCAGAAGTGCTAACGGTTCATCAAACTGAGTCCAGAGATTCATTGTATGCCAGGCATAGATTGCCTTACAGTAGTCAGTAGGAGCCTGTAGAGATACGGATATTGTGTTTATGCCCTGTATTCTTTTGGTAAGGAAACTTTGCAATGCTCCAGTTGCTCATGTGTCTGGTCAGATATATACAAAAGGGAATATTATACTTAATGATGGAAATAATGAGGTCTGTGTATAGCGGTACAGAGACTTTCCTGGCCCTAGATGCTATGTCCTTGCTTATAAGTTGAGCAACATAGAAGGATTTCTCTACTGCCTTGGACACATGTTAGTCAAAGACCAGGTTATTGTCTACATGTGTTTTTTTTTTTTATTTATTTTTTATTTAACATTTGTTAACCAGGAAAGTCTGACTTGGAACAAAGCCAATTTTTCAGCGGAGACCCAGGGAGAAATGCTCTAGGCACATGTCTTTGTAATGTGGGAGGAAACCGGAGCACCAAGAGGAAACCCACACGAATGCAGGGAGGACATGCAGGCCCCACACAAAAGGAACTCCAGCTGTAAATTGAACCAGAGAACCTCTTGCTGTGAGGCAACAATGCTACTGATGCACCACTGTGCCATCCTCCCCAGATCTCTGACTAGAGAGTTGAAACTTTGGGGGGTTTTATCAATGCCATTGTTTCCAGGGGTGGCTGACTTTCCAAAAGGCACTATAATGCATTTCTTGGCATTGAGTTTTAAGCTGTGACTTTAGCACCAGACATCTGTCTAAGTTAGGCCCCCCTTTATAAGACGATTGCTTCTTGGGAAGATTCTATGACAGTTTCCAGTTTGCAGTCATCTGTGAACTTGGTCAGCCAGAGGCCATTAACATTGGCCCTGGCTTCTGAGAAGTATATGCCAAAGTGTAGTGGGCCTAGAGGGAATCCAGTGCTAACCAGTCTCTTTGTGGAGGTGTTCTCACTACTCCTAACTTCCTTGGTCCTCTCTGTGAGCCAGCCGGCTATCCAGCATGTTATATAGAGATTTATACCTAATTACTTAAGTTTGTTAACAATGCCTGAGAGCGGTATTGTATAAAATGCCTTAGTCTAGTCAAGGTAGGCAGTATGAACCATTTTATCCTCATCCATTGCTATGTTGGCCTACTAAAAGAAGTTCACCAGTTTCAGTAGGCATATCTTTGGTGATCATTTCCATGATAATTCTTTCCATGGCTCTACATATAAGGCTAGTCAGACTAATGGGTCTGTAGATTCTGACATCTGTTGATGGTCCACCTGTATGAAGAGGGATTACCAGTATAGTCCTCCATTCTCATGGCAAGAGACCTGGAGACATCCTGAGATATAACCAGGGCCCAATGATGCTGGGCTCTTGGCCTTTTATGAGCACAGCCAGGACATGCTATCTATTTATTGCTGGAGGGGATATGAAGGCATTTCTTGGGGAGGTGTCTTGGGTGAAAGGGAGGTAAATTTGAAACTGAATTTGTCAGCCAGCACATTCATTATATACTCCAGCTCATGGAGTGTGGCACACTTAACCACCCATTCAACACACTATTTTGTGCTGACTTTGAGGTTTTTGACATAGCTAAAGAAGGACTTATGGTTATCTTTTGCATGGTAGGCTATCCTGACCTCAAAGTTGGCTTTAATGAACTTGTATCCAGTAGGTCTAAGTATGCGCAATGAGTTTCATGGGACATAAAGGGTGACCTATTGTACATCATCCAGTTTAGCCAATCTAGAGTTATGCTTGTTACTGATATATACAGAGACACTTTCACCTACTACTACCGTAAAAGTTTAAACATCACTGAAACCTTACTCTGCTAAGGACTCACTGCCACTAAAAACTATCTCTTGGCAACTGCACAGGTTTCAATATTCTCCAGGGTGAAGAGGATTTGCAGAGAGTGTAGTTCTTTGTTTAGGCTTTTGACATTGAACAGTAACACCTTGGGGTCTAGCTGAGTTATTTTGCTATGTTATGTTTGTTGATTTGGCATCACCTAAAAAGGCTCTGTTGAGGAAGATAAAAGTTTAGCCAATATTCAAAGGCCTAGAAGGGATGTGTAGATAATTTTTGGCAAAGTAACACTGTCAGTTAGTTGTGCCATCCTGTGTCTTTCCATGCTGACAAACGCTGGCCTCCCTAAGAATGAGACCAGAAACTCAGCTAGTTGTTAAAATAAATTATATTTTGTTCATATTGTGGCATCATCCTTAATGACGGTAATATGCAGCTCAGTGCTTGAATTATACCAGCCTAAAATGCAGCAGATTATGGCTCCAGATAGGCAACAAACTGTTGTCTTCTCCTTCTTCATCCTGGTTAGAGGGGCAGCAGTATGTCTTACAATGGCGTTCCCTATAGCTAGAGTGCTGGAATTTGTGCTTACTTGGCTTATGGGCTTTGTATTTGGAGCTCCACTGAGTGTGGCTCTATGTGTACTGTTAGGTGTTGCTTTTGTTGAGTCCTTTTGAGACTGAAGAGGATAATCTTTGCTGATGAGTGATCTAGGAGGCCTTTGTTGTTTAGGAAGATTGCATTTAAGTGCCTCAGTTTACATTGGTCCATGTTTGTGTTATGTGGTGTGCATGGTGGGTATTGTGTGCATGGCTTTGATTGTCTGATGTATGCTTGTATGCATGTATGTTTAGACTCCAGAGACATTGTGTATGTACAACTCTCACATAACGTATCTGTTACTTTCAGGATTAAATGATTGTCAGTACACATGAAACAATTGCTACATTTTTTCAAAATACCCATAACCACCAAGACTGCTGCAGAGACATTAGGAAATTGCGTATCCACATTCTCTGGTCCTATAATTTGTGAAATACAAGGATGTGGCATATGGAAGTTAAGAGAAGGCTAGTAAGGGTGTTTTTGGGTGGGGCAGACAAGGCTATAAAATACTGAATTCTACTAAATTTAAAGGTATTGCCACTTGTTGTGCAAAATAGCTTCTCTAAGCTTGTCAGTGTGCAAAGCATTTGTTCTACATTTACTGCTTTACAGGGTACTGTTTTATGGGCAGTCCGTTAGGGGGACATTTTCTTCAAGTTGTTTGCATCTGTACAGGGGACTGGCGCAGTGAGCACCTCTGTGCATACATGCTGTATTTATACCAGCACATAAAATACAAATAACTGACAACTGGGCCCTCTGGCTGATAAACAACTCCACTTAGGGCACTTTTTTTACTCTTTCCAACTCAGGTAAACTAGTCAAACACCTGATACCATTAGATGAATAATCCCAGTCTTCCTAATGTAAAAACTCTGGAAAAGTGTGTCCCAATCATACCTCTCGACTGCTCAGATTTTTTGACTCATATTTTTAGTCTGTTCCTCATAAAATTTGTGGTTTTCTGGCAAATCACTGAAGATTGAAGTCACTAAATAATGACATACATTTGAGTTCCATACTTTGTCTTTCAGAAGTTGTATGCCAACACACATTCTGCTATTCTCGCAACTTCCTAATAGTAATATTTAGAATCTTGCCCTATTTTTGCACCTTTGTCCCCCGATTATTATAGGCTTTGTCCAGATTTTTTGCACTAGCTAAGTGGCATAGTCCGAAGTGCAATGCTACCATACACAAACTTAAACAAACTTAAAAAAGTAGCTAGATAGCCCTATTAGAAAGTGATTTCAAAGCAGTCTAACAGCAACAATGGGGTGAAATGCACTTTTTTACAAGTAAAATAGCAGTTAGATGCATAATTAATCAATGAAACAGCAGAGATTTTTGAATAAGTTAAAGAATTGGAATTAATCAATCAAAAATATTTAGCTTTGTTTGGATGGCACTAAATACAAGTAAATGTCTTCAAGAAAATTTGTTAGGATGTCAAGTTTTGCTGAGCTCTGTGGAAATGAGCACAGAGTCACATAAATGTATACCAGCAATGAAAATACAAAAAACTGACTATTGAGTCCTCTGGCTAATACAACTGTACTTATAGCCCTTTTGTGTGTTCCCTAACTCAGATAGATCAGATAAACACTTACTGCCACATGATGAATAATCCAAGCCCTCCTAATGTAAAAACACAGTAAAAGAGTGTCACAGTGCAATGCTACCATAAACAAACTTAAACAAACATAAAGAAAGGCACAAGAAGAGGCAGAGAGTAATTCAAGATATCAACAGCATTGTACCTTAAACAGCTTACAAAAGTGTGATTATTCAATAAAAGTACTTAGCTTTGGTTGGATGGCACCAGATGCAAGACCAACAGTTCTGAGGCACAGGTGAGGATGCCAAGAACTGCTGAGCTGTTTGGAAATGAGCCAAGAGCTGCTCAATTTTGCCAAATGTATACAAGTACTAAAACATGGACAGCTGACTAATAAACTCTTTGTCCAATAAAACAACTACACCCAGGGCTCTCTGATGTGTTTCCCTACTTGGATAGATGAAGCTACCACCTTCTGCTACTAGATGAAAAAATACTCAGTTATTTTGACATAAAAACCTAGATAAAAGCTGGTTGGAGTATAAACATGGAATAGGCCTTCACTAGGGACCTCATATCTCTTACTGAAAGCAGGAGGCCCTTCAGTTAGGACATCCACCAAGAAACTCAAAGACAATGCCACATCAAAAAACACCAAAGTTTGCTCCCATTAAAATCATTGGATTCAGGCATCTGTTCCTATCTATCAAAAGTGCAAATGAAAATTCAGAAATAAACCCATATGGAAGAAGTAAGTACTGTGTAAACTTTTGAATAAGAGGGAAAAATACTAGCTCTATCATGCAGATCAACCAGCCAAAACTAGACAGACAGACTAAAAGCTCTGTCATTATACTTATTTTCATATTGACTCCTGTGTGGGTGTCTCTGCCTTGACTCCCATGCTGTGAATCATCCAGTTCTCAAAAAAACAGGGGGATCATGAATACCTGTTCCAAATTCTTTAACTTTCAGTATCACATAAATATGATCTGCTGGCATCCATCCATCTGCAACCCTGTTTTTTGCACATGGGATCAGGCTGTCACATCAACAGTGACAACTGTCTACAGCCTATGTTCACACTGCTAGATGGCAGATATTTAACCCAGTGCAATCACTACCTATGAAATAGACTCAGGTTGCATGAAAAACAAACCAGCACCTTGGACACCTTCAAATCTAATCTAGATGATCATATGAATAATTGCAGATTCCTTCACAGAATTTGAGGTAAATCTTTCTTTGTTTTGGGTAACAAATGCATCTCTATCCTAGTTATTTATTTATTTTTTTTAGCTAGGATCCTTACACCTCTTCAGAATAGTATGCCTAGCAGCTAGAAATGACCGATGATATCCTGCAGTGCATTTTACTTGGGGACCTTGCTTGCACTCAGCAATGTTTTCAGCCAGTGCTGAATGTTGTATCCCGGATATTAACTAGGAGTTCCAGATTTTCTATCATTACACCTATTCTGTATTATGTGCCCTGTCCTAAATTTAAAAATTTGGTCATTAAGGCATTATTTTACATATATAATGCATATTATGCTATTTGCAGAGAAGAACATCTGCTCATCTAATGAGGATCCATTAGACATTCTCCAGGGTTTATTCACCATATGATGGTGTAACACCAGACTTAGTTCTGGGTTAATTTCTATGGTATTCTCTCACCTACTAGCTATGAAACTACCTCATAGTTTCTTTAAAAAAATGAAGATCTATTTATTCATCCGCTCTTGTCATTTCTCATAACAAAATGCACGAATGTTTGTTAGAGTTTCGTTAACGTCATATCTTTGCACAGTTCTTCTTTAAGTCAGTGTGTTTTGTACTCTACAAAAATAACCACTTGAGTTGATGTGAACTGCATAAGTTGATTCAACATTAAGCATTTGCTGTCTGTTAACATTCTGTATTAAACAAAATGACAGCATCATGCTATTACATATTCTAAACACATTTCAAATTATTTCTGTTCTGTTCCTTTGGAAGCATATAGAGAACGGGATTGATTTTTACATTTAGTGCCATTTAAAGCAGTAAGAAGTAATATTAAAGAAATAAAATGTAGCGTTTCCAAAATTAAGCTGCTGCTTGTTCAAATGATGTTTCAATTCTATCACCAATTCTTTTAATGCAGAGATCTTTCATAATGTGACTCCTTGCTGCTTGAAAAGTTTTATACTTTTTATTCTCTTTCTACTGTCCCTTTGATTCCAAAGATATATTACATGAATGACCCTGCTCCTTTTGAAAGAACAGCTTGGACAAAGTCATTCTTACTTTTTGAAATGCTGGAAGCTATCTGACAAAAAATTCTTTCAGTCAGTGATGAGCTTCTTATACCTATTCAGGAGGCAGATATTGTGCTAGGCAAAGGAAGTTGTAAAAAATTGTACGAATTTTCAGAATTGTGGTGTGTTCAATAGCATCTGGTCTATTTAAAAAAGATTATAGCCTCTATAAAGACATCCATTAATATAAAGTATTTTATCATAGCTAGATAAGAATGCAGTAGCATGGAATCAAGGCAGTTACATGCAGTGCTGATAACTTAAATGTACTCTCAAATTCTTTGTCACTTTGAGAGCACTAAACCTTCACTTTGCAGTCTGGATTGTTGAATATTTGCAAATAAATCTGTGCATGATTGCATGATAGGGAAGTACAGTCTATTATTTGCTGTTATGCCACAAAGCAGAACATCTTTAAAAATAGTAATAATAATGAGTCTCTGTACTTTGTAAACTTACATGTAGCTCTTAAGCTATACAAGACTTAATTTGAGTTTTAGTAATATTGGAAAAGATTCTGAGGAGATGAAACTATATTTTCTATAAATTGCTTGTATTTTGAAGCTCCAGACTTCCAGCATGACACAGATATTCTGTGATGTCATGCTACCTAGTTTTTAGTCTCATTGTAAACTGTTTACTGTCACAAACGACAGGGTGTTAAAGGACATGGTAGCTTTTTTCTTATGTAGAAATTTCATTATTTGTTTCTGATGAGAGTTAAACAATTGAATGTGCATTCATGAAATAGTCATTTGCTTTCTATTATATATAGATGAAATTGCACTAGCCTGAAATTGTATATTTATGTATCGATCAATAGCATGAAATGTAGCAACATTTTAATCTACTCTGACTTGCATAGATTGAATGAATGCAGAAAAGTCATTCCAAGATATCCTTTTCCATGTGATATTGTGGAGAACTCATGTATGATTGATTGACAGAGTCTTTGTGTTGTGTTAAAAGTTTCAATTTAGAATGCTCCTTTGATTTTTTCAAAATATTTTTTGCTGTTTCTACTGATATTTTTCAGTTGATAAAAAGTACCACAAGAACAATTAGCGACATAAGGTCCTCATGACATGTAGTAGCAGATGCATATGCTAATGTTACAACAACCACAGTGACATCAGAAAATGCTATCTATATACATACTCTCACTCACATACACATGTGTGTGTGTGTGTGTGTGTGTGTGTGTGTGTGTGTGTGTGTGTGTGTGTGTGTGTGTGTGTGTGTGTATATATATACATATATATATATATATATATATATATATATATATATATATATATATATATATATATATATATATATATATACATATATATATATATATATATATATATATATATATATATATATATATATATATATATATATATATATCGAGAGTGAGTGAGAGCAATGCCTGTGATAATGTACTTGGTCAACAGGCTTCATCCCCCACAGTAGTCTGAAGTCTTTCCGCCAAAGGTCACTGTGGCCATCTAAATCACCTGCAGTATCACTCATACTATTTAAATTTAATATGTAACACACACTCTTAATCTGCCCACATTCTTTCTCTCTAAACAGACAGACATTGGTAGCAGATCTGTTCTTCCATTACCCTTACAGTATACACAGCACTATTCCATCCCAGGGCTGGCAGCACTACTCTCAAATGGCTCCTGGCAAAACTCTATGAAAACCTACTGTCCCATCCTCCTGCACAGGTCTACCTGGACTAGAAGCTCTGCTTCTTAGTCTGTCCATGAAAACAAATGACTTACTTTCTCTTAGTTGCCTATTTGCCCCTTGTAATCTTTATGTGACAGGTCAGGGCCGTCTGTCTCAAAGTCTTTGCATCTCCCAACCTTCTAGTATTTCTCTTTTACTACCTTATCCCAGCCCACTATGTTCTGCAGTGTAACACTCCTATCGCTTGTTCAGATCCATTTATCACTTTCATGTCATACCCCTGATAAACATCCTGCGACCACTCCCACATTGCCCATAAATCTTTGTCCAGATCTCATGCATTCTCTTCTATAGACAATTCACATCCATAAACTTTACTATACAGATCAGCTGTCTACTGTCCACACCTTCATCAGCAACCATCACCTTCCTTCCATTGCTGATGCAATAATATGGTATAATAAACCATCTGTGAGGAATATATATATATATATATATATATATATATATATATATATATATATATATGTCTACTTCATATGATAGAAAGTTTATTTGATAGAAATTCATTTGACCGAGACCATAACACTGAAAGTTCAAAACACTGAAAACTGATTTGACTGAAACACTGAAACATGAAATTAAAAGGAATATGCCCTTTTCCCCACTGTAGTGCGATCTTGGAGTTAGTATATATAGTTAGGGGGGGGCATAGCCCTTCACATACTTCATACATTTTAAACCATGCACATGGATACTTATAACTGCAATAAATAACTCTTTGCAGAAACCAATATTTACCTAAACAATTTGGGGGGCTACGCTCCATCCTCCCCAATGTGGAGGGTTGTTCCCCCCACTCAACCCTAGCTATATATACTAACTCCATGATCACACTACAGTGGGGAAAAGGGCATATACCTTTAACTGTAATGTTTCAGTGTTGTGAGTTTAGTCAAATGGGTTTTCAGTGTTTTGAACTTTCAGTGTTATGGTCTCGGTGAAATGAATTTCTATCAAATTAACTTTCTATCATATGAAGTAGACCCATATATATATATATATATATATATATATATATATATATATATATATATATATATATATATATCATCTTGTCTGTCAGTATACATGTCTGTATACGTGATAGTACTTTAATATTCAAAAGTATAAAATGTTGACTTCTCTTATGTCAACACAAAAGAATCGGGGGTGGGGTCATTATCATGTCAACAGAAATTTTCTGACACATAACCTTGGAATATGCAGTAATACAATTTTTTTCCAGGGAAGGAGGCCCCCTAAACTAGTTTATGTGGGCTGTGCCCCATATATCCCCTGATAAATGTATATACTAACTTTGACATTACACAATACCAGGGAAAAGACATATTCCCATCCCCCAGAAGACTGTCAATCTCGCAAAGTTGTCAGTCATGTGTTTTGTCAGCCATAGTAGGTTGACAATACAGATGTCAATTTCAAGTCTTTTGTCTAAATTAAGTTCTCTGATTGATATATATATATATATATATATATATATATATATATATATATATATATATATATATATATATATATATATATATGCATATTATATATATATATATATATATATATGGTGTGTGTGTGAGAGAGAAAGAGAGAGAGAGAGGGGGGAGATTAAAATAAGTATATGTTGATTTATCAAAATGCACAAGCATTGAATCATATGTGATTGATGCCATCATTTTGAAAATCAATATACAACAAATTAAGAAAAAAAAAAAAGATTGCAAAAGAATTAGTTAACCAAAATCTGATCACACATTCATATATGCTTTGTATGAAAAGTGGTGATGTTACGGAAAGAATTTCTCACTTCCATACACCTTAATAATGTGTCCTAACCCTAAGTCTAGTCCTGCAAAAGACCCAAATGTTAACCCTCCATCTTACATTAGAAAAACTCTTTCTTGAGCAATATCACTGCACACACACACACACACACACGCACACACACACACACAAACACACACACACACACACACACACACACACATACACACGCGCGCGAGCACATCACAGTGGTCCTGTCCCATGCAGCTTTTGTCATACTTGGAAAACCCATTCTTAAAATTCTTTCTCTAACATTCCCTCAATTTCCTTTGATAAATTATTATACAACTCATCCAATTTTTTGTATTCTCTTCTTCTCTTTCATGCCTGTTTCTGTATATGTTTCCTGTCCTGCCCGTATCCAGACAATACCACTGAAATAGTTATTTTATATAATTTTCTACTATTTTCACAATTTTACTCTTAGTATTATACATTATACCAGATTGTCCTTCATTTGTCTCATTATACTATTGTTCTATTTAATGAATTTATTTAAATGTGGTGCAATTTCTTCTTTTTCCATTAAGAAAATATCTTTGCATATACAATAAATGTTTTATTTTAACTTTATTAAACTTATATTTTTCTTGTTCTTTAATAAAAATAATCTTCTTGACTTTTTTCTAGACTATCAAATGTATCATTAATTAACTTTTTAAAATTCATTTTTACTTCCCTTCTTTTTTCCTGTTCACATTGTATATAACATTTTTATACTTTTGTTTAAAACACAACCACCATTCTCACTAGTCCTTATTAAAATCTATCTCTACGTGATCCCTCTATAGTTTTAATATGCTATTTTTCCCTATCTGTTCCCATTTAACTTCATTTATTCTTTCAATCCCTTTTCCGATTTTTATATACTCATTCTTTTTTATTCTTATCCAGATTGCCATATGGTTGAAAAAAACATGTACTTTGACTATAAGTAACTCAGATGAAATTAAAAAAAGAATGTATTTCCATTCTGAGTTTCCTCTACTATATGTCCAAATGCTGTTATCCCAAATTCACAGTTGTCCATATGTTATATCTGGCACTTTTTAATTTTGTTTTCTCTGTGGCATCTTAATTTACAGTTAAAGTCACCTACTAAAATTATTCATATGTTTATGGTGACATACTGAATGAAATTCTTAAATGTATCTTCTCCGTCTCTCTTTTTGTAACATATACCATTGCCCTGATAGATATGCTGCACATTCCCAATTCAAATGGCACAAGAGTCACTCACTCTAGCGATCTTAACCTAGCCTTTGACATTAACAGAACATGCTGGAGAGACAGATATATCTCCCAGAGGTCACTGCTACTCTGGAATATACTTGCAATTTACATGAAGCTGAGCTCCTCATTGATCCTGTTCAAGCGCAACCTGGACAAATGGATAGCAGACTGCAAATTTACTCTGGGTGACACCCATGTCCCTCACAGACAGGTATAGTCAGTGTTTATTATAAATTGGCTCTGTGAATTACATCCATCTAACCAAGGACAATTGAGGCAACTTGCAAATAACATGGTTTGGCTTGTAAGGGCTCTAGGGCCACTAGCCTAGTAACCTCCTATTAACCTATGGACCTAGACATAAATTGCAATAACTCTCAAAATCTGTTCTTTCTATCCTACATCAAAAATAACAGTTCTGGCCATTATAACAAAAGTAATATCTAAAAATGTTATGTCTCATTATACAAAATAACTATCTCTGAACAAGTCTATTTTCCTAAATTCGAAATCACGTTATTTCCTCACCATATTTCAGTCTGGTATCTTTCTTCTTTAGTTAAAAATCTTGACTCTTCCTAAATAATAATATCTCTATCCTGTTGTTTGCACCATTCAATAATATCTATCCTTCTTACTAAACTTTTTAAACTAGCAGCAATTATTGATACGATTTTACAAGTAGCAATGTCTTATTTATTTATTTACTTATTTTATCCTTTCCCTTTCTATTTTTTATTATGACCTTCAATAATTTTCTTTTTTTCTCTCATGTACCTTTTTACCAATAGAACTTCTCTTTGGTTTAACCAAATTCCATTTCATGTTTTCAGTATGAATTACATCTGAACCTTCTTCTGTTATTATTATTATTTTTTTTTTACATCTTCATTATTAGATTCTTGTTTTTCTTGTTTACATTCTGGAGTATTTATGTGCACTAGTTCTATTTGTGTGTCAACAACCTCTGAGTCTGTCTCTATATGATTAGCAACTTCTTTCTGATATGCTTGTATAGCTATTGTCTCTAACTCTATCTCATCACATTCTATCCCTAAATGTCTTATTTTCTTAAATTTGAAACATCTTAACTCCAGTTCTTCATAACATATCCCACCTTTCCACATATATAACATTTTCTTTTTTCATAATTATTAATAAAATGATCTGTTTTACCACAAAAATAAAACAAAAATAAAACAAATTTTTGTTTGACCCCAATATCTCACCATACCTTTATCACCTTCCATATTTATAATGGTAGGAATTTGCACAATTTTATCATTTTCTATATTCAGTATCACAAGACAATCCCATGTCCTCGTCCATAAGCACCTCTTCTCATACACTTTTGAAATTTCTAGTCCTTTTGGCATCTCTTTTTCTACTTCATTTCTAAATTGCATATAAATCTTTTTTCTTTGTCTTTGTTTCTCTGTGAAAAGTCTTTACGACATACGGATTCCAAAGGAAGTAGTTCCTTTTTCCCCTATTTTTTTCATATTCACCTAAAAAAAATTTACATCTGTTGACCAGTCTCAAAAATAGTTCCTAAAGGTGCATTTATTTCATCCCATACCTTGTATCTATCCAGTTCAGGGTCTTCTTTTTTCTCTGTTCTTACTGTAAATGATTTTTGTAGTAGTCTCTCTCTTCCTTCCTTTTATTTTTGCATTCTTATTTTTACCATCTCTGCATATGATTTTTCCATCTTCCTGTTGTATTTTATCCATTACTTCACACCAGGAAATATCCATGCCACTTTCTGGCTCAATGACATTTGCCAAGTCCATAAGTAAGTCATCCTACAACCCTCCCAAATTGAGGGTTGTAACAACACATACTTTTGTTGAATCTTCTTTCCTAAGAAGATTCTTTTGAAAGATATCCTCTGAATCCATTACCAACATAGCCATTTTTTTCATTTTCTGCAACAAAACACTCTTGAGATGGCTCAACCACCTTCACATCATTACAGCTTACAACTCCTTCCCATAAAGGCTTGCCTGCATTTATCTCACAGGTCTGCCCCTCTGCATAACTTCTTTACTCCACATTCCCTTCTTGTCTTCTACCATAAGAAATTCATTTTTTAAAGAGAATCCAACTCATTGCAACTTCTGAAACACTCCATCTCTTCTGCCTGCTTCTCTGAGATGCCTCCATGCTCAGACAAGAAGCAGGAAGTGCTACAATGAATAGCATCCCCATACACAAAAAGAGTAGGGGCTCTTTATTGATAATCACCACCTGTATACATTATTTGCATACTAAATATTATTTACATTATTTACAATTTTCACCTTTGTACAGTACAGAATGATGTGATACTATTAAACACTGCCCCACCCTTTTTTCCAAAGCCAAAAACATTTTCTTTTCTTTAATATTTCTGATAATATCCATGTCCCATTAAACTTTACTTCATTAAATCTGTCAGTCCATAATGCCCATAGAATAAAAATATTATTTTATAAATTTTTTCTACTTTTTTACCATAATATCCATATAAAATATGTCCATTTTTATTTATTCAACCTTTTCAAAAACTTTCAGCATTTTGTTTTTGCATATTTTCCCATAACTTCTTTATTCTAGAACATTTCAAAAGCAGATGCTCTGTTGTTTCAAGTTCCCCACAATGAATACACATTATTTCTTGCTTTCTTTTATAAGGCATGTTAGCTTTAATAGGTAATATACCTAGTGATAATCTCCAAAAAAATATTTATATATATATATTTTCTTACACCATGTAGATATCATTTTAATAGCATTTTTTCTTAGTCTGTAAATGTTTCCAAGGAAAAATGAAATACTGCACTTTCATAATATTCAAATACCATTATTTCCTATTTTTTAACAATGTTCACATTCAGTAAGAAGAATTTCTTTTGATATTCCTTTATACTTTCTTTCAAATCACTTTTCCATTTTTCCCATCCCCATTTTTCTCCAA
Organism: Protopterus annectens; assembly: GCF_019279795.1. Taxonomy (NCBI): domain Eukaryota; kingdom Metazoa; phylum Chordata; order Ceratodontiformes; family Protopteridae; genus Protopterus; species Protopterus annectens. The sequence continues at coordinate 202,302,598 of NC_056742.1, forward strand.
AAGACTTATATTTAGCATGGAAAATATATTCTGCCAAATTCCTATTCTCTTTTTTTTTATAACTTACTAATGCCCTATACAAATTCAATGAAGCCATATTAACAATTAGGTTAATTAACCCTAATCACCCTCCCTCTTCCCTTACATGCAAAATCTCCCTTTTAACTGGATTTAATCTTGACCCCCCCATACGAATGAAAACATAATAGACATTATTTCTTTTTCATAGTTTGTCAAAAGCATTTAAAAACTTGCTACAAATGCTAATTTGACTAAAAGAATAGAATTTATCAAACACATTTTTTGTTGTATGACAATTTGTATGACTTCCAAAATGTGCATATATCTATAACCTCTGCATTGAACTGCATATCTTCTATATTTTCCATAAATCCAGAACGTTTACTTTTATCTTATTTATTCATAAACCAAGCATCTTTAATAATTTAATTAACTTTCTGATTGTTTCTTCCATCCATTCTTTGTTCTTAGCATTTCACCCTTATCATTTGCATAGGTATATATTATTGGTAATCATATTTCCTCCATTATCTTATTACCTACCATATTTAGTATGCTGTTCATTTTATTGACAATCACATTCATAACTAAAACATATATAATACTGCTCACTGGACATTTTTGCCTTATTCCACATTCTATTTCAATTTCCTCACTTAACCATTAAAATAAATATTATTCTTACATTATTTTTCTCATATACAAATTTAATTACTTTTAATACCCTTTCACCTATGTTATAAACCCTTAGTATATACAATAGTGCTTCATACTGTATTTAATCAAATGCCTTACTTAAATCTCCTACCATGATTTTAGCTTCCACATTTTTATTTTTAATGTCATCTATTGCTTCTTTTACTATCCATAATAAGTCCTGACTTCCTTTCCCCTTTCTACCAAAAATTGTATGATCAATCAGCTTCTCTACTTTATTTGTTAGTCTTTTAGTTGTTATTCTCATAAATATCTTATAATCTGTAATATTCAATAATATAGGTCTCCAATTTTTATATCTTCTTTTTCTCCTTTTTTCCATATGAAATTCATAATTCACATACATATCTCTTTATCTGTGATACCTGTCTTTAGCCATTCATTTAATACCTCAACAACATGACTTTTTGGCACTTTTCATATCATTGTACATATGTAAAATAAATATGATATTCAATACCATCCATTACTGTTGCTGTATCCAGATTGAGATATTTCAATACTTCTTTAGCTCTTTCACATTTTTATTTTTCTTCAAATTATCTTATTTGCTTAGTCTTTTAATTATCCATTTCTGTGTCACTTTTACATTTATCTTTACATAAGTATGTTCTATATCCTTTTCAATCACTTCAAATATTCCTTCTTGTGTTGTTATTTTTCTACTTTGTTATTCTTTAATTCCCTTACTATTCTTTTATTCTCTTTTATTAATTTATTCAAGTAAGGTGATACCTCTTCTTTTCTACCTTGTAAACAATGTCTTTGTGTATATAACAATTTCTTAATATTTTCCTGACTTATATCATATATTTATTTTTCTTTCTCATAAAAACTGTCTTATCCTTCAATACTTTCTTAAACACTTCTTGACGCAACTGATTTTTTAAAATTTTTTTTCTATTTTTATCTTTTTATCTTGAGACTCTAAAAAACAATGTTTATATTTTTCCTTAAAACTTATCCACCAACTTTTCCAATTTACATAAAATATTCTCATGTCTATATGATCTTTCCATAGCATTTTAACCTGTTTCTTATCGTCTTTATTTAAGTGCTTTTCTTTAAGCCTTATGATATCTTTACCTATTCTTATGTGTCCTTCTTTCTCGTGTACCTCTATCCACATGGCTACATGATATGAAAAGTCTGTACTTTTTATCCTTTTCTGAAGAATTTTAAAATTCTTAAGACACTAAAAAATGATAAATTTTGGTTTTAATTTCACTTCTTCTGTAAGTCCAATGTCCATTATGCCAGATGTATAGCTTTCCACTTTTCATTATCTGATATATAATTTTAATATCACTACATTTTTCTTTCCTATTCTTAAATCACAATAAAAAACCCCCACTAATACTATATTCATAACAACACCTACATAACATATAATTTTTTAAAACATTATCTTGCTTTCTTTCTTTGTAACATATGCATATATTGCAATAATTCTATAAACATTTGTTTTCTGTCTTAAATCTATTTTCATTATTCTTCCTAAATCTACCATTGTTAAATCTAAGATTTTAATGTATTTTTGACATAATACACCTATTCTGAGCATGTATCTTTTCCTATATTCCATATAATGTTTCCAGCACATAATACTTCAGTTTGTAACCTTTCTTCATCTGTCAAGATTCTAGTATCTTCTAATATAACTATGTGCATATCAACTGAAGCACACCATTCTAAAATCCCTAATCTTCTTTTAGTATTCTTCATACTATTAACATTTAAAGCTAAGATCTTCAGCCTTTAAAATAAGTTATTATATTTATTCCTGTTTCATCCTTTACCCTTTTTGTTCTCTTTCACAGTCATTCTTTTAAACTTTCTTTTCCTCTTTCATCCTTTTTCATATAGAAATTTTCCTTCCTTTTACTACTTGCCAGTTTACATATTCATCTTTGCACATATCAAGCAGCTCTTCTTCCCCTTCCATCTCCCCATCTTTTCCCTCCCTTATTAAATCTTTATTTCTTTCCTGTGTCCTTCTTGTTACTTTTCTATATTTTATCTATATCATATGCTGGCTCCTATGTACATTCTTTTTTTCGGTAACTTCTATATTCTGTTCAAAATCTACTCATGTATGTCCAGCTTTTCCACATTTTTTTTACATTTCATATCACATGTTCTTGCTTCCTGCCCTATTTTGCCACAATTAAAACATTTATATTTATCACATTCATTAACCAAGTGATTACTTTTTACACAGAAAAAAACATGTTTTTGGCTGTCCTTTATACTTAACAAATCCTCTGTTACCATTCACAGCAATCACACTTAGGATATGGATAACATTATCACTTTCCATTTTCAAAATAATCCCACATTCCAAACCCTCAGTTCATTTCCATCAGCCTTGGCCATCATATATTTTTGTTGTGTCTACAACATCTTTACATGTAGTCTTTTTTTCTTCTTTCAATTCCTCTTTTTTGACTTTGGTTCTAAATTGTATCAAAAACTCTTTTATTTTTGGTTTCTCTATGAAAAACTTGCACCACATACTCACTCCAAGGATTACAGTTCTTTTTTTTTGGTCATACCATTCTAAAAAATTCTCCATACATTGTCCTGTTTGAAATAATATATCACAGTACGTTTCTTTATTAATAAGAATAAAGGCTTTTACCTACTTGGGTGAAATACCCAGTGGTGCAATTACAGTATCCCGTACTTCATACTGTTCAAGTCCTTTCTCTTCCTTACTGCTTATTGTTATAATGAAGTCCTTTTTCACCTGCTTCATTTCATTGTCTCTTATTTCTCCTTCTTTCACTGTCTGTGCATACAATTTCTTTTTCAATGTGTTTTCTGCAACCTCCTCTTCTTGAATTTTCGCCATAATTTCACCCCATGAAGCTACCACTTCACTCTCTGGTTCACTCTGATTAATCATTTCCTTTAAATAAACATCCTACAACCTTCCAGCTTGGAGGGTTGTAATAATGCATCCCTGCTGGCTCACTTCATCTCCCTTGAACAACTTTTCTTGGAATAGACACTTCATATCTGGTACAGCTTCAATGACATTCTGCTCCTTCACCTCCTTCCTTCCTCCTTTCTCCTCCAATATGGACAATCTCTCCTCCTCTTCCACTTCACTTTACTACCTTTTCATAAAGGCTCCATTATCTCTATCTTCACATTTTCCTTCTCCGACACGATGTTCTCTGTACAAACACTCACCATACTTCCACTTGTTTCTCTAAGCTGCCTTTGTGCCCAGAATGGAAACAGGAAGTTTGATGCACCACTAACAATAGTGTCCCCATATGCTATGAGAAGGGAAGTTTCTTGATGTCCTGGCTAAATTTCCCTGAGTAGTGTAAATACCACCTCAGATCTTCCCTGAAAAGGAGCCACAGCCCTAGTGGAATGAACCTGGGTAAAAAACAATAAATAAATATTTTTGCTAATACTTCTCACTGTTTTGCAGCACTGTTGTCCAGGTGTAGCTTTTGCAGTTATTCATTTTTAGGTATATTGGCTCCTGCAACCTTTTACACTTACTTGACCACCACCTTAAAGGAGATAAAGCTTCTTTGAAACCTGCTTCTACCGACACTGTAGCATCTAACTTAATTTTTAGTCTCTGAAACAAAGTTGGTGTTCCAGCTCTCTTAGCACCCTCAAGGTTTGTATTACGAATAGTGGACAAAACCCAGATGCTTTCTTGCCGAGTTGTAAAATCTTAAAAGAATGTCCTATTTGTTTCTATTGATAGCTAGCTGGCTTTGTGCTGTAGCTTCATAAACTCTGGAAAGGCTTGCATTGCCTTTTTTATAAGCTTTTGGTGTTAGATAACATTCTCAAGTTTCAGAAGTTTTATTTTTACTGTCACTGTTACAACCATTCATGCTGGAAACTTCACCAGCAAACAAAATTTTACCTTCATATTGCACAGTCATCGCAACTTGATTTTGCTTATATAAAAAACTCAATGCAAATCACTGTGTTTTGCTGTACAATGTAACTATTTGTTATCTTTCTTATTTGGCCAGTAACACTTTCTTTTGTAACTCTGTTACTGCATCTCAGCAAAATCCAATATAATTTTACCTTCCATGATAACAACTTTATTTTCACCACAATTATTGCTTTTATTAATTATCTCTTTTAGGGCGGCCACAGTGATGCAGCGGTTAGCATTGCTGCCTCACAGCACGAGGTTCTCCGGTTGGATGCTGGGGTGCCTTCTGTGCTGAGTCTGCATGTCCTCCCTGTGGTTATGTGGGATTCCTCCGAGTGCTCGGTTTCCTCCCACATCCCAAAGACATGCAGTAGGTGGATTGGACACTTTAAATTGACCCTATGTGTGAGTGTGCGTGTGTGTGTGCCTTCTGTGGAAGGTTGGGCGTCGGGCTGGCAACTCGACACTGTAAAACTCCACTGCCAATCATGAATGGACAGATGATCCACTGTGGCGACCCCTAACCGGGTAAAGCTGAAAGAAGAAGAAGAATTAATTATCTCTTTTGCATTTCATTTTCCCAGTACAATGAGCTTGGAACTTCACAACAAAGGTCACTCAATTTGTGACTTCCCTTAAACCCCCTTAGACCTACGTGCCATTATACACCCATCTCACTTTAAAAAGGAACTTAAACATCATCTGCTCAACTCCAAAATTCATCCCTGCCATAACGTCTCCTAACCCCCACTTTCAAAGTTCATGACTCCCGCCCATTCTACCTAGACTGCAAAAAACAGCCTACCAAATCTCTCAAAGTATAAAACTAATACACTTTTTAATCACATGGTATTCTTCATCACTAAAGATTATTACATATACAAAGCCTTATGCTGGTATACTATCCTACTCTTAATCCCTTCTCTGCTCATCCTATTTTATATATATATATATATATATATATATATATATATATATATATATATATTACCCCTCTTTCTGTCTTTTTACCTTATCTTTAGATATGGCTAGCAGATTTCTAGATGTACCTGGACCTTGTTTTACCATTACTACACAACTTTCTCATACTGTAGACTAAATGGGAATCTTTTTTCTGCAAAATATTAAATGAATGTAACTAACTGTAACTTGTTTTTCTCTGTAAAACATACACTGAATCTAATTAAATTTATCTTGTATACTCTGATAACATGTATATTAAATATAACTGGAGTTTTTCTCCTCGGGTCTCTACTGAAAATGGGTTTCTAACCCAGCTGGTCTAACCCGGTTAATAAATGTCAATAAATAAATACATTTTCAGCTCACAAGCTCCACAGAAACATAGGAAAATTACTAGGCAAATGGCTACAGAGGCAGTATAATGTTGATTTATATGCATCTTTAGATCGACATACTTAAAAGTTTTTACCAGTCTTTTCAAGCACTCAGTGATTATAACCCAAATTGAATAGGGACATCCATGATAACCTCCTGTAAATTTGTATCTGTCCATGCAATTAGCAAGACTAGCAGTATCTCCCAATATTTAAATCTTGATAGCAAATGATACCTGGTATACACGTAATTAGCTTCTGAGAGAGTGCCCCCCCTTTATTTCTAGAAGCACCGCAACTTATATTTGGTTCAAAATGCAACAGGCAAGACTTGGTTTGTAAATATTTAGTTGACTGTAAATTCTTCAAGAGCATTATATCATATAATTCTCAACTTTTACACTTATAGCCCCATTCATAATTCATTAGGGAGGTCAAATTAAAAAAAAAAATATATATATATATATATATATATATATATATATATATATATATATATATATATATATATGTATATTATGATCCAGTCAGAGATCACATATTCCCTCTCACAGGTTACCAGTATTGGCTGAATCATCAACAAAATGCCTTACAATTCTTACCAGATAAAGCAAAGATCCTTTTTCTGCAACACTGGCTTGTAGTTTCCAAGTGTACCTTTCTTATCAGACTTTGTATTCTAAAAGCAATCCAATCCACTTTTCATATCACAATAAATTTTGCCAGCTGTTTGGTGCACTCTGGGTTTCACTGGGTTATAGGATAGGATAAAGTCACAAGTGAAAATTTGATTTATAGGTTAATTATGTAAAGCACTAATTTCCACTTTTTCAGCATACCATACTCTGTCTTGTTGCAATAGTTAAAATTTTAGCAGATTGTAAAGGTTTAGCTTAGAACACAAGGTAAAGTTATTGGCTTTGAAGTCACCTTTTATAACTCTGTCTTATATTGCAAAAATTCCCATCACTTGGGTAACTTTTATAAGAACAGAATTCATAACATTGATGCCAGAACAAAACTTTTCAAAACACAGCTTTTGTGATTGCATATTAGCAAATATAATATGAGCAGCTTTGTTAGACACACATTTAGCAATTCCAGTAATAAATCACTTGCCAAAACTCAAGAGTGTCTATGAGAAAAATGTTTTTTCTTTCAAATAGAATACTTTAGTGCTAAACATGATGTGCACTATTCCTCTAAATTCTTTTTTGTAAATGACTGTACAACCACTTATTCATTCTCTTTTCCTTACCTTGATTTACCGAGTGTCTCTACATCATTTAGAGTTTTGTTTCATATAGGTATATAACCCAACACAAATTTTTTTTTTTTTGCATTTATAACCACAGCCTTTCCAGGAGCACAGTTAAAAATTAACTATTACTGCAGCAGTAAGTTTTCCACCCCCAGTGAATACGTCTGATTGTAAGAGTGATGCACTTCATCCTCATCCTAATTGCAATGCATTCAATGGCTTAGAACCATGTTCTATATATTGTGTATGTGGAAAAAAATAACAGGAAGAACGATTTGCCAAACCCTCACACCTATGTGGCATATTAGCTCATTTTTCAACAAATATGCTTTGGCCGGGATTCAGTAATCCTCCGTGTAAGACTAAATAGGTCTTACATGGAAACTGCAGCCTAAGAGTATGACATCAGTGCACCATGCATATTCAAGAGGATGCGCTGACTCAACTCTAAGGCTAACACGGAGAGTGCACGAGTGCAGGGGGTGTGTCAGACTGCCGAGCAGTCCAAATATCCACACCCCTGCAAGTGCCTAAATCTGCAAATGTCACCAGACATGAGCAAGCCTGCTCAAATGTGTATATCCCCACACGGCACTCCCCCACATTCTAAACCCCTGTACAAATATAATAAAATGTAAAACTTTTTTTTTTATTATTCCCGATATAGCTGCCTGCATTTGCGAGTGTTCGCACGGGTTTGCCCATTGCTCAGCTACAGTTATCAGTTTAGACATCGAAGAGGATAAAAACTACTTATATGCAAATTAAGCCAAATAGTAACAGCGTAGTGGTAGAGCCTTCACACAAAGATGAGGCATTCCCGGTTCGAGTCCCACCACTCCCCTTTCCATTTTCTGTAGGAAATCTGTGCATAAAAATAATTCCTGATATTTACCTTTTAAATTTTAGTAAAATGCATTAAAATGGCCTATGTAGTAGTGAACGATATTTTATATATATATATATATATATATATATATATATATATATATATATATATATATATATATATATATACATATGTAAGAAGGTGAATTGGTTATGTATACTGATGAATGCATAAGTAACGTATCTTAAGCAATGTGAAACACTGCTAAGCAACGTTTACTAGTATTAAGCACATTTAAGAATAATTGCACATAGCTTAGCACTGCTTTAACTAACACAATGGCTTTGCGCGGAGCTGCTCATCGCACCAACTAGCGCAAACAAAACATGTTTGCACGAAGCTGCGCACTGCGCTAAATAATGCAACGTTGGGCAACGTTGGGCAACATAAAGCAACGTTGGGCAAAGTTGAGCAAAGTCGACTAAACACAGCCACACCTCCTAGCCGGTCAGGCAAGTAGTAAAATGAAAAGCAATGACAGGCCTCGAACCCGGGATACTGCACACCATAATCACAGTACTGAACCACTAAGCCATGACAGCTTTTGCTGCTCATGCACTATCAACATACATATACATATTAATCAAAGTTTACTCAGTGCTAAGCAGGTGTGCACTCAGCTGAGAATTTTCAAATCTGGCCAAACACAAATAAGTGCGGGAAATGAGGCATATTTAAGCTAAATAGGCAGGAATACTTGCCACAATTGATTGTAGCTCCCATCTGCAGGCAACATGGCTGGTTTCGGAGAGGGCTTTCGCTTTCGAGCGCAATGGTGGGGCATTGAGGAGCCAAAGTGATGGTTTGGCTCCTTGTCCATAATCATGATGCAGACTCTTGCAGGGCCAGTTCCAGGGCACTGAATACAAAGCAGAAGCCTGGAACCATCTTGCACATGATCTCACCAGTGCCACAGGTGTCCCTCGGACTGGTGAGCAGGTTAGACACCACTACGCAGACTTGAAGAGACGCAAGCAGGACCAACTGAACCAGCGGATACAGGAGGCCTGTGGGATGCACAATGCCCCACTACTGAGTAGGTAGCCATGGAATGGAGTATGTAAGAATTGCTATTGTAGTCGATATTATGGATAGGTATATGTCTCAATATCACTTCAATTACTTCACAGCTGCAGGTGTCCGTGCTGTGAATCAGCAAGCCTATGCAGATAGGCTGCTAAGGCTGCACCACCAGGCAGGTTAGTAATTATTCTGCATGTATTGTTATATAAAATAAGTGAGAGAGCCTGAAAAAAAAGTGTTGTAGCCCAATAATAAAGGTATAATAAGTCCTGAATAATTTCTCTGCATGTACTGTTATATAAAATAAGTGAGAGAGCCTGAAAAAGAGTGTTGTAACCCATTAATAAAGGTATAAGTCATGAATAATTTCTCTGCATGTACTGTTATATAAAATAAGTGAGAGAGCCTGAAAAAGAGTGTTGTAACCCATTAATAAAGGTATAATAAGTCCTGAATAATTTCTCTGCATGTACTGTTATATAAAATAAGTGAGAGAGCCTGAAAAAGAGTGTTGTAACCCATTAATAACGGTATAATAAGTCCTGAATAATTTCTCTGCATGTACTGTTATATAAAATAAGTGAGAGAGCCTGAAAAAGAGTGTTGTAACCCATTAATAAAGGTATAATAAGTCCTGAATAATTTCTCTGCATGTACTGTTATATAAAATAAGTGAGAGAGCCTGAAAAAGAGTGTTGTAACCCATTAATAAAGGTATAATACGTCTTGAATAAGTCTTCTGCATGCACTGTAATATCAAATAAATGAGAGAGCCTCTAGAAAAGTGTGTAATGTAATTAATAAAGGTATAATTCCTGGTGTGTGTCTGTGTCACTTAGTTCGAAATGCTGTTGTACTCTTGCATTATATAAATAGTACTGTTGTATTAAGCGCTGTCGACCCACATTTGGGCAGGCCCATATAAAGTGGATGAAGGGAGTGCCAGTAGCTGTGAAGCATATATACAGTCCTCAACTGTTGGTTAATGGCTGGCATGTATAGGTAAATCTGGCACATGAGTAGCTTGTTCCCCAGAAATGTCAGTGTGCTGTTGGAAATGTAGGGGGCTGTAAAAATATAACTGATAATGTCACCTGAACACATCCAGATATGTAGATATATAAATATAAATAAAATATATAAATATGTAGCAGTAACATCTGCATCCTGGACAGTTTGTATGTCAGATACAGGTCAGGTATATAAGGAACTAGCAAAACCCATTTCACAACTTAATGGACATTGCCTAGTGTAATAATACATGTAGGGGATATATACCTGCAGTTAATAGGAATGCAGTGTAAACTATAAGTACATATAAGTTGTTAATGGAGGTATATTTTTACACCCTACTGTATGTGCATAAACAATGCAATTCCACACCTCAATGGGTATGTCTAATCTCAAAACATTTGTTGGGACATATGTCCTATTGGTTTATAAATATCTGCATTTACTTTGATGCATGTGCTCTGTTCAAACACCACAGTCTTGGTGGCCTGTTGCCACCAATCAATCCTGCATGCTGTTGGAATGTCCACTGTTGTTCTATATATGCATGTGTTATGCTTGCTGTTCAACTGTTGGAACTCTGGTGTGTTGGGTTAATGGGAATATTACGGCATGCTGTTACAACTAATTTGGAATGTTGTTGGCTGTTACCAACCCATATCGTCATTAAATCCTCCTAAACACAGAAAGTATGAGAAGGCCGGTCCCAGCGGACCCACCTGTCCCACCTCAGCTGGTGATGGTACCTGGCACCAGCAGGTCCGGTGCCCAGCCCGGGATCTCTTCCTCCATTGGCCCTGTGCCACCTTCAGGTGGAAGCACTGCAGGGGATGGGGCTCGTCCACCTCATGCAAGAGTGGCCGGAGGAGGACCACCTATCACCCTCCGAACGGTCCGGGCTGTGGTGCGTAGGGAGATCGAGCATTCAGTCACTGATCCTCTACGCCAGCTCGAGGCATGAGTGGCGTGACTCATGGGTGAGCCTGCCCCTCCTACGCAGCCCCTAGCACAGCCACCCTCTGGGCTGTGAAGGTGCAGTGGTGACTGCCCATGGGTGGGGATCTCAGTTCCACTGTTGCCATCTGTGGGCTCATGGGCTTGTGATTTCCAAACATTCTTCCCTGTCAATGGTGTTCACCCACCCCATGTGTCATATTCCGCCCCTGTATGCATCTTGTTTGTCTTGTCTGTTTACCTCCCCAACCTACCTCCCCAAATATACCTACTTCCCCTACCCCACATTCCACTTTCACCTGAAAAAAAAGGGCAATCTGCTCCCACAAAAAAATTACGCCCCATACATAGCTGCCCATTTTGCACACATAAACTGAAATTTAATTGGCAGTACAACATACTTTGTTGTCCTCACCCCTCTCTCAGGGGTGGAAGGTTTCAAATTTCCCTCCAAATTTCTAGTATATGCACAGCTGTTGCTGTTAAAGAAATGGGCAGCTATGGATGTTCCCTGCACCCGTCCTGCACATCCCTAGCTGTTTTCCCTACTGTCTTTCCCTCTTTGTGCCCCTTTTTCACCACTTTCCTATCTCCCCATTTTCTTTTCTTTTCTTTCAAAGAAATTAGCACGGGGGTTAGTGGGAGTAAGCACTTTTAAGCAGTCGTTAGCAGGTTTGCGCGAGTGTGTGCTTGTGTGCGCTTGTGTGTGTTTAGCTAAGTATTGCTAAGTGTCACGCAAACCCACTCAAACCTGCTTAGAACTGCTTAAAAGTGCCTTAGTCACCCTGCATGCGAAGGCCCTTGTTCTGCTCAGCAGCAAAACAAAACACCACTGTCAGTCTCGAACGCCGGACATTGGACACACTAGACTGCATGAAATACCACTAAGCCACAGTAGATATACAGCATGCTGTTGCTGAAATATATATATCCTGCATCAGAATGAGTGAATGTAAAGGAAAGATAGGAATGCCATAACACAAACCTGTTATGTGGAACTTTACCAGCAGTTGTTGTGGAATTGCATTACATGACTGTGATAACAGAACCAGCCATTCTAGCAGTAAATAATGTTACAGCAGCACTTTACAACCCCCACACAGTATCATAGCAGGACAATCCCCACCCAAATGTACAAAATACCTGTGTGTTCAAGGTCCAGCAAGGATGTAGGTAGGCATACTCGGTACTGGAATTGTCCAGTTTTCATGAGCATCCTGTGCTAATGTCAACAAAACAAAAAGCACAGACTGTGCAAAAGTGAGTACATTAATATTCACAGTATAGCAGTTCACAAACAGTTCATGTGCCAGATGAAAACATCTCAATAACTACCTATGTATGTCAGCTAATTGTATAAGTAGAAAAGAAACTACATACTCCCATGTATCTTGTGTTAGCATTTCTAGGGGTGAGTACAATTCTACAATGACAACTGTGTACTGGAAGTGGCAACATTCAGGTCTAAGAACAACATTCAAATCGCTGGCTACACCTCTAGCATCAGATATAATAAATATACCAACCTTCTGACTTACACAATGGTGTCCACAGCAAACAAGCATGGTCCCCACTTTGAAAAGCTGAAAGGGCTACACCTACCTGACTTAGCAATTTATAGCACTGGGTTGCTATGACAGTGAGTACTGCAAGTACCACACAGCAGGCTGCATGCAATTGCCAAATGGTGGCCACCAATTGGTACAGAGGCCATCACATGCACATGTGCAGATATCTACAAAAGTAGGCTGTACTTGCTGTCCACACATGCAATCATTACATTGCAGGTACGAAGAGAGAGAGAGAGAGAGACAGACAGACAGACAGCGACATCCACAACAACAGCAACAGAAAAAAAAGATATAAAACAAAATACTGAAAAAAAATAATATATTGAAAAAAAAATAAGATATAAAAAAAAAATTACAAAAACACACGGAACTGACAAATACAAACACATACAAAGGAAATGTATGTAACAGATATGTATTTACTGGCATGTAGTAGATGTTTTTGAAGAGTACTCTACATAGTTTGAATCATCAATATGTGGCAGCAGTACGTATCTATGCACAGATGCCCTGCATAACTACTGCCATGGAGAAATCAGTGTGTAGCTGTGTGCAGTGGGATATGACTGTGACATATGTAGCTCAGCATTAAATGTCAAACATCTGATCCATGTTATCTGTATTCTGTACAGTAATGTGTACAATGTCTGTTTGGGGGAGTAGCACATACAGTTATATAAACATGGATGTGACAGAGTAACAGATGCATGATAGTCATATTAATGTGTAGCTTAGCATTGGCAGCAGCTGTACCAGGCTAGTATGCTAATCTAGCATTTACAGCTATATATAAACCCTCTAATATTACTGTGTGTTCACATGTGACACCTGTTCATGTTGCAGTAAGGCCCAACAGGTCAGCCATGAGGTACACAAACTTACAACAGTGTGGACCTTGTGTGTGTATGGCACACACATATGGAGAGATCTGTCTGTGTCGGATATATTAGCATCTGTACATGTGCATAGAGCAAGAGACATACTGCAACTGTTTGTGAAGGGTGGACATATATATGTTGTTGAAGGTTGTTATGTGCATATTTCTATGTAGGTTGTAGTGTGTGGCAAACAAGACAGCATACAGTGCTGGTATATGACATGTGGTGGTTAAACACTGTGGGTATGATTTGTCAGGTTTGCAGTGTTGCAGCCAGTGAGGCCTGCTAAAGCTACATGGGCTGAGAACACCTTCAATGCATTCCTCACAACACTACAATATTATGACATAACTGTATACCTCACAACTTTCGCATAATTGATATTCCCACCAAGAAAGGTGGACTGTATATGTGTCTATATGTATATCTATATGTACACCAATGGATGTTTATATGTATGTGTATATATATATATATATATATATATATATATAGAGAGAGAGAGAGAGAGAGAGAGACAGGGTCATATTTACTGCAACAGATGCCTGGTGACAAAGTCATGGATTCAAGCTCAATGTTGACACTGCATTGGCATCCCTTCTTGACAATAACTCTGTACCCATTAACTACCACATAGGTGGTAGTCTACTTAACACCAAAGGTGTGATAAGAGACCATGGGATACAGGTGGACAGTAGTCTCCCCTTTGATAATCACAGTGCTGCACTAGTCATGTAATCTGTCTACGTGGCACACGTCATCACAAAAGGTGTGTCATCCAGGGAAACATAGGTCAGTGTTCCCCTCTACTCATCACACATAAAATCCATTATAGAGTACAATGCCCCATGTGGTATGTACCTCACAAGACATCTACAGCAACTGGAAAGGACACAGACATACCTCACAAAGAGTAATACCGGCCTCAAAGAGATGCCCTATGCAGACTGTCTCACAAAACCACAGCTAGACTGTGTTGCATACTGCCTACCCAGAGATGACCTCTGCCTAACATACAAAGCTATGTCAAACCCAGAGCTGTTGGACATGCTCCACATAAACAGATCACAATCCCTATGGGCTACATGCTCTAGGGACCTAAACCTTGTGACCTCAATAAACAGCACATGCTGGAAGGATAGATTCCTATCTCAGAGACATCGGACCCATACTCTGGAACAAACCACCTATCAATAGCAAACAAAGCTCCTAAATTAGCAGGCATCATAAATAATCCTGATGATTGTATGGGAGATAGGAAATACACCCCGGGAATCATCTCTGTGGCTCTGCTTGACAGGGCCATGTGAAATTAAATTACATGTGTGTCAAAGGCCAGGGTAGCATATGGCTAGACTTCTATAGGCCCTAGGGCCAATAGCCTATTACCTACCTATGAACTGATACACACCCACATGTACTTGTTGCAATAATTGCTATGTGAGGTTGACTGAGTGTGATGGTGAATGTGTTGGTGAATGTGTCAGAGTTCTGTATATGTGTGCTAGCTTAGTGGGAAACTGTTTCTGTCATGGTATTTTGTGTCCTAGCTGTGATCCCATCAAAAGATGTGTATGCTATTGCTAGGCAGAAAAAGCAGTATGGCATACAGTCTGACGTAGTCCCTTGGTGTCGACTGGGGTGTCCCATTGTAGGCTAAAGCAGTACATGTATGCTTATTGAGTGTTACTGCTGGTGAATCCAACTCCTGTATGACCTGAGTACTACCTGATGTTGTATGCCTAAATAGCACAGTATGGTGTATGTCCACATTTCTTGGAACCACTGTTTTGTGTGTTCCTTGTAGTCCTCACAGTTTACATACCTCAGGCATAAGGTTTCGTAACTACTGACACACAGTACTGTATGGTACACAGGTAAAGCTCATCTGGGTTGCCATATCTTTGTGTCTGGTATGTATGTCTGATGTGTGTGTGGGTATGCCTGTACCATGGCCTCAGTCATATGTGTGTTCCAGGATATAAGTGCATATCTAGAAACATGTATAGTCTACTACAGCAGTATGCCACCTATATTAACGAATGTGCGCATATGTTAGGCAGGGGTTTGCCATCAATGACTAGTGTGGTATACAGGTAATACTGTAACTGGACTTTACAATCATTGCAATGGATGACATATTTCTTTATGCATTAGCTTGATATATACCTCCTGTGGCTAGGTGGTGCATTGTGTCGCATACAGTGTGCCATGTACTGTTGTATAGTCTTACATACTGGTTTATCTTTGTTGCTGTGCAAAACATGGTTTGATATATAGAGTGTGCCAGGCACTGTCAGGCGGTTGTGGGTTGAGCACTGATATGTGGTATTAAAAGTGTATATCCTCTGACAGCCAATAGGTTGCTATATATGGCAGTTAATTGATATCTGTACATTAGAATGTTAAGTGTGCCACATGACTTGCTCACACATATTGTTTCATTGTCTTCCAGGGTCATGGCCCACCATCGTAACCCTGCATATAGCCCAGTAGAGGAAGAACAGTTTACAACCAGCTTGGTTCAGCACTACACCCTGCTGTTCTCAAGAACCAGCCAGGACCAGCATGAGTGAACTGCACTGTGGCAAGATCTTGTCCGTAGGGTAAATGACATAGGCATGCATAAACGGACATATGAGCAGGTACGCCATCACTGCAGTGATTTAATTAGACATGTCCGGCAGCATGCGTCTGATATCCGTAGACAACAGCTTGCCACAGGTGGTGGGGTAGCCATCCATCCCCCCATCACCAGAGTGGAGGAGCTGCTCCTGAGCCAGGTGGCTCCTGGCCGACAACAACAACAACAACAACAAACATGCATCATCATGGAGGCCGGAGCCACCCAGCAAGTTGACACGGAGCGTGCAGGTAACATGGCATATCTGTAGACTACTGTTACGTCTATTTGTAGATCATGCATATGTAAGATGTGTACTGCGTAGTTAGAAGATGTGGTGCCTAGTGTTGTGCAATACTAATAATTAGGAATATAATCTGTAGGCCTTTGACTGTCAACCGTTGTACTACTGTAAGATTGCAAACACACAGTAGTAATGCCACAGTCGTTGCCACTGACAAACTGTCTCATATCCTTGTAGGTCTCTCTGGTGCGACAGCACGGCAGAAGACCTATGCTGGTGAGTGTGTTCTACATTTATATTGCTAATTAAATGTGCATGTCATAGGTGAGGTGTAGACCACGTACACATAACACACCTACGCATAATGCATGCTGTGCATATTTGCTGTAAGACTATGCACATCCCAGTAACGTGAGTAGCTGTCTCAAATCCATGCAGTACACCGAGCATCCCACACAATTGTGGCAACACTGTAATGGACATTGGATAGGCAGAGTCGATACACATACACACAACATACACAACTTTGTCATATGCAGTACACGTTAACATGCTACACATGGCATATTCAGACACCAGCTGTAAGGTCACACTCCAGTATCCCAAATGTCATCCACACAGCTCACATAATATACCTGAGGGGTAGAGGCCTCTCGTGGGGCTGTGCGGCAGTCTTCAACATGTTAGGCAATGCCCCCTATTGGGCATTTTACAAACCCATGTAACAACTGGCTGTGAAATGATGAATGTAGCCATGGTACTGCAGTTCAGGTACAGCATGCTATGTGCCGGTCTGGCACACATTAGTAGCCTTGAGTGACCACATGATGCTGCATGATGATGGCTCATGGTACTACACCCCATCCAGTTGCAGTGACCACAGTACTACACATAGCATTATTGCTGTGCACCTCAATGTTGTGTGTGTGCAAACATATGCACCTATACACAATATGCATAGCAATCACCATTTGTACAAAGTGACACATATATGTCTTGTAATGCTATTGAGTGTATAGGTCACATGACACACATTGGGTATGTGTGATGTTTAATGTTGCAGTTGTGTTGTAGCATGACATGTCATGGCTGGCACTGGCATGTCCACAATATGTCCTACACTCACCATAACCACTGCATAATGGCTATGTGGAGCAATGGTATTCCATCAGATATACATGCACCACTCATCCTGTGTGTATACATAGCATGCATGTGCTAAACCTGTGTCCACAATTATCTGCTAAAGACACAGACGCTCCAATCAGAAATGGATATCAATGTGACACACAGATACACATCCAGCCATGGTATGTATACCTGTGAGTGATGGTGCACAGGACATTGCAGAGCTTTTAATACTTGCACAGCAATGTTGTGTCCATGTACACATTGCATTCCAGGGTGAGGCCAATCACTGAACAACAACACACATGCATCAAAGCCATGTATACTGTTATTAGCAAGGGCTGTCTACACTTGCACCGCATGCTGTTGATCAACACACATCCTGCATGCTGACACATGTGATATAACTGTTTGCCTTTAATACTGTACCCCACCATCACCCGCTATTGAGTATGTTCTGGATTGTTGGTGGTGGTGTGTGTGTGTGTGTGTGTGTGTGTGTGTGTGTGTGTGTGTGTGTGTCTGCTTTAGTGAGGAGTGTATTTGTGTGCATGTGTTCATGTGTGCATGGGTTCATGTGTTCATGTGTGCATGTGTGCATGTGTTCATGTGTGCATGTGTGCTTGTGTTCATGCGTTCATGTGTGCATGTGTGCATGTGTTCCGACATCATGTACAGGTCGTAAAGTATGTTTTCTGTCTTCCTCTCACAGGTGGTGAGTTTGGGCTGGTTCACTGCAGCAGGGAAACAGATGTCACTTAGCAAAATAGTGATAATGATGATAGGTGTGTTGAGGCACAGGCATGTTTGCCAGGGTCTGTCGTTGGGCCACCAATTGACAGTACACAAGTGTCTACCCCATCCATGCACAAAGTCATACTGCCAATACATCCATCACCTATGCCCTTAGCTGAGGGACAGCGTACAGTCCGCATTGGCCAGGACAGTGTGAGTATCTATGGCACATGCATCCCAAAACAGCAGCCATACCCAGATATCTGGAAGGGTACCACATAGGCAAATGTCCAGGGGTTCTCTTCGGAGCACTGCTGCTCATCATGCCCCTGGCAGACATGCCACAGGTCTTACAACCTCACGCATGTTCCAGGCTGTCATGGAGGCACAGGCACATATGGAACGGTACACCAGACAGAGACTAAGGGCACAGAGGGCACATAACACTGCTGTAATTGACAGTATCCGTGACCTAGCAGGTGACATCCATAATTACACTGAGGTCACTGATAGACGTTGGGGTGAGACATTAGATGTCATCCGCAATGTCATGTCCATGTGTCAGGACAGTGCGGGATGGTTGAGTTGTCGACGTGGACGTATGCCAGCAACATCAGCAGCTGGCAGTCACCACGGACGTCCCTCAAGTCACAGCAGCTCCAGTAGTGCCAGTACCAGCCCCAGCAATGTTGGGGGTGGTCTGTCCATAGAACATCCTAGAAGACCACGTGCACGTGGCTCTGGACAGTCCCAGCAGGGACCTGGGTCCAGTGTACATCCATCTACCTCTGGGGATACTACCCAGTCTGGCTTAGTACCTGATAATGTCAGTAGCACCCCTGCCAGGCACAGGTACCGTATCCGTGGCCAGAGACGGTGATCTGTAAAGCCTGGCAGGTACAGTCTGTGGTTGTCCCACAAATACCCGCATATGGCAGCCACATGGTGGAACTGCGTGCATGCAGACACACACACACATAAACCAGACACCTAGGGCTAACACATACTAGCACACATTACATCAACATTGGCCCATAGCAGTACTCTTGGCCCTCACACACACACACACACACACACACACACACACACACACACACACACACACACACATACATGTCGATTTTATGGTTCACTGTAGGCCTCTGGCAAACCAACAACACACCCTGTGCATAGGATGAAACCTGTGCCACCTCCTGTCATCTGTAACATTGATGCAGGAACAGGCTACCATGGTGCTGATGCACAGGGTGACTTTTATTTATTTATTTATTTATTTATTTATTTATTTATTTATTTATTTGCAGTTGGTTTACCAGGATAGTCCATTGGGCCAAATAACCCGTTTTCAATGGAGTCCTGGGGAGAAAAGCTCCAGAACTAAGTATGTTACAAAAAGTGATTCATACTAGTTATACAAAAACTATAACAAATTACAAATTATATAATAATCCAAAGTATTTTGACACCAGTAAACAATTTCAAGTAAACACAGTAGAAATAACTATGAAAGAACATTAGATAAAATTAATAGATTATAGATTGTAAAGAATAATGCATGAAAAATTTTGAGTTTGTATCATATTCAAAATACTGAATCAAGTTTCTGAGAAATAACAGAAATTTATGAAGGAAGTACTTAGGAGGTGAGGGCTAGTGCAGTTTTCCCTGTAAAATGAAATGATAATGTATATTAGTTATGAGTAAATAATCAGGAAAAATGCAAGAGGAATCAAGGAAAAGAAGGAAGATGGCAATTGCAAGTAAATTAGCTATGTGCGGTGCGTGCAAGAGCATTCCCACTTGGATGCTAGGTGGGAATGAAGAGATCTTTTAAAAATAAAGTGGTTGGGGGTGGTGCGGATGGATGATGGTAGAGAGTACCAAAGGCGGGCAAGGACAAAAGATAGAAGATTTTTCCCTGGGGACGAGTGGGTTTATAGATTTCTAATAGATTTTGATTGTTGGACCTCAATATTCTATCAGGAAGGTGCATTTTAAAAGCTGATGAAAAGGAGGGACAGAGAGAGGAGTTGAAAATGAGTTTGTGAGCAAGAGTTAGCTGAGTGTATGTGAGATAGTTAGGAAGCTCTAGCCATTTTAGTATATGGAGAGAGGAACAGTGGTGTGAGGAGGACTTGTGGTTGGTAGCAAACTTGGCAATTTTGTTATAGCAAGAGGAAAGTTGGGTTTTTAGGGAGGACTGTAGATTAGTTAGGAGAGGGGCTCTGTAGAGAAGGGAGGGGATAAGAAATGAAGTAGAGAGAGTGATTTTGGCAGCAGGTGTGAGGTATTTTTTTTGCCGGTACAGCATACCAAGTTTTTGGTGGGTTTTTTTGATATTTAGCTGTAGGTGAGAGTTAAATTTGCGTTGGTTATCAATTTGGACCCCAAGTAGCTTGGTCTCTGACACTAGTTCCAGAGGTGAATTATTTTGACTAGTGATAGAGAATGTGTTTGTGTTGAAGGAGACAGCTTTAGAGGGGCAGAATAGCATTAATTTGGTTTTGGAGGCATTGAGAGCAAGATGATTTCTTTTCATCCACTGCTCAGTGGTTGTGAAGCTTCTTGGGTCAATTTTAGGAGTGAGGGGATAGAAGAGGCAGAACATATAATAGTGGAATCATCTGCTTATTGGATGATGTCTGAGAAAGGAATAGATTTGTGGAAATCATTTATAAATATATTAAAGAGAAGGGGGCCCAGTATGGACCCTTGGGGTACCCCAGTAGGGGTATTTAGAAATGAGGAAGTGGCTTTTTTCCATATTACTGCTTGATATCTGTTAGATAAGTAGTTGGAGAACCAGTTCAATGAGGAGGGAGATAGGTTAAGTCTTGAGAGTTTGGTTAGTAGTAGGTTATGAGAGATAGTGTCAAAGGCCTTAGAGAGGTCGAGTAGTATGGTAGAAACAATTTGGCCAGAGTCACGTGCTTTGTTAATAGTTTGAAGGAAGGAGAGGAGGGCAGTCATAGTGCTGTGATTAGGTCTGAATCCATGTTGTGTGGGAGTTAGTAGGTGATTTTCTAAAAGGTAAGGAAGGAGTTGAAGATGAATAAATTTTTCTAAGATTTTAGAGATGGGAGACAGGATAGCAATGGGGCGGAAATTAGTAACATTGTTATTGTTGCCCCCTTTGTGCAAAGGGATGATGTAGGCCTTTTTCCAGATTTGGGGTACTGTACTTTCTAGGATAGAGCGGTTGATTAAAATGCTAATAGGGTAGGTAATTGCATCAGCAGCTATGCTAA
The DNA here is from genome assembly GCF_019279795.1 of Protopterus annectens. Lineage (NCBI taxonomy): Eukaryota > Metazoa > Chordata > Ceratodontiformes > Protopteridae > Protopterus > Protopterus annectens. The sequence continues at coordinate 202,324,160 of NC_056742.1, forward strand.
GAAAGTAAGAAGGGATGTTATCAGGAGCATTAGTACATGGCTTCAGTTTCAGAAGGAGTTTCTTTATAGTGGAAGTGGGTATAGGTTTGAATGAGAAAGAGGGAGAGTGTGCGGGGGGGGAGTTAGGGGAAGATGAAGATAATGAAGTAGTTAGAGTAGGAGAAAATGTGGAGGGAGAAGAGTTGGTATATGGAGATGTGGGAGTGGTGGCAGTGCCAGGTGGAGTGCTGGGGAGAGAGGGTGGGGGAGTATTTGAGAGTGTAGTGGTGTTGGAGAAGGATGATGTTAATTTGGAAATGGATTCAATGAAAAAATAATTAAATTGTGTAGCCAGATCTAGGTCAGGAGTGTTTGGGTCTGGGGTAGGGGTATTTTGTTTACTAGGGTTAAGGAGAGTAGAGATACCTTTCCAGAATTTCTGGGGATTTGATTTATTGCTATTTTGGAGTGTGAAGAAGTAGTTTTGTCGATCGGAAATTATGAGTTTTTTTACTCTGTTTCGGAGAATTTTATATTCATTTTGGATTAGGGGGGATTTGTTTTTCTGGTAATGTGCCCAGACTTTATCTCTGTGTCGCATGGATGCTAGTGTATTTTTGGACAGCCAGGGGGCTGTTTTAGTTTTAATTCTCTTAGTCGTTAAGGGTGCATGAAAATCAAGTATTTGTAGGAAAATTGAGTTGAAGTGGGCAACTGCGTTGTCTAGAGATAATGTTTTTAGGCAGTTCCAATTTATGGATTTTAGAGAGTTTGAGAAGCTTGTAGGATCAAAGTTTTTTTGGTTATGGATAGTAATAAAATTATGGGTACAGTGTAGGAGTAATGGGAGTCGCTGTGTGAAGATGGGTATGTGGTCACCAAGGGGATCAGGTAGTGTACCACTGTCAGAGAAATAGTGGGGGTGAGAGACTAGAATCCAGTCTAGAATACTGCCATTAGAGGGGTTTTTAGAGGGGTATGTTGTGGAGTTGATAAGTTGTGAAAAGTTGTAAAGGTTGATATTAAGAGGGTTTTTAGAGGACTGAATGGAGGCCCAATTAATATTCATATCACCAAGTATTATTGTTTCATTGCTAATGTTGTTAGAGAGCCAGAAGAGGATATCTTCAAGTGTAGAAATATTCTCTCCTGGGGGGATATAGAGTGAGGCTATACAAATGTGTTTATGTGAGTTAATTTGGAGAGATGTGAGGAGTAGTTCAGCATTTTTGAAGTGTGGAATGGGTTTGTTATAGGGGGTAACTGACAATGAGGATGAATATAGGAGAGCTACTCCACCTCCTTTTCTATGGGGCCTGTCTTTTCTAATGATTGAATAGTTTGGCTGAATTATTTCAGAGTCTTTTATATAGGGTTTTAACCAAGTTTCTGAGATTGTTAGGATATCCGGTTTATTGTGAACGAGCCAGGCATGAAGGTTTGGAACTTTGTTTACTATACTTTGGGAGTTAAAGGAAGTAAATAAAATGGATTTGTCTGTAGAGGAAACTGTGGAGGGGCCAGGGTTGGGATGGATATCACCAGATAGTAGAGTAGAAATTAGATATACGAGTGGCTTACAGAGGTAGACGGACAGTTTGTTAGGTAGACTGGATTCTATTGTGGATTTAAGGAATCTGCTAGTAACAATGGGGGAAAAATGATTTTGAAGGGTAATGTATTTGTATGGGAATAGTAGGAGGTTATTTATAGGATATAGATGTGGAGAAATAGCAGTGTGTGAGTGTGGTAGAGAAGAGTCAAGGTGGTTGGTAACGTGGAGAGGTCGTGCATGGTGAAAGTTAAAGGGTTGGGTGATGTAGTAAAGATAGGATAAATTCAAGAGAAGTAGAAATAATAAGGAAATGAATGAGGATTTTGTAGGCATGATGGAATGTGGAATATGTAGAGTTGATATGCTGTTGATAAAATATTTATGAATACAAGAGAGTTATGTTTGTATAGGAGCAGGTAAAGTTTAGGAGTATAAGAGTAGAAGTGGGAAATAGAGTTGGGATTGGAGTGGGTGTGGTTTAGGAGTGGGGTGGAGTGTAGTGCAAGTAGAGAGGAATTTTACTGGTTAGGTGGGATAGCTGTGGTGGGTAAGTAAAGATTTTATGGGCAGAAAGAGGGAGGGGTAGATGTACAGATTATGTGGTTGGTTGGATAAGAATTTCTGTGGGTGTGCCTATGGGGGAAATAAAGGTAGATGCACTGGGGGTGGGTGAGATTTGGGGGTAGGGTAGGGGAGCGGAGTGAGCCCGCAGGGTGAACGGAGCGGGGAAGAACCAAAGAGGTCTGGAGAGGTTCGAGAGAGTCTATCAGTAAAGTGTTGTTTGCAGAGGGGTAAGTTAGAATGGAAGAAAGACCTGGGTGTGTTGGGTGAGAGTGAACTATGAGAAACTAGAGAGAGAGAGTAGGAAAAGAGATGTTAAAGCTAGAGTGAACTAATAGAGGTTAAGAGATACAGTGAGAAGGAGGAAGGTTAGAGCTTTGAGAGAATACCTAAAGTACATGCAGTGAAGTCTATTTGGGGGTGGGAATCACCGAGTGGATAGCTACTAAAATACGCCTTACTCCACTAGGATATCCTCGGGGCCAAGTAGAACTAAAGAAGAGAGTGGTTAGTGTAAGTGGGGTGGGGGAGAGAACATAGAAACTAGAATAAGGTATATTTAAGGCTGCTGGCTATCCTGGCAGAGGAGTGTACTAAAAAAAACAGCTATTAAGGCTGAAACAGTAAGGTAGTAGTAAGGGTTCAGCAGCAGTTACACATACTTCCTTAGCTTCTTCTTGGTGCAAAGTCCAGAAAAAAGGGAAATGAGGCAGCAGAGTAGGTTGCTTTTGCTTGAGCAATTAAGATAGCTGTATTAATAAGGTAGGTTTGAGGTGTCCTCACGGGCTTAAGTCACAGGGGTAACTCAGGGCAGAGAGCTATAAAACAGGAGAGAGGGTTAAGAGAAAAATATCATTTACACCTTGTTTCTTAATAGCAGTAAAAGACAGTTAATAAGTCTATATTAAAAAAGAGACATCACACATTATGTAGCAGTTAGAAGCACTTCCAAAAACAGACAGGGCAAAATGGAATCTATATAATAAGCACGTGGAAGTTGGCGTTTCTATAGCAAAAAATGTAGCCTGCAAACTTCAATGGCGTTGTATGTTACATTAGCCAGATATGCTTCATCAAAAAGCAGCTAATAGCCTTTGATAACGTCGGCTTGAAGTTTATAACAAAATTAAATCATCTAACACATGGCGTTTGCTGAGCGTTTAGATCGCAAACTTCACTTTGTTTATGTAGTACATTAGCACTTCCCTCCACAAATAAATGTCACTACACACATGAAAAACGCCAGTTTGGAAACGTTTTAGCAGGGCTCAAACACCAAGCACATTGCATATGCAGAAAATTAAATCCAAAACTCAATTAGGTAAAGTATATACAGAATGGTAATTGTTAGCGTCTCTATGCCCAGCACACATCTACTGTAAATAACGACAGTTAGCACGACCTAACAGACCTATAATACAAAACACTATACCCAGTACGCATCTATTGCATTAATTAACATTAAGAACAACATGCGGGACCTTGCGCTTATTTAATACAGAGCGCGATGGTACCAATATTAAAGCAAAACAACAATTTAGGTAGAAAAAGAAATAACACGTGAAAGCATTAGTACAATGAGCAAAACAGGTACAACTTACAATAGAGGTACACGCTCAGCCAGGGCACACAGCAGTTGAGATGGGCGATGTTTAAAGATGGCGCCCAAAAGATGGGAGGTATTTTATCACTTCCAGTAGGAAGAGGGAGGGGCAGGGATGGGAGTTAGCTGGAAGAGCTGTAAGGTTGTAGCAAGGGGGAGGAGAATTGCAGGTAATATTTGAAAAGACGGGAAGGTGCAGGGAAGAGAGATAAGAATGGAGCTGTTACTAGAATAAACGGCTATCACGGAGATATAAGATATACGAATATAGCTAAAACTGAAATACTCATATATCACGGAAGGGACACTGAGTTAGAAATAGAGGAGGGAGCAAGACAAAGAGGGAGAGAGAAAGAGAAGAGACACTGCAGAGTAATGTAATAGTAGGACAATCTGATATCACGGGTAGGATAAAAAGACAGATGTGAGGAAGATAAAGAGAGGGAGAGATAAGAGGGAGAAGAAAGCAGTTCAGTACAAGGTAAATACAGGGAGGCAGAACCAAAGAGATCTGGAGAGGTTCGAGAGAGTCTATCAGTAAAGTGTTGTTTGCAGAGGGGTAAGTTAGAATGGAAGAAAGACCTGGGTGTGTTGGGTGAGAGTGAACTATGAGAAACTAGAGAGAGTGAGTAGGAAAAGAGATGTTACAGCTAGAGTGAACTAATAGAGGTTAGGAGATACAGTGAGAAGGAGGAAGGTTAGAGCTTTGAGAGAATACCTAAAGTACATGCAGTGAAGTCTATTTGGGAGAGGGAATCACCGAGTGGATAGCTACTAAAATACACCTTACTCCACTAGGATATCCTCGGGGCCAAGTAGAACTAAAGAAGAGAGTGGTTAGTGTAGGTGGGGGGGGGGGGGAGAACATAGAAACTAGAATAAGGGATATTTAAGGCTGCTGGCTATCCTGGCAGAGGAGTGTACTAAAAAAAACAGCTATCAAGGCTGAAACAGTAAGGTAGTAGTAAGGGTTCAGCAGCAGTTACACATACTTCCTTAGCTTCTTCTTGGTGCAAAGTCCAGAAAAAAGGGAGATGAGGCAGCAGAGTAGGTTGCTTTTGCTTGAGCAATTAAGATAGCTGTATTAATAAGGTAGGTTTGAGGTGTCCTCACGGGCTTAAGTCACAGGGGTAACTCAGGGCAGAGAGCTATAAAACAGGAGAGAGGGTTAAGAGAAAAATATCATTTCCACCTTGTTTCTTAATAGCAGTAAAAGATAGTTAATAAGTCTATATTAAAAAAGAGACATCACACATTATGTAGCAGTTAGAAGCACTTCCAAAAACAGACAGGGCAAAATGGAATCTATATAATAAGCACGTGGAAGTTGGCGTTTCTATAGCAAAAAATGTAGCCTGCAAACTTCAACGGCGTTGTATGTTACATTAGCCAGATACGCTTCATCAAAAAGCAGCTAATAGCCTTTGATAACGTCGGCTTGAAGTTTATAACAAAATTAAATCATCTAACACATGGCGTTTGCTGAGCGTTTAGAAAGCAAACTTCACTTCGTTTATGTAGTACATTAGCACTTCCCTCCACAAATAAATGTCACTACACACATAAAAAACCCCAGTTTGGAAACGTTTTAGCAGGGCTCAAACACCAAGCACATTGCATATGCAGAAAATTAAATCCAAAACTCAATTAGGTAAAGTATATGCAGAATGGTAATTGTTAGCATCTCTATGCCCAGCACACATCTACTGTAAATAACGACAGTTAGCACGACCTAACAGACCTATAATGCAAAACACTATACCCAGTACGCATCTATTGTATTAATTAACATTAAGAACAACATGCGGGACCTTGCGCTTATTTAATACAGAGCGCGATGGTACCAATATTAAAGCAAAACGACAATTTAGGTAGAAAAAGAAATAACACATGAAAGCATTAGTACAATGAGCAAAACAGGTACAACTTACAATAGAGGTACACGCTCAGCCAGGGCACACAGCAGTTGAGATGGGCGATGTTTAAAGATGGCGCCCAAAAGATGGGAGGTATTTTATCACTTCCAGTAGGAAGAGGGAGGGGCAGGGATGGGAGTTAGCCAGAAGAGCTGTAAGGTTGTAGCAAGGGGGAGGAGAATTGCAGGTAATATTTGAAAAGACGGGAAGGTGCAGGGAAGAGAGATTAGAATGGAGCTATTACTAGAATAAACGGCTATCACAGAGATATAAGATATATGAATATAGCTAGAACTGAAATACTCATATATCACGGAAAGGACACTGAGTTAGAAATAGAGGAGGGAGCAAGACAAAGAGGGACAGAGAAATAGAAGAGACACTGCAGAGTAATGTAATAGTAGGACAATCTGATATCATGGGTAGGATAAAAAGACAGATGTGAGGAAGATAAAGAGAGGGAGAGATAAGAGGGAGAAGAAAGCAATTCAGTACAAGGTAAATACAGGGAGGCAGAACCAAAGAGGTCTGGAGAGGTTCGAGAGAGTCTATTAGTAAAGTGTTTTTTGCAGAGGGGTAAGCTAGAATGGAAGAAAGACCTGGGTGTGTTGGGTGAGAGTGAACTATGTGAAACTAGAGAGAGTGAGTAGGAAAAGAGATGTTACAGCTAGAGTGAACTAATAGAGGTTAGGAGATACAGTGAGAAGGAGGAAGGTTAGAGCTTTGAGAGAATACCTAAAGTACATGCAGTGAAGTCTATTTGGGGGAGGGAATCACCGAGTGGATAGCTACTAAAATACGCCTTACTCCACTAGGATATCCTCGGGGCCAAGTAGAACTAAAGAAGAGAGTGGTTAGTGTAGGTGGGGGGGGGGAGAGAACATAGAAACTAGAATAAGGGATATTTAAGGCTGCTGGCTATCCTGGCAGAGGAGTGTACTAAAAAAAAACAGCTATCAAGGCTGAAACAGTAAGGTAGTAGTAAGGGTTCAGCAGCAGTTACACATACTTCCTTAGCATCTTCTTGGTGCAAAGTCCAGAAAAAAGGGAGATGAGGCAGCAGAGTAGGTTGCTTTTGCTTGAGCAATTAAGATAGCTGTATTAATAAGGTAGGTTTGAGGTGTCCTCACGGGCTTAAGTCACAGGGGTAACTCAGGGCAGAGAGCTATAAAACAGGAGAGAGGGTTAAGAGAAAAATATCATTTACACCTTGTTTCTTAATAGCAGTAAAAGACAGTTAATAAGTCTATATTAAAAAAGAGACATCACACATTATGTAGCAGTTAGAAGCACTTCCAAAAACAGACAGGGCAAAATGGAATCTATATAATAAGCACGTGGAAGTTGGCGTTTCTATAGCAAAAAATGTAGCCTGCAAACTTCAACGGCGTTGTATGTTACATTAGCCAGATACGCTTCATCAAAAAGCAGCTAATAGCCTTTGATAACGTCGGCTTGAAGTTTATAACAAAATTAAATCATCTAACACATGGCGTTTGCTGAGCGTTTAGATCGCAAACTTCACTTCGTTTATGTAGTACATTAGCACTTCCCTCCACAAATAAATGTCACTACACACATAAAAAACGCCAGTTTGGAAACGTTTTAGCAGGGCTCAAACACCAAGCACATTGCATATGCAGAAAATTTAATCCAAAACTCAATTAGGTAAAGTATATACAGAATGGTAATTGTTAGCATCTCTATGCCCAGCACACATATACTGTAAATAACGACAGTTAGCACGACCTAACAGACCTATAATACAAAACACTATACCCAGTACGCATCTATTGTATTAATTAACATTAAGAACAACATGCGGGACCTTGAGCTTATTTAATACAGAGCGCGATGGTACCAATATTAAAGCAAAATGACAATTTAGGTAGAAAAAGAAATAACACGTGAAAGCATTAGTACAATGAGCAAAACAGGTACAACTTACAATAGAGGTACACGCTCAGCCAGGGCACACAGCAGTTGAGATGGGCGATGTTTAAAGATGGAGCCCAAAAGATGGGAGGTATTTTATCACTTCCAGTAGGAAGAGGGAGGGGCAGGGATGGGAGTTAGCCGGAAGAGATGTAAGGTTGTAGCAAGGGGGAGGAGAATTGCAGGTAATATTTGAAAAGACGGGAAGGTGCAGGGAAAATAGATAAGAATGGAGCTGTTACTAGAATAAACGGCTATCACGGAGATATAAGATATACGAATATAGCTAGAACTGAAATACTCATATATCACGGAAGGACACTGAGTTAGAAATAGAGGAGGGAGCAAGACAAAGAGGGAGAGAGAAAGAGAAGAGACATTGCAGAGTAATGTAATAGTAGGACAATCTGATATCACGGGTAGGATAAAAAGACAGATGTGAGGAAGATAAAGAGAGGAAGAGATAAGAGGGAGAAGAAAGCAGTTCAGTACAACATAAATACAGGGAGGCTGAACCAAAGAGGTCTGGAGAGGTTCGAGAGAGTCTATCAGTAAAGTGTTGTTTGCAGAGGGGTAAGTTAAAATGGAAGAAAGACCTGGGTGTGTTGGGTGAGAGTGAACTATGAGAAACTAGAGAGAGTGAGTAGGAAAAGAAATGTTACAGCTAGAGTGAACTAATAGAGGTTAGGAGATACAGTGAGAAGGAGGAAGGTTAGAGCTTTGAGAGAATACCTAAAGCACATGCAGTGAAGTCTATTTGGGGGAGGGAATCACAGAGTGGATAGCTACTAAAATACGTCTTACTCCACTAGGATATCCTCGGGGCCAAGTAGAACTAAAGAAGAGAGTGGTTAGTGTAGGTTGGGGGGGACAGAACATAGAAACTAGAATAAGGGATATTTAAGGCTGCTGGCTATCCTGGCAGAGGAGTGTACTAAAAAAAACAGCTATCAAGGCTGAAACAGTAAGGTAGTAGTAAGGGTTCAGCAGCAGTTACACATACTTCCTTAGCTTCTTCTTGGTGCAAAGTCCAGAAAAAAGGGAGATGAGGCAGCAGAGTAGGTTGCTTTTGCTTGAGCAATTAAGATAGCTGTATTAATAAGGTAGGTTTGAGGTGTCCTCACGGGCTTAAGTCACAGGGTAACTCAGGGCAGAGAGCTATAAAACAGGAGAGAGAGTTAAGAGAAAAATATCATTTCACACCTTGTTTCTTAATAGCAGTCAAAGACAGTTAATAAGTCTATATTAAAAAAGAGACATCACACATTATGTAGCAGTTAGAAGCACTTCCAAAAACAGACAGGGCAAAATGGAATCTATATAATAAGCACGTGGAAGTTGGCGTTTCTATAGCAAAAAATGTAGCCTGCAAACTTCAACGGCGTTGTATGTTACATTAGCCAGATACGCTTCATCAAAAAGCAGCTAATAGCCTTTGATAATGTCGGCTTGAAGTTTATAACAAAATTAAATCATCTAACACGTGGCGTTTGCTGAGCATTTAGATCGCAAACTTCACTTCGTTTATGTAGTACATTAGCACTTCCCTCCACAAATAAATGTCACTACACTCATAAAAACGCCAGTTTGGAAACGTTTTAGCAGGGCTCAAACACCAAGCACATTGCACATGGAGAAAATTAAATCAAAACCCAATTAGGTAAAGTATATACAGAATGGTAATTGTTAGCGTCTCTATGCCCAGCACACATCTACTGTAAATAACAACAGTTAGCACGACCTAACAGACCTATAATACAAAAACTATACCCAGTACGCATCTATTGTATTAATTAATATTAAGAACAACATGCGGGACATTGCGCTTATTTAATACAGAGCGCGATGGTACCAATATTAAAGCAAAACGACAATTTAGGTAGAAAAAGAAATAACACGTGAAAGCATTAGTACAATGAGCAAAACAGGTACAACTTACAATAGAGGTAAATGCTCAGCCAGAGCACACAGCAGTTGAGATGGGCGATGTTTAAAGATGGCGCCCAAAAGATGGGAGGTATTTTATCACTTCCAGTAGGAAGAGGGAGTGGCAGGGATGGGAGTTAGCCGGAAGAGCTGTAAGGTTGTAGCAAGGGGAAGTAGAATTGCAGGTAATATTTGAAAAGACGGGAAGGTGCAGGGAAGAGAGATAAGAATGGAGCTATTACTAGAATAAACGGCTATCATGGAGATATAAGATATACGAATATAGCTAGAACTGAAATACTCATATATCACGGAAAGGACACTGAGTTAGAAATAGAGGAGGGAGCAAGACAAAGAGGGTGAGAGAAAGAGAAGAGACATTGCAGAGTAATGTAATAGTAGGACAATCTGATATCACGGGTAGGATAAAAAGACAGATGTGAGGAAGATAAAGAGAGGGAGAGATAAGAGGGAGAAGAAAGCAGTTCAGTACAAGGGAAATACAGGGAGGCAGAATCAAAGAGGACTGGAGAGGAGGTTCGTGAGAGTCTATCAGTAAAGTGTTGTTTGCAGAGGGGTAAGTTAGAATGGAAGAAAGACCTGGGTGTGTTGGGTGAGAGTGAACTATGAGAAACTAGAGAGAGTGAGTAGGAAAAGAGATGTTACAGCTAGAGTGAACTAATAGAGGTTAGGAGATACAGTGAGAAGGAGGAAGGTTAGAGCTTTGAGAGAATACCTAAAGTACATGCAGTCAAGTCTATTTGGGGGAGGGAATCACATAGTGGATAGCTACTAAAATACAACTTACTCCACTAGGATATTCTCGGGGCCAAGTAGAACTAAAGAAGAGAGTGGTTAGTGTAGGTGGGGGGGGAGAGAACATAGAAACTAGAATAAGGGATATTTAAGGCTGCTGGCTATCCTGGCAGAGGAGTGTACTAAAAAAAACAGCTATCAAGGCTGAAACAGTAAGGTAGTAGTAAGGGTTCAGCAGCAGTTACACATACTTCCTTAGCTTCTTCTTGGTGCAAAGTCCAGAAAAAAGGGAGATGAGGCAGCAGAGTAGGTTGCTTTGGCTTGAGCAATTAAGATAGCTGTATTAATAAGGTAGGTTTGAGGTGTCCTCACGGGCTTAAGTCACAGGGGTAACTCAGGGCAGAGAGCTATAAAACAGGGGAGAGGGTTAAGAGAAAGATAGCATTTACACCTTGTTTCTTAATAGTAGTCAAAGACAGTTAATAAGTCTATATTAAAAAGAGACATCACACATTATGTAGCAGTTAGAAGCACTTCCAAAAACAGACAGGGCAAAATGGAATCTATATAATAAGCACGTGGAAGTTGGCGTTTCTATAGCAAAAAATGTAGCCTGCAAACTTCAACGGCGTTGTATTTTACATTAGCCAGATACGCTTCATCAAAAAGCAGCTAATAGCCTTTGATAACGTCGGCTTGAAGTTTATAACAAAATTAAATCATCTAACACATGGCGTTTGCTGAGCGTTTAGATCATAAACTTCACTTCGTTTATGTAGTACATTAGCACTTCCCTCCACAAATAAATGTCACTACACACATAAAAAACGCCAGTTTGGAAACGTTTTAGCAGGGCTCAAACACCAAGCACATTGCATATGCAGAAAATTAAATCCAAAACTCAATTAGGTAAAGTATATACAGAATGGTAATTGTTAGCGTCTCTATGCCCAGCACACATCTACTGTAAATAACGACAGTTAGCACGACCTAACAGACCTATAATACAAAACACTATACCCAGTACGCATCTATTGTATTAATTAACATTAAGAACAACATGCGGGACCTTGCGCTTATTTAATACAGAGCGCGATGGTACCAATATTAAAGCAAAATGACAATTTAGGTAGAAAAAGAAATAACACGTGAAAGCATTAGTACAATGAGCAAAACAGGTACAACTTACAATAGAGGTACACACTCAGCCAGGGCACACAGCAGTTGAGATGGGCGATGTTTAAAGATGGAGCCCAAAAGATGGGAGGTATTTTATCACTTCCAGTAGGAAGAGGGAGGGGCAGGGATGGGAGTTAGCCGGAAGAGATGTAAGGTTGTAGCAAGGGGGAGGAGAATTGCAGGTAATATTTGAAAAGACGGGAAGGTGCAGGGAAGAGAGATAAGAATGGAGCTGTTACTAGAATAAACGGCTATCACGGAGATATAAGATATACGAATATAGCTAGAACTGAAATACTCATATATCACAGAAGGACACTGAGTTAGAAATAGAGGAGGGAGCAAGACAAAGAGGGAGAGAGAAAGAGAAGAGACATTGCAGAGTAATGTAATAGTAGGACAATCTGATATCACGGGTAGGATAAAAAGACAGATGTGAGGAAGATAAAGAGAGGAAGAGATAAGAGGGAGAAGAAAGCAGTTCAGTACAAGGTAAATACAGGGAGGCTGAACCAAAGAGGTCTGGAGAGGTTCGAGAGAGTCTATCAGTAAAGTGTTGTTTGCAGAGGGGTAAGTTAAAATGGAAGAAAGACCTGGGTGTGTTGGGTGAGAGTGAACTATGAGAAACTAGAGAGAGTGAGTAGGAAAAGAAATGTTACAGCTAGAGTGAACTAATAGAGGTTAGGAGATACAGTGAGAAGGAGGAAGGTTAGAGCTTTGAGAGAATACCTAAAGCACATGCAGTGAAGTCTATTTGGGGGAGGGAATCACAGAGTGGATAGCTACTAAAATACGCCTTACTCCACTAGGATATCCTCGGGGCCAAGTAGAACTAAAGAAGAGAGTGGTTAGTGTAGGTTGGGGGGGACAGAACATAGAAACTAGAATAAGGGATATTTAAGGCTGCTGGCTATCCTGGCAGAGGAGTGTACTAAAAAAAACAGCTATCAAGGCTGAAACAGTAAGGTAGTAGTAAGGGTTCAGCAGCAGTTACACATACTTCCTTAGCTTCTTCTTGGTGCAAAGTCCAGAAAAAAGGGAGATGAGGCAGCAGAGTAGGTTGCTTTTGCTTGAGCAATTAAGATAGCTGTATTAATAAGGTAGGTTTGAGGTGTCCTCACGGGCTTAAGTCACAGGGGTAACTCAGGGCAGAGAGCTATAAAACAGGAGAGAGGGTTAAGAGAAAAATATCATTTACACCTTGTTTCTTAATAGCAGTAAAAGACAGTTAATAAGTCTATATTAAAAAAGAGACATCACACATTATGTAGCAGTTAGAAGCACTTCCAAAAACAGACAGGGCAAAATGGAATCTATATAATAAGCACGTGGAAGTTGGCATTTCTATAGCAAAAAATGTAGCCTGCAAACTTCAACGGCGTTGTATGTTACATTAGCCAGATACGCTTCATCAAAAAGCAGCTAATAGCCTTTGATAATGTCGGCTTGAAGTTTATAACAAAATTAAATCATCTAACACATGGCGTTTGCTGAGCATTTAGATCGCAAACTTCACTTCGTTTATGTAGTACATTAGCACTTCCCTCCACAAATAAATGTCACTACACACATAAAAAACGCCAGTTCGGAAACGTTTTAGCAGGGCTCAAGCACCAAGCACATTGCATATGCAGAAAATTAAATCCAAAACTCAATTAGGTAAAGTATATACAGAATGGTAATTGTTAGCGTCTCTATGCCCAGCACACATCTACTGTAAATAACGACAGTTAGCACGACCTAACAGACCTATAATACAAAACACTATACCCAGTACGCATCTATTGTATTAATTAATATTAAGAACAACATGCGGGACATTGCGCTTATTTAATACAGAGCACGATGGTACCAATATTAAAGCAAAACGACAATTTAGGTAGAAAAAGAAATAACACGTGAAAGCATTAGTACAATGAGCAAAACAGGTACAACTTACAATAGAGGTAAATGCTCAGCCAGGGCACACAGCAGTTGAGATGGGCGATGTTTAAAGATGGCGCCCAAAAGATGGGAGGTATTTTATCACTTCCAGTAGGAAGAGGGAGTGGCAGGGATGGGAGTTAGCCGGAAGAGCTGTAAGGTTGTAGCAAGGGGAAGTAGAATTGCAGGTAATATTTGAAAAGACGGGAAGGTGCAGGGAAGAGAGATAAGAATGGAGCTATTACTAGAATAAACGGCTATCATGGAGATATAAGATATACGAATATAGCTAGAACTGAAATACTCATATATCACGGAAAGGACACTGAGTTAGAAATAGAGGAGGGAGCAAGACAAAGAGGGTGAGAGAAAGAGAAGAGACATTGCAGAGTAATGTAATAGTAGGACAATCTGATATCACGGGTAGGATAAAAAGACAGATGTGAGGAAGATAAAGAGAGGGAGAGATAAGAGGGAGAAGAAAGCAGTTCAGAACAAGGTAAATACAGGGAGGCAGAACCAAAGAGGTCTGGAGAGGTTCGAGAGAGTCTATCAGTAAAGTGTTGTTTGCAGAGGGGTAAGTTAGAATGGAAGAAAGACCTGGGTGTGTTGGGTGAGAGTGAACTATGAGAAACTAGAGAGAGTGAGTAGGAAAAGAGATGTTACAGCTAGAGTGAACTAATAGAGGTTAGGAGATACAGTGAGAAGGAGGAAGGTTAGAGCTTTGAGAGAATACCTAAAGTACATGCAGTCAAGTCTATTTGGGGGAGGGAATCACAGAGTGGATAGCTACTAAAATACAACTTACTCCACTAGGATATTCTCGGGGCCAAGTAGAACTAAAGAAGAGAGTGGTTAGTGTAGGTGGGGGGGGGAGAGAACATAGAAACTAGAATAAGGGATATTTAAGGCTGCTGGCTATCCTGGCAGAGGAGTGTACTAAAAAAAACAGCTATCAAGGCTGAAACAGTAAGGTAGTAGTAAGGGTTCAGCAGCAGTTACACATACTTCCTTAGCTTCTTCTTGGTGCAAAGTCCAGAAAAAAGGGAGATGAGGCAGCAGAGTAGGTTGCTTTGGCTTGAGCAATTAAGATAGCTGTATTAATAAGGTAGGTTTGAGGTGTCCTCACGGGCTTAAGTCACAGGGGTAACTCAGGGCAGAGAGCTATAAAACAGGAGAGAGGGTTAAGAGAAAAAATATCATTTACACCTTGTTTCTTAATAGCAGTAAAAGACAGTTAATAAGTCTATATTAAAAAAGAGACATCACACATTATGTAGCAGTTAGAAGCACTTCCAAAAACAGACAGGGCAAAATGGAATCTATATAATAAGCACGTGGAAGTTGGCGTTTCTATAGCAAAAAATGTAGCCTGCAAACTTCAACGGCGTTGTATTTTACATTAGCCAGATACGCTTCATCAAAAAGCAACTAATAGCCTTTGATAACGTCGGCTTGAAGTTTATAACAAAATTAAATCATCTAACACATGGCGTTTGCTGAGCGTTTAGATCGCAAACTTCACTTCGTTTATGTAGTACATTAGCACTTCCCTCCACAAATAAATGTCACTACACACATAAAAAACGCCAGTTTGGAAACGTTTTAGCAGGGCTCAAACACCAAGCACATTGCATATGCAGAAAATTAAATCCAAAACTCAATTAGGTAAAGTATATACAGAATGGTAATTGTTAGCGTCTCTATGCCCAGCACACATCTACTGTAAATAACGACAGTTAGCATGACCTAACAGACCTATAATACAAAACACTATACCCAGTACGCATCTATTGTATTAATTAACATTAAGAACAACATGCGGGACCTTGCGCTTATTTAATACAGAGCGCGATGGTACCAATATTAAAGCAAAACGACAATTTAGGTAGAAAAAGAAATAACACATGAAAGCATTAATACAATGAGCAAAACAGGTACAACTTACAATAGAGGTACACGCTCAGCCAGGGCACACAGCAGTTGAGATGGGCGATGTTTAAAGATGGCGCCCAAAAGATGGGAGGTATTTTATCACTTCCAGTAGGAAGAGGGAGGGGCAGGGATGGGAGTTAGCCAGAAGAGCTGTAAGGTTGTAGCAAGGGGGAGGAGAATTGCAGGTAATATTTGAAAAGACGGGAAGGTGCAGGGAAGAGAGATTAGAATGGAGCTATTACTAGAATAAAGGGCTATCACGGAGATATAAGATATACGAATATAGCTAGAACTGAAATACTCATATATCACGGAAAGGACACTTAGTTAGAAATAGAGGAGGGAGCAAGACAAAGAGGGAGAGAGAAAGAGAAGAGACACTGCAGAGTAATGTAATAGTAGGACAATCTGATATCACGGGTAGGATAAAAAGACAGATGTGAGGAAGATAAAGAGAGGGAGAGATAAGAGGGAGAAGAAAGCAGTTCAGTACAAGGTAAATACAGGGAGGCAGAACCAAAGAGGTCTGGAGAGGTTCGAGAGAGTCTATCAGTAAAGTGTTGTTTGCAGAGGGGTAAGTTAGAATGGAAGAAAGACCTGGGTGTGTTGGGTGAGAGTGAACTACGAGAAACTAGAGAGAGTGAGTAGGAAAAGAGATGTTACAGCTAGAGTGAACTAATAGAGGTTAGGAGATACAGTGAAAAGGAGGAAGGTTAGAGCTTTGAGAGAATACCTAAAGTACATGCAGTGAAGTCTATTTGGGGGAGGGAATCACAGAGTGGATAGCTACTAAAATACGCCTTACTCCACTAGGATATCCTCGGGGCCAAGTAGAACTAAAGAAGAGAGTGGTTAGTGTAGGTGGGGGGGGAGAGAACACAGAAACTAGAATAAGGGATATTTAAGGCTGCTGGCTATCCTGGCAGAGGAGTGTACTAAAAATAAAACAGCTATCAAGGCTGAAACAATAAGGTAGTAGTAAGGGTTCAGCAGCAGTTACACATACTTCCTTAGCTTCTTCTTGGTGCAAAGTCCAGAAAAAAGGGAGATGAGGCAGCAGAGTAGGTTGCTTTTGCTTGAGCAATTAAGATAGCTGTATTAATAAGGTAGGTTTGAGGTGTCCTCACGGGCTTAAGTCACAGGGGTAACTCAGGGCAGAGAGCTATAAAACAGGAGAGAGGGTTAAGAGAAAAATATCATTTACACCTTGTTTCTTAATAGCAGTAAAAGACAGTTAATAAGTCTATATTAAAAAAGAGACATCGCACATTATGTAGCAGTTAGAAGCACTTCCAAAAACAGACAGGGCAAAATGGAATCTATATAATAAGCACATGGAAGTTGGCGTTTCTATAGCAAAAAATGTAGCCTGCAAACTTCAACGGCGTTGTATGTTACATTAGCCAGATACGCTTCAACTAAAAGCAGCTAATAGCCTTTGATAACGTCGGCTTGAAGTTTATAACAAAATTAAATCATCTAACACATGGCGTTTGCTGAGCGTTTAGATCGCAAACTTCACTTCGTTTATGTAGTACATTAGCACTTCCCTCCACAAATAAATGTCACTACACACATAAAAACCGCCAGTTTGGAAACGTTTTAGCAGGGCTCAAACACCAAGCACATTGCATATGCAGAAAATTAAATCCAAAACTCAATTAGGTAAAGTATATACAGAATGGTAATTGTTAGCGTCTCTATGCCCAGCACACATCTACTGTAAATAACGACAGTTAGCACGACCTAACAGACCTATAATACAAAACACTATACCCAGTACGCATCTATTGTATTAATTAACATTAAGAACAACATGCGGGACCTTGCGCTTATTTAATACAGAGCGCGATGGTACCAATATTAAAGCAAAATGACAATTTAGGTAGAAAAAGAAATAACACATGAAAGCATTAGTACAATGAGCAAAACAGGTACAACTTACAATAGAGGTACACGCTCAGCCAGGGCACACAGCAGTTGAGATGGGCGATGTTTAAAGATGGCGCCCAAAAGATGGGAGGTATTTTATCACTTCCAGTAGGAAGAGGGAGGGGCAGGGATGGGAGTTAGCCGGAAGAGCTGTAAGGTTGTAGCAAGGGGGAGGAGAATTGCAGGTAATATTTGAAAAGACGGGAAGGTGCAGGGAAGAGAGATAAGAATGGAGCTGTTACTAGAATAAACGGCTATCACGGAGATATAAGATATACGAATATAGCTAGAACTGAAATACTCATATATCACGGAAAGGACACTGAGTTAGAAATAGAGGAGGGAGCAAGACAAAGAGGGAGAGAGAAAGAGAAGAGACATTGCAGAGTAATGTAATAGTAGGACAATCTGATATCACGGGTAGGATAAAAAGACAGATGTGAGGAAGATAAAGAGAGGGAGAGATAAGAGGGAGAAGAAAGCAGTTCAGTACAAGGTAAATACAGGGAGGCAGAACCAAAGAGATCTGGAGAGGTTCGAGAGAGTCTATCAGTAAAGTGTTGTTTGCAGAGGGGTAAGTTAGAATGGAAGAAAGACCAGGGTGTGTTGGGTGAGAGTGAACTATGAGAAACTAGAGAGAGTGAGTAGGAAAAGAGATGTTACAGCTAGAGTGAACTAATAGAGGTTAGGAGATACAGTGAGAAGGAGGAAGGTTAGAGCTTTGAGAGAATACCTAAAGTACATGCAGTGAAGTCTATTTGGGGGAGGGAATCACAGAGTGGATAGCTACTAAAATACGCCTTACTCCACTTGGATATCCTCGGGGCCAAGTAGAACTAAAGAAGAGAGTGGTTAGTGTAGGTGGGGGGGAGAGAACATAGAAACTAGAATAAGGGTATTTAAGGCTGCTGGCTATCCTGGCAGAGGAGTGTACTAAAACACAGCTATCAAGGATGAAACAGTAAGGTAGTAGTAAGGGTTCAGCAGCAGTTACACATACTTCCTTAGCTTCTTCTTGGTGCAAAGTCCAGAAAAAAGGGAGATGAGGCAGCAGAGTAGGTTGCTTTTGCTTGAGCAATTAAGATAGCTGTATTAATAAGGTAGGTTTGAGGTGTCCTCACGGGCTTAAGTCACAGGGGTAACTCAGGGCAGAGAGCTATAAAACAGGAGAGAGGGTTAAGAGAAAAATATCATTTACACCTTATTTCTTAATAGCAGTAAAAGACAGTTAATAAGTCTATATTAAAAAAGAGACATCACACATTATGTAGCAGTTAGAAGCACTTCCAAAAACAGACAGGGCAAAATGGAATCTATATAATAAGCACGTGGAAGTTGGCGTTTCTATAGCAAAAAATGTAGCCTGCAAACTTCAGCGGCGTTGTATGTTACATTAGCCAGATACGCTTCATCAAAAAGCAGCTAATAGCCTTTGATAACGTCGGCTTGAAGTTTATAACAAAATTAAATCATCTAACACATGGCGTTTGCTGAGCGTTTAGATCGCAAACTTCACTTCGTTTATATAGTACATTAGCACTTCCCTCCACAAATAAATGTCACTACACACATAAAAAACGCCAGTTTGGAAACGTTTTATCAGGGCTCAGGCACCAAGCACATTGCATATGTAGAAAATTAAATCTAAAACTCAATTAGGTAAACTATATACAGAATGGTAATTGTTAGCGTCTCTATGCCCAGCACACATGTACTGTAAATAACGACAGTTAGCACGACCTAACAGACCTATAATACAAAACACTATACCCAGTACGCATCTATTGTATTAATTAACATTAAGAACAACATGCGGGACATTGCGCTTATTTAATACAGAGCACGATGGTACCAATATTAAAGCAAAACGACAATTTAGGTAGAAAAAGAAATAACACGTGAAAGCATTAGTTCAATGAGCAAAACAGGTACAACTTACAATAGAGGTACACGCTCAGCCAGGGCACACAGCAGTTGAGATGGGCGATGTTTAAAGATGGCGCCCAAAAGATGGGAGGTATTTTATCACTTCCAGTAGTAAGAGGGAGGGGCAGGGATGGGAGTTAGCTGGAAGAGCTGTAAGGTTGTAGCAAGGGGGAGGAGAATTGCAGGTAATATTTGAAAAGACGGGAAGGTGCAGGGAAGTGAGATAAGAATGGAGCTACTTCATGACACTAGAGGAGCATGCATTAACATGACACACTATACACATTACTGGCAGCTCTTTTTTCCACTGGTGTATTTGTAGGATGGTGACATCATCAGATTTGACAAAGATTAGTATACCACTTTTAGGGTGTTTGAGTACTCTCCAAAAAGGCTGCTCCTCTCCAGGGAGATCACACAAACTTGTCAAATGCAGGATTTAAACCACTACCTAATTACTTCATGATACTAGAGCGGCATGCCTTAACACGACACGTTATACACATTGCTGTTAGTTTGCTTTTTCCACAGGTATATTTGTAGGATGGTGACATCATCAGTCTTGACAAAGATTAGTATACCACCTTTAGGGTGTTTTACTACTCTCCAAAAGGGTTGTTCACCTCCAAGGAGATCACACAGAAACACTTGTCAAGTGCAGTATTCAAACCCCTAACTAATTGGTTTATGATACTATAGGAGTACACATTTACACAATGCAATATACACATTATTATGAGTTCGTTTTTCCACAGGTATATTTGTAGGATGGTGTCATCATCAGACTTGACAAAGATTGGTATACCACCTTTAGGGTGTTTAACTAATCTCCAAAAAGTTTGCTCCTCTGTAAGGAGATCATACACAAACAGACACACACACTTCTCAAGGGCAGGATTCAAACCACTGCCTAACTGGTTGATGATACTACAGGAGTATGCATTTACATGACAAGCTATACACATTACTGTGAGTTCGTTTTTCCACAGGTATATTTGTAGGATGGTGACATCATCAGACTTGACTAAGGTTAGTGTACCACCTTTAGGGTGTTTCACTACTCTCCAAAAATTTTGTTTTTCTCTAAGGAGCTCACACACAAACAGACACCTGTCAATTGCAGGATTCAAACCCCTACTTAATTGGTTTATAATACCAAAGGAGTACGCATTTACATGACATGCTATATACGTTATCGTGAGCTCTGCTTTCCACAGGTATATTTGTAGGCTGGTGACATCATCAGACTTGACAAAGATTAGTATACCACTTTTAAGGTGTTTCACTACTCTCCAAAATGGTTGCTTCTCTCCAAGAAGATCACACACAAACACATGTCAAGTGCAGGATTCAAAACCCTACCTAACTGGTTTATGATACTACAAGTGTACACATTTACACAACCCGCTATACACATTACTATGAGTTTTATTTTCCACAGGTATATTTGTAGGATGGTGACATCATCCAACTAGACAAAGTGGGTTAGATTAGGTGACATTAGGTGGGCTACATACAAGGAATGTCTAAACACCTTGGCCATGTGATCATTAAAGGAGAGTTTACTATCTACCTGTGTCCGCAGGGCCATAATGACTTTCTCAGTACATACTGGATTACCATCTATGTGGTAATTTGTTTGCACTTTGTTTTAGCCAAAGGGGATGACTATGCCTTCTTTGGCATTCTGCTTGAGGGTATTGTTTTGACACCAGGTATCTGTCTCTGTAAGACCCTTTTGGAGGATGTCTGTGTCAGCCGTAGAGTCAATTATGGACCACAGTTAGCAGACATCTGCAAACCTGTTCAGCCATACTCCTCCCATGCTTGCCTGTACCTCTGAGCAGTATCTACTGAACAGTTGGGGTCCCAGGACCAAGACCTGTGGGATGCCATTTGTGACTGGCTTAGAGTCGGACATGGCACCCGCAACTCTGAACATGTGTATTTGATCTGTGAGCCACTTGGCCACCCATCCTGTGACATAGCTGCTAATTTTCAAGCTGGTAAGCTTGTCCATGATGACAGAGTGGGGAATGGTGTAGAAAGTCCTTAGTGAGGTCCAGGTGGGCTGTGTGGACTACTTTCACCTCCATCTATGTCCTTGGTAACTGTTTGAAATAAGTCAACTAGGTTTAGGAGGCAGGATCTGCCTTTAACAAGGCAAAGTTGTGTAGAGTCCAGTGTCTGGAGATCCCCAATGTCTCTGTTTATGGGTTCCATGAGAATTTGCTCCATAGCTTTGTAGACCAGGCTGAGTAGACATATAGGGCAATGGTTTCCAGGTTTTGTTGTGGCATCCCCCTTTGTGGAGCTGGATGACTGTTAGTGTATGCCATTCTTTGAGTACATAGCCTGTGGTACGATTGAGTCTGGACAGTGAATGTAGGTGAGGGTGTAGTTCCTTTTGGGCATATTGTAAGACGCAGCCTGGGACACCATCTAGTCCCATTGATACTGTGTTCTTAGCTTTGGAGAGGGCTGCATGTCCATGAAGTCTGGGGCTCTGCATCCTTCTGTGATGGACACAGGCCCTTTTGGGGGTGATGGGGGGGAGTTTACACTGAACTTGTCCCCCAGGATGTGGGCAATGAAAGTTGGTTCAGTGTATTTCTTGCCATTTTTCAGTAGCTGACAGCATATTTGGAAGTTGACACCTACAGGTCTGGTATAGCTACTGAAGGCTTTGTGGTTGTTATTCTTACATTCCTTGGCAATTTGTCTTTAGAAACTGGCCTTGGATTATTTTATGAGCGATCATTGTTTCTTCCTAATAATGATCAGTGATGCCTTTCCTTTAGTGAAGGTGGTTCTATCATGTGTTCATTTCCTCCTTCTGTTGTCTAGCTTATTTATGGGCAATGACCACCAGATTGTTTTCTTATTTTTGGAGGAGTGCATCTTGGTTTTATTTGTAATGTCTCGATCCATGCATCCCTGTAGATGCTCATAGGATGCACTTGTAAATGATTTGGCTGATTGTATACCATTATCCTATAGCAAGAGGGCTTTGGAACATTCCACTTTGGTCTTGGGAAGTGTGCAGTTTGCTTTTGAAAATGTCTTCACAGTGGTTTCATTGACTGGGTGGGGGGGGGGTGGATGCGGATGTCCAGTGTGATTACTTTATGATCTGATATTACCAGCAAGGGGTTTATCTCTGTTGTGAAACACTGGTACCCCATGTTGGTGATGACCATGTCCAGTACGTTGTCACCTCTAGTGGGCATGATGACCAGCTTTTCCAGGGTGTTAGAGTTTTTAAACTCTAGGAAACATTGGGCAAAGGACGTTGTACATGAGTAATTCTCCCACTCAATGTTTGGGTAGTTGTAATCTCCTCATATAATGGTGTTTGATAGGACCCTTATATTTTCCACTGTTCTCAGGAATACTGAGTGAGGTTCCTGAGACAAGGTAGATGATCTGTAGCAGGCTACAATCTGATGAGCAGCTTTGCCCAATGTTAGTTGTACTTGCATGGTCTCCAAGGCCTCATGCTGTGCCACTAACCTGAAGGTGTGGGTATCCATAAGGTAAATGGGTACACCCCTTCCTTTTGTATTTAACTTGTGGTTTTGGGTCCGAAGATCAGAGGGATTGTGAGTGTTTTACGTGGAGCATGTCCAACAGCTCTGTGTTTGACATAGCTTTGTATGTTAGGCAGTGAACTCCTCTGAGTAGGCGATGTGCAAGGGAGTATGGATGGAGCATTTTGAGATGGTCTGTGTATGGCATGTATTTCAGGCCACTAATGCTCTTTGTGAGGTATTGCTGCAGGCTTTCCAGTTGTTGTAGTTGTCTTGTGAGGTACATAGCAAAAGTGGCGTTGTACTCTATTATAGTTCTAGTGAGTGATGAGCAGAGTGGAACAATGTCCTCTTCTATTCTGCATGAGACACATCTTGTGATGAGGTGTGCCACATAGGAGGGTTTCCTGACTACTGTGGAGATGTGATTATCACAGTTGTGTCCACTGTCCACCTGTGACCCAAGGTCTCTTGTCACACTTTCAGTGTTAAGTATACTACTGCCTATGTTGTAGTTCTTGGCTACAGAGTTTTTAAAAAAGGGGATAACAGTGCACCTTTTGGCATTGAGCTAGAGCCCATGGCTTTTTCAACAGCCGTCTGTCTCAGTGAGGCCCTTTTGTAGGATGTCCACATCTTTAGTGTTTACAATTATGGCTCCTAGTTTGCAGTCCTCTGTAATCTTCAGTAGCCACAGACCTTCCATGTTAAAGTTTACTTTAGGGAAGTAGATACTAAACAGGACAAGACCCAGGACTGGACCTGTGGTACTGCACTCGTCACTGGTCCAAAGTCATACTTGGAGTCTGCTACTTTCACAGTGTGTGTTCTGTCAGTAAGCCTGTTGTCAACTCATCTTGTGACATAGCAATTTATACCTAGTTTAGTGGGTTTATCTATATTTCCAGAGTGTGGGGTGGTGTTGTAAGCTGTGACAGGATCTACATAGGCTGTGTGAACCACCTTACCCTTATCTACGGTTCTGGTGACTGTATCAATGTCATCTATCAAGTTTAGGAGACATGATCTGCATTTTACAAACCCAACATGGTTGTGGTCCAGGGTTTGGGGATTATCAATGTAATTTTTTACAAGTTGTATGATGATACATTCCATGGCCTTGAAGAGCGTGCTCATCAGGCTAATGGGGCACTAGTTCCTGGGGTCCGTGGTGTCTCCACCCTTGTGTAGTGGGATAACCCATTTTACAAACCCAACATGGTTGTGGTCCAGGGTTTGGGGATTATCAATGTAATTTTTTACAAGTTGTATGATGATACATTCCATGGCCTTGAAGAGCGTGCTCATCAGGCTAATGGGGCACTAGTTCCTGGGGTCCGTGGTGTCTCCACCCTTGTGTAGTGGGATAACCGTCACTGTGCACCATTCAGCAGGCACAAAGCATGATGTGAGGCTATGACTGCACATGGTACGTCTGTGTGGTGCCTGTTTGTTCTGTGGTTTGTGTAGAACACAGCCTGGGAAGTTATCTGGTCCCATGGTTGCTGTAATACTGGCTTTGGAGAGTGTTTTTTACCTGTGCAGCCGTGATGACAGCAACTTTGTAGTCTTCCATTATAGAGATGTGCTCTTTCATGGGTGAGAGGGGGGAAAGTTAACACTGATCCTATCTGCCAGGATGTTGGTTGGGTCTGTATATTTAGTGTCATTGAGCTGTAACTCAGAACAGATATGAGTGTAGCCATGACATGGACCTGTCTGTTGGACAGAGATCTCCTGAGTAGACAGTATGTAACAGAGTACAGATTGGGTTACATTCAGTCTTGTTGCATGGGGCAACTGTTTGAGGCCAGTAATCCTCTTGTTAAGGTACTTCAGTGGACTTTTTGGCTGCTGAAGGTGCCTAGTCAGATTCATCGCAAGTGTGTTGTGGTACTCTTTAATGGGTCTGATGACTGATGAGTAGTGGGAACCTCCTTTGACCTACATGCACAGACCTTGGCAGTTTGTGTGAACACATAGCATGATTTTCTGACCACTTTGTGAATGTGTTTCTGGAAGTAGAGATGACTATCCACATTTGTCCATAGATCCCTTATTATCACCTCCGTATTTAGCTTAAGTGTGTGAGCATGCCCAGTATGACTTTTCAGTATGTTGTTGCCTAACATTTGCTTTGTTTATTTAAGTGTGTGAGCATGTCCAGTATGACCTTTCAGTATGTTGTTGCCTGACATTTGCTTCGCTTATTTAAGTGTGTGAGCATGCCCAGTATGACCTTTCAGTGTGATACCGAATGAAATCAACTACATTTGTTGGAGTGTGTGAGCACGCCCAGTATAGACATTTATACTATATGTGTATAGAAAATCAAGTTGTATTTTTACAGCAGGGCTCACCTTTATGTCATAGATCAACAGGGATCATGTTGTGCCTGCAGGGCTTCCATAATACACTTTGCATAGACTTATCAACATTTCTACATACAGGGGGGACAGCTATTCTTTGTACATTTCTACCCGGGGGCACACCTGATTGTTACTGTGGGTGTACATAGGATGAGTGATTCACCTGACACTTATACACATTTACTATGCCTGCACTGCTATGTACGGTACACCATTTCAGTCTGTACTGTTACCTATTGTACTGGCTTGAGGCATACTACTGTACTACAGATCTTAGCGTCCAATGTCACGTATATTAGATTGCGACTTCATAGCCTACACAACCCACATCACACCGCCTGGCCTGATGTTCTCTGTCTGCATAGGCCTGTGGGGGAGGTTACCCATATGCCTCTTTAGGGGCATGATACAGCATTTCTTTGTGTTTGCATTAGTGTACAATTGTCCTGCTGTGTCTACACCACTGAAATGCTATCATGGCTTAGTGGTTCAGTACTGTGACTATAGTGCACAGTATCCTGGGTTTGAGCCCTATCACTGCTTTTTATTTTCATGCTGGGCAGACCAGACTGCTTAAGGAACAGTAAAGCAAATATGAGCATGTTTACCTGACTTTGCTCAACTTTGCCCGACCTTGCCCAACATTGCTCAACGTTGCCTGACGTTGCGCTAGTTAGCACAGGCAATTTTGTTTACATATATTAAACATTGGTAAAAGCTGCTTAGCACTGCTTTATATTGCTTAAAACATGGCAATCATGCCTCAGGTGGTGCTGCAGGGCTGCCTATGTCGGATGCACATACTACACTCCCTATACATGTTTGGAAACAGGTAGTGTCAAGTTAGGCATCCCTTTTATTTTATGTGCAAGTCAGAGAGAGGTATCATTTCCAGGGTTCCTACTGAGCCAGTGTATGTGCTATGTGTTGCCTCTTTGCCAAGGCCAAGGCATACTGGGCATGCCTCCTTCTGCCTACTGGGACAGGCTCAGGTTGTTCCTCCTCTGAGTCATGCTGTGCCTGTGCAGGCCTTGGCAATGGTGGGGGGCTGTTTGGCCCTGCCCCATGCTGGTCCTGCTGCAGCTGTTTTCGCAAGATCATATTGTGTAGCATGGCACATACCATGACAATTTGGGTACATGTAGTTGGTAAGTACTGCAAGGATCCACCAGATGTGTCCTGGCACCGGAAACGTGACTTGAGCATCCCACACACACTCGATTACATTTTGTGTTTGTGCGTGTGCCTCATTATGGAGTTCTTATTCAGGTGTGTGTGCATTTCTGAGGGGTGTTATCAGCCACGGCTGTAGTGCGTATCCAGCAGCCCCCACTAGGTGACCATCAGGGATGTCCCCATTGGCAAATGTCTGGTACAGCTGCGTCAGATGCCAGATATGGGAATTGTGGTACCTTCCAGGGCAGCCAGCACACACATTCAGTATTATGCCCTGGGCATCGCACACGACCTGGCAGTTCATGGAGTGGAAGCCCTTGCGGTTGATATAGGCCCTACCCCGCTCACCAGCTGGTGCTTTGATGTGTATGTGCGTGCAGTCAATTGCACCCACTACCTCAGGGTATTCCACTATTTGCTGGAAGAGACGCATATTGCTGGCCAATACCTCATGGGAATTGGGGAAATATAGATGACCACCGACATGTGCTGACATGGCATTCAGGAACTGGTGCAGTACCCTGGATGATGATGCCTGTGAAATCCCCATCATCTCACCAGTTGGTCTCTGGAAGGTACCTGTTGCTAGTATTCTTAGGCCAACACATACCTTGGTTTCCACTGGGATGTGTTCCCCTCTGTTGGTTCTGTCTGTGAGGCGTGGCCTGCACAGCTCAACAATTTGCTGCAGGAGGTCTCTGTCCACTTTATAGTGCTACACTGTCTCCAGCTCATGTAGCCCCTGATAGGTTACCCTGGGTCTGTACACTCTTCTCTGTCTCCTCACTGTGGGTTGCTCAGCAGCATTCACAATGGCACCACCCTCAGCATCTTGCACACGTTGCCTTATAATAGCAATGGCAGGCCCTAACATTTTTTTGTCTCAGTTAAGCTTTTTAAGTTTTCACTTCTCTTTGTATATTGCAGTGTTGCAGTGTTTCTGAGAAAAACATGGGGGGATGTTGTTTGCAGAATTTGAAGTGCTGGGCTGGGCTAGTGTATTGCCTGTGTAATTGGCTGATTCTGATTGATTTCACCTGGCAGCTCTGCTAGTTCTCCTTGGTTAACTTCCTACTACTTCTTTTACTTCCTTTTCCCTTTCTGTTTCCACAGGGGGCAGCGCTGTGCAAACAAGTGCAAACACACACACACACGAGCGCACATGCGCGCACACAGGCTTACACAGGCTTAGGCGGGTGCACATTCGCGCACACAGGTTTAGGCAGCCTTACACAGGCTTACACGGGTGCACATATGCACACACAGGCTTAGACGGGTTTACAGGCATGCACACACGCACACACAGTGTAAGCATCTTTGCAAGAAACTTTAGTGATATCCACGGCGTACACCTTCGGTTTCTGGGTTTTAGTTCAGACAACTGTAAACATGCCTCTTCCAGTCCTGAGTAACTCACAGCAAACACATGCCACTCTGCTCCAATAAGCTTACAGTCTTTGATACATACCCCCTCATGATGTCACCTATTTTCTACTCTACTACTCCCCTAATCCTACACTTACACTCTAGGGACATGGTTCACATGGCAGAGAAAATTGGAATTCACTATCCTTATCCTCATTTGCATAGGATTGCTTACTAATGCTTGGTTACATCTCTCAGACTGCGCTTCCCCCCTTAGCAACCACTACTCAGCAACCATGTTGTCTTCAGCCTGCCATTCATCTGCATGGCAGAAGAATATTTTTAATAAAATGCCTATTTATGCCTTTTTTTAAAAAAAATCTGGTTTTTAGAGCGCCGCACGTTTGCGCGGTGTTGCGCTACGCTTAAACATCGGAGATCGGGGGGAAAATTTGTTTTTATTATTTTGCAACAGATAAAAATGTCAATGGCCTTATATTTGGCCATTGGCATGCTTCCTCAACTGGATGCATCCTTTATTTGGAGCTGTCATAGCTCCGTTTTGCTATTTGCAGAACAGTACTCCGTTACCAACGGAGTACATTTCTACAAGTAACTCTACTCTTACTCGGACAGGTTTGTGTTTCCTGGATCGCAAATTTACCTCATTTGCATAGCTTTCAGCAGCAAATGAGAAATTTGCATAACATAACACTGTCCGTGCAAGAGTAGTTTTAGGAGCTCTCATGCATGCCTCTGCCGGCTGTTCCTGGATCGCTCGGCAGACATATTGGCTGTCTGGAGTCTTACTCTACTCTTAGACTCCATGCAAGCCTTCATGAATCCGGCACTTTGTTTAATCATTTAACCAGATTCTTCATCATAACTTAACATGGTGTAGGCAAATAATGTATACTTGTAAATCAAAGCACATTCTTTTATTTTAGACTTTAAGAAATGCTATCTTCAATAGGACTCATAAGACTTCGTGTTGGACTTTCACAGGCACAAGTAGTTCAGAATTTGCAATACCTGTGTCACAGACTAACATAAATCAAATTATATTTTTGCAGGTTATAACTCCCACAGCAATTCACATATAACTTCATGTAGCTCAGTATTGATTATATGACATCTCAATTCAGAGTTTGTGTCATCAGTTTCACTGCAGTAGGCATTCCATCTCATCTCATTTCATTCTCAGAGAGATCTCCCTGTCTGACTTCACAACTCACATTAGGCCTCATGCTGCAGACAGTTTTTGCTTGTTCTACATTCTATAATCAATTTATCTCAAACAGCCAGTGTGAGGACTCCTTCCTCATGCCTTTCTAAAAGGATGAGCTACAATACCTTTGCTATAGAGCAGTAACAACGTTACACTCTGTAGTTGCCGAGCATTTTGAACTGCAGGCTGATCATTAGGCTGTGCCATGATATCTCCATGAGTTAGATGTTTGTGAGCCTCCTACAAGCAGTTTTCATGGTTTATCCTTTTCAACTTCCACTATAGTACAATTTGCTTTAACATAAAACTCAGAAACTACAAGTAACCCATGCCCAGTGTTTGGACCTCCAATGGAAAGGGCCTATGTCTATATGCAAATATTGTATGAATGTTCTCTCCCCATATGAAGAAAATCATACACATTAATCTGGTAAAGTCTGTAAGTTTCTTGCAGATCACTTGAGCCTTCCCTCCCAAAACTGAGAAAAGTCCTGCATTGTATAGATTGGTACTAAAAGAAAGACCTTGGTCAGGCAGCATTTAAGGATGATGTCATTCAAAAACCAGCAGGGAAAATAATTTTATTATATATCAAAGCCATACTAATAAGGAGGTAAATTGCCACAGTAAACAATGCTCAACAATAACCTGAATAGAATTTATTGGGTGATATCTTGAATACTTTTTTTTCTAAAAGTAGAACTTCATCAGAATACAATTGCCATTATATAATTTCCCTTTATAGTACAATCTTAAAGATACAGCATCATAGAAACC
>NC_056742.1:202358730-202405555 GCF_019279795.1 Protopterus annectens
ACATCTGCATTACTTTGATGGAACATTCTAATTGTTCAGCTTTGGTATATATTTGCTTATTGGGGAACCACCCTCAGTTATTACGCTAATGAAGATAATGAATAATTATGGCACTAATGAGTCGGTTTACTACACTTTTCTCATTTGGGAAGTACTTTGGATAAAACCTTTTCATGATGTTCTTACTGATTGCCAGTCACTTTAATGAAGAGGGGAAATTGACAAATTCCTACATGTCACCTCTTCTTGTTATAACCATCCAATGTTTGCATCTTTGTAAGTTGTGGAAGGCTTTTGAAGACTAACTAAAGAACAAAGGATTATTGTTTCTACAGTATTACTCAATAATAGTTTGCATTAGGAAGTCATCTTGTTATATTGATTTTTATGAATGTACACACATTGCAACATTGACAGTCTTTGTTTATATTCTGAATTCTATTAAAATACTTATTGAAAAAATAATGATGCATACATCAGCATTATTGGTTGACACACTGCATGGTTTGTTTAGTCTCCTTTTTTACATATTTGAATTATACCCTCTCCATGACTCTGTCAAGCAAACATTTTTTTTTTTTTTTGCAAAATATTGAAACCATTTACTTAGCATCTGACCATTCATCAGGAGCTGTTTTACACAGCTCTTTAGTTATTGTACCCTGAACATATACATTATGGCTTTTCATATTTTTAATCTTTTATTTTAGCAGCAGTAAACTTCATTCCTAATGCTATCCAATTTTGATGAGCCTACTCTCCACTCATCTCTGCATTAGTTTGTCCAAGTTTCTGACATTTATGTTTAAAATTTATCGAACCGTCACTTTGATTTATAATGTTGTCTCTGTGTTTTCTATTTCCTAATCTTGTGGCTAGTAGTGACCAGCACATAGAACTGTTATTTGTTTGTATAGCTTTTAGCATTCGTTCCCATTCCCACTTGCACCTTACACTTTAACTAATTTTTATACTATCTCAGCTTGTTTAACCATTGAGTACATTTTCACATGCATGGATTTCAATGATATTCTTACATTTTTTCATTGATTTTGCATTTCATGATATTTGCTGTTGAAACATTGGTCCTTTTTTCAACTTCATCCTTATTTGATAGCATCACTTCTCATATATCAGACATTCACTATGTCTCCATGATAGTTTTTTTTTTTTTCATTTTCTGCAAGTCTTCATTCATATCTAATTATCACTTAATATTTGGGTTCATAGGTGCATCGGCTTATACTAGGCTAACAACCACTAGGGTCTTTGCAAGCCTGGCTGTGAAATCTAACCCAATTTTGTCCAAGAGTTCCTTGAACACCTATATGGTGGGGTGTTTTGGTAAACATGTAGCTAAGCGCTATATGTTTGTGGGGAGGGTATGTTAGTTGGGGATTTACTGCCGATGTCTATCCATCAGAGACATGGGTGCCAGGCTGGGGTGAATTTGTGATCTCCCATCCAATGATCAAGGTTTGTTTTGAACAGGGGCCAGGATAAACTTTGCTTCATGTGGAAGGGGAGCTTATTTTACTGTGTGCAGTCCTTTAAATCACATATTGGTCCCTCCAGCAGGTTCTATTTATGTTACAAAGTACAGCTCTTTGGATCTAGTGTTTCTGGTGTTTTTATGTGTTACAGATGTGCAAGAGATCCACCAGAGCAGGTTTTGAGGATGCCGTAGGTATATATCACCTTTCATATACCTGTAGGAGACTGACTACAGAGATAGGGAATTAAGGTGATCTGGGTAGGGCAGGGTATTCATACCATGGATTATCCTAGTGAAGACTCTTTGAGGACATTCCAACTGCTGCAAGTGCCTGGCTATGTATGCACCAAATAGGGCATTGTACTAATTGATGGGTCCAAGAAATGCCAAGTAGAATGGTACTATTACTTTCTTGGACTTGGATCCCATACCCTTGCTTATGAGTTGGGTGACATTGAATGATTTTTTTTTTTACTCTCTTGGCTATGTGTTGTTCATACACCAGATTACTGTCTACATAGTTTCCCAGATCCCTAAGTAGCTGATCAACTCTCACGGGTATTTTATCAATTAAGTAATTAGCGTGGGTGGACACTTTCAGAAAGGTCCAATAAAAAATGAGTAGGTACTCCATGACTATCGAAGCAAACCAGTCCACTAATGAGATGTAAAAACAGAACTTTTATTTAGTAAGTGCTTTCACGTCTCCATGGACGCTTCCTCAGACTTCAACTGTTAAAAAGCTCATAATAACCATTTAAATATCTGCTCCAATAATCTAACAGCCAATCAATTACTGTGTACACAACCATATGACAGAGCTCGTTAAAAAACAACGAGAAATTGTCATACTTCATTATTATACAAACAGTTTAAAACCTAAAACAAACATAAAAAGACTTGTGATAAATGTCATATATATATATATATATATATATATATATATATATATATATATATATATATATATATATTATATATAGAACACTGTCATTTAAAACTACTTAACATAACTTACATTCCTAAAAATATATATGTTTATAACACAAGCATAATAAAATTAAAAACTATAAATAAACCATAAGTAATAAAGTATAATACTCTAAGCTCTTATTTATTCAGAATATATAAACACGTATATATATATATAAATAAATACATTCAACAGGTGGTTACTAATGGATAGAACGAAAAAGATATGTGTCAATGTGGTAGTGGACGGTCAAGTAGAAAGGGCTTCAACGAAACCCTGTCATTCAAGCCATGTCCTTTGTCAGCTTGTAGCCTAATTATCCACCTACCTTCTTCCTTCTCTGTATAGTTACTAACATTCTCCAGTCTTTTGGTAACATGTATGAGTTCCAAAACTAAAAACTTAAAAGTGTGCTAAATAGAAATTATTTTGAACATCTGGACACGCATATTAGATATGAGTTTAACCACTATGCTGATTGTAAAACATGCAATGTGGTATATTTAGCCTCATGTCAGAAATGTAGTGATTTCTATATAGGCAAGACTAATAGAACTCTTAGAGAGAGAATAAGGGAACATATATATGCCATTAATAAGAACGCTTTGGCTAAACATGTTTTGTTGAATGATACAACACACACTTTTAAGTTTTTAGTTTTGGAACTCATACATGTTACCAAAAGACTGGGGAATGTTAGTAACTATACAGAGAAGGAAGAAGGTAGGTGGATAATTAGGCTACGAGCTGACAAAGGACATGGCTTGAATGACAGGGTTTCGTTGAAGCCCTTTCTACTTGACCGTCCACTACCACATTGACACATATCTTTTTCATTCTATCCATTAGTAACCACCTGTTGAATGTATTTATTTATATATATTTATATATATATATATATATATATATATATATATATATATATATATATATAGATATAGATATAGATATATATAGATATATATATATATGTTTATATATTCTGAATAAATAAGAGCTCAGAGTATTATACTTTATTACTTATGGTTTATTTATAGTTTTTAATTTTATTATGCTTGTGTTATAAACATATATATTTTTATGAATGTAAGTTATGTTAAGTAGCTTTAAATGACAGTGTTCTATATATAATACACACACACACACATATATATATATATATATATATATATATATATATATATATATATATATATATATATATATGACATTTATCACAAGTCTTTTTATGTTTGTTTTAGGTTTTAAACTGTTTGTATAATAATGAAGTATGACAATTTCTCGTTTTTTAACTAGCTCTATCATGTGGTTGTGTACACAGTAATTGATTGGCTGTTAGATTATTGGAGCAGATATTTAAATGGTTATTATGAGCATTTTAACAGCTGAAGTCTGAGGAAGCGTCCGTGGAGACGTGAAAGTGCTTACTAAATAAAAGTTCTGTTTTTACATCTCATTAGTTGACTGGTTTGCTTCGATAGTTGTGGAGTACCTACTCATTTTTTATTGGATATTCTATTTGTTTTTGAAGGTACTTTACCCTTGGAGTGTTTCTGTTGCTTTTTGGACTTTCAGAAAGGTCACTATAATTCATTTCTTTGCATTGGATTTTAATCTGTGGCTTTCACACAAGTGATTTGTGTTAGACCCTCTTGTAGAATATTGGTGTAGTAGGGGGAATTTATGATAGTTTCTAATTTACTAGCACCTGTGAACTTAGTGAGCCAGAAGCCTTTGATATTAGCCTTGACTTCCAAGAAGTAGATGTCAAGCAGGAGCTGGCACAACACAGACCCTTGTGGTACTTTGCTGGTAACTGATCTCTTGGTGAAGGTAGTTTCACTGATCCTGACTTACTGAGTCTTTTATGTGAGCCAGCTGGTAATCCAATGAGTTATGTAGAGATTTATGCCTAGTTCTGAGAGGTTGTCAACAATACTTGTGTGAAGTGTTATATCAAATGCCCTGGCCAAGTCAAGATACGTGGTATGAAACATTTTCTCCTGGTCCATAACCAGATTGACCCTCTTGAAGAAGTCTAACAGGTTATGTAGGCAAGACCTTCCCTTAACAAAGCCAGACTGGCATGGGTCCAGTTTCTTTAGGTTGCCAATGTCCTTGTTGCTCATTTCCATAATAATTTTTCCATGGCTTTGAATGTTAGACTTGTCAGACTGATAGGTATGTAGTTCCCAGGGTCACTTGATGGTCCACTCATATAAAGAGAGATGGCCATTGTGGACTACCATTCACGTGGCACATAACCTTTTTTCTGGAGAATTCCTCAAGTGGTCACACTAGGTCAAGCTTTAGGCTGTTTAAGTGGCAACTGGGGATATTTATGGGGCCCATTGTAGTAATGTTCTTAGCCTTATTGAGAACTTATAGGGCCTGTGCCCTGTTGATAGTTGCGGGGGGGTGGGTAAGCTAGAAGGGATTTCACAGGGGGTAGCAGGAGGGAGTGTGTATGGTGGTGAAGTTAGAGATAAGTTTATCAGCCAGTAGATTTGCTGAGTCACCGTGGTCAGTGAAGGTTGTGCCATTTACCACCAGTTCTGCACACTGCTGAGTATTATCTTAAAGATTCCTGACATAGTTGAAGAAGACCTTGTGACTCTCCTTAGCCTGAGAGGCTGTTCTGACCTCATAATTGGCCTTGCTGGACTTTATTAGATCTCTTAGTTTCTTATTTAGTTGAATCAGGGAGCTATTACAGTTGCTCTATCTGATTCTGGCCATGACTTTTTTCTTTATAGCCTGTTATGGTAAGGATTCAACCAGTTTGGTTTGTTTATGGTGTTAGATATGGACTTACAACAGCCTCAATGCAGCCATTTACATGTCTGTACAGTGTTTCTGCAAATAATTCTACATAGGTAGCTGTGTTCTCAGAGTTTGAGGGAGCCATGAATTTTGATAAACTATCACTTAATAGGAAAGAATTTGCTTTAGTATAATTCCTAACTGTTACATGTTCAGTTGGGTTCCCCGGTTGAATTTTATTTCAAGGGAGACAGCTTTGTGGTCCTACTTGCCCAATGAGGATGTGACACAGGCAGGTTGCAGCGCTCTCCCATGTTAATGAATCCTAGGTTAAATATGCTTGATCATCTTCTAGAGAGTGCACTATCTGGTCCAAGGTGTTTGCATTGATGAAGTATAGAAAATGCTGTACCTGTGAGTTAGAGGCAGTGTATATTTCCCAGTATATAGTGAGGTAGTTAAAGTCTCCCATGAAAAGGGTATTTGGTTGGATGGTGAGCTCATCTTTTAGGTCTAGTTAAGAGCTGTGAGCTTCATGGGTCATAGAGGTTGACCTGTGGCTGGCCAGTACATGGTAGGGAACTTGTTTACAAAGACATGGATGTGGATGAACTCCAGGGCATCATCCTGTTTAGCCAACCTAGAGTTGTATTTTCTGCTAACATAGAGTGAGACATCACTACCTTTAGCCCCTGTTGGTGCAGGTTTTGTTTGTGTCTTTCGGCTTTTCCCGGTTAGGGGTCGCCACAGTGGAACTCCGGTTTGCTAATGATTGGCAGTTGATTTTTACGTACCGGCTTGCCAGGCCTGACGCACAACCTTCAACGAAGGTACGCCCATTCACGCATGTCTCCGTGCAGAAGATGCTCTAGCTGAGAATTGAACCAGACAGCGTCTTACTGTGAGGCGACAACGCTACCGCAGCACCACCACCGCGGGTAGCCCCTGCTTTTGCAAGTGTTGGTTTAAATTTGTGGACTGTACTATATATAACCTTCCACTGCTGGTGTACTTTCTGCAGCTTTAAATCAATTTGAGGTAACAGCACATATGTCTACACTCTCCAGAGTGAGGAGAACTTGTAGGCTATGATTGTAGGTTGTTAAGGCTCCTGGCATTGAGCAGTAACACTTTAAGGTTGTTTTGAGGTTTTTTTTTCTTTGTTGACAGTTTTTTCATTTTGAGATTGCCTCAAAAATTGTTCGTGGAGACAAATAAAGTTTTGGCCAACATCGAAACCTAGGGGATACAGGTGCAGGCATCCATGGCAAAGTAAAGGGGTCTGTTAAGTATGTCTTCCCATGCTGATGGATATTGGATTTCCCTGGATTGGCACCAGAAACTTAGATAATTATTAAAATAAATAATTTTCTGTTTATACTGTGGCATCATCCTTGATGAAAGAATGCTGCTCATTGCAAGGCATGTACCTATCTGTGACACATATTCAGAGGTATCCATAATGCCTCTTTTCATACAGGTATGCCGCAGGTCATTTACACTCATACTATAATCGAAGCATTTTGGCATATGTGATGAAGTGACCTGAGGGTGTACCTAACACTGTGTATCCTAGCCCCAGATAAGCAACCGTTAACTTCTTGTCCATCCTGGTGAGTGGAGTAAGTCTGTGTAGTATAATAGAATCACCTATTATTAGAGTACTAAGTAAAGTGTTTGCTTGCCTTATGGGCTTTCTTCATGGGGGATCATTGGGTGTAGTGTTAGGTGTTGCTTTTGGTGTGTGCCTTAATAATTACTGAGTATAGATTTTGCAGTTTGATGATGTTTCTTTTAAGTGCCGCAGGACAAGAAGTTCTATATGTGTGTGGGCTGTATGTATGAAGGATGTAGTGTGTGTGTTTTTGACAACCATGTTTGTAAGTGAGATTTTTGCCTCCAAGGAAGTTATGTATGTACATGTCTTGCATAGTATATTAGTTTATTTAAGGATTAAAAGGTTGTCTGAGTATAACAAGCAATTGCTACATTGTCTTAGAATGCCCATATCTTCCAAGTGGGGCACATAAACATCAGAAAATTATAAATTTTGTAAATCCATGTTGTCAGAGCCTGTGTTAGCATTGGACTATTATGGTTTATGATCTTGGTTTTATAGGGGTCACCTGAGTGGTGTCTAGGGTGAAGACTAGATGTTAGTGCTATAATCTTAGTGCTGTATAGCACTGTCTAGCTAACAAGCTTAGCTCCATGCAAAGCTTTCTGTATTATCGATTAAAGCTCTATTAGCTTTATAAGTTTGCTACTATATAGGGTACTGGTGAACAATTCTGCGAAAACACACCTAATTTATAGCAGACAGGAAAAAGCTGAAAACTAACTCCTGTGCCCTTTTGCCAATGAATGACTATACTTTAAGCTCCCTGGAATTCCTCACAAATCTGAGAGACCAAGTAAACACCTTCTGCCACAAGACGGTTGATAATGAAACTTCTTAATGTAAAATCACAGAGAAAGTAGCTCGCAAGTATATATTACCACCCAGCTAAGTCCCTGAAAAGCCCTCTGGCTAATGAAACAAACTCACTTTAAGCCTCCCTGTGTTTGTTTCACAACTCAGACTAACCAGGCTACTTTACTACTGCCATTAGAATAGCAGTTGCAGAGTTCTTAATGTAAAAACACACTTTGGTTAGCCAAAAGTGAAAAGATACCAACTAGCTACAACAAGCAATTGTCACTTTAAACTCCACTGTGTGTTTCATAAATTGAAGAGACCAGGCTACCTTTTTAGGATGCAGGCTGATAAAGACTTTGGCCTTAACGATAAAATAGTACTCAAACCATTTTAGCTGACAGACCTATGAAGCATTAACTTTAAATTTCATAATAATTATATTTTATATGCATTTTAAAGTTTGTATGATTTCTTACAGTATATGTGTCTTGAAATATTTAATAATTTTTGTCTTTTTACTCAAAAGCTTTATAAATAAATATTGTTTTAACACGTTTTTAACAAATATTCTTAACATATCTTTAATGCATATAACATGTATGCAAATGAAATATATACTTTATGTATTTCACTATGATCATATATTGATAGCATAATAGCTGCTATACAATTCAGTGTAGAGACACCTAAACAGATATATCTTTAAGTTTGTAATTAATTAATTATTTAATTTTATTGAATTATCAGTCCATTGGTTCCAAGTGATCTGAGTTGATTATTAATACTACTATAAATATGTTGAGACATTTTATATATGTATTAAAATCTGAAGAAGTGTCTGTTGGGGTGTGAAAGAGCTTACTCCTTGCAATAAATTCTGTTATTTTTGTGATACCTGCTCTAGTCGTAGTGCTCTCATTCATTTTTGCTGTTTTTGCTTTGGGATTTGTGTTTGTGAGAACTTTACACACTGTTTGCTGTGCTTTTTGGATTATACTTCTATTTCTTTGTACAGTGTGACATGGCAGACGAGCAGAGTGTTGAGTTAGACTACAACCCTGCATGGAAGGGAACGGCAGGTAAAATTGAAACACTACAACTTTTATTATATTGTGATTCCAAACCATTATTGAACTACATCGAGCATGATACCTTTGATGCCCATACGCTTAATGAAATGGAGAATGCCACTATACTCAAACGTGATCTTGAAAATAAGATTTTTCAACTTAAGCGCTTGCAATGGCAGCACAGGCACATGGAGGCATGCTTAAATTTTAAGACAGTGCCGAGATGGCTTAGAGTCTTGAAGATGCCTAACTATGGAAATACTTTTCCAGACTTGCTGTCCAAGTAGCAAAGACTGAATTTAGAAACCAGTAATTCCTATATGAGACTCTTGACAGAGCATTATACATCGATGGAAAGTCAATTAAAGAATCAGATTAACAGTCTACAGGAAAGACTGACTATTTTATTGTCATCATCTAGACTAGATATGTTTATCGAACATTTAGTTACTCAAATCTCTACACTTGAACAGACACTAATGAAGCAAAAGAAAATGAAAATACATAGAGATTTCTCTGATTTCAAAAAGGGGGAGGCATTTGCTTGGCCGAGAGCAGCACCTAGAATTAATCATGATCGTGCTAATGATAATATCAGCCAATCAACGAGTGCCCCAATTTTAATGGGTGGATCCAGCACTTCTTCCGAGGTTTCTACCATGCAAACCAATGCTTGCAAGAGTACAGCTCTAGAAACCAATCAAGGAAATGGCAGTGGTCATATTGACCGATCAAGGATAATCCCTGCATCAATGGGCGGACCCAACTCTACAACAGAAGTTTCAACAATGTCAGCAAATGCTTCGCTTGGTCCAGATGTAAGAAAAAAGGTGAAAGAAATACAGAAGCAAAAGGATATGCCTGTTTTTCCAATTTTTCCGCTCCCCATCAAGCAAGTACTGAGGATGCAGCAGAACTGGTCGCAGAGCAGAGGGAAGAAACAAAGGAAGAGTTCACGAGAGAACTCGGAGAGCAGCATGACGAACAAGAAAGCTTGGACAAGGCTACCCCTAGACTAGTACACAATATATCCGACTACACTCTCACAGAAGCCGAATATTCACTACTCAATAAAGATCTGTCATTTATTCCTTCGCTAAAAAGTGACAATATCGAACATATAGACATTAAAAAATATTGCAGAAATGTTATGTTAAAAGTTATATATGGCAATAACTCTAGTGAAGCGTTTAGCTTTAGGAAACCATCTGTATATGCACCAGTTTTACATCCACTACTAGAGGTGTTTGAAAAGGCATGCGAAAGTGACATTTTAAAGCTGTTTGCTTCAGCAAATAATAAGCATAATTTTATAATTTGACAATAGATGAGTAAAATGCATTGCAACTATTGAGAGATAATTCTGATATAACTATACGTACTGCAGACAAAGGGGGAGCAATTGTCATAATGAATACTATAGATTATATCTATAAAATGAAACAAATGGTGGATGAAGCTGATACATATAGCAATCTTAGTGCTAATCAATTGAATAAATTAATTAATGACATGAAGGTTATACTATATGAATTTCTGATGAGTAATATAATTACATCTGAGCTATATAAATATTTTATGGTAGACAAACCTTACATACCCAGCATTAGAGGTTTATCAAAAATCCACAACGATCTGTATAATGCCCCACTTAGACCCATAGTGTAGAGTCAAGGCTGACTTACAGAACCAATATCAATGTATTTAGAGAAACAAATAAGGGTGTTTGTTGACAATGCTGATACCATTCTAAAAGACACACAAGACTTCTTAATTATCCTGTCTGAATATGCATTTTCTGATTTGTTTGATGCAGATGTCTTTTTAGTGACACTTGATGTGGTATCACTTTTCACCATGATTCCTAATGATATAGGTATAGAATTAGTCAGGGACTTTATGAGAATGGAGAATGTTGCAGCAGCTTTGATTCAATTGTATTGCTTCTTATTAGAACTCATTTTAAATAACAATGTTTTTATGTTTGATAATCAGTATTCCCATCAAACCAAGTGAGTGGCTATGGGTACCCCATGTGCCAATTCTTATTCAAATTTAGTAATGGCACAATGGGAAAGGCAGTATATTAAATCAAATATTTGTTTCCAAAATTGTATACCCTACTATAAACGTTTTGTGGATGATATCTTTCTTTTATGGAAAGGCACGGAAGATGGTTTGACACAGTTTATTGAATATATCAACTCCACTACTGATTTTTTACAATTCACGGCCCATTGGTCTTTAGAGAAAATTGAATTTTTAGATGTGTCTTTGACTAAAAAAGATGGTTTAATCAGTACTGAGATCTATAGAAAGGAATGCAGAAGGAATAATTTGTTACACAGACAAAGTATGCATCCCCAGCATATATATAGGAATATCCTTCAGAGTCAGGGCCTGAGGGTTTCCAGATTGACTAGCTCATGCTTAAACTGTGAAGGAGCTCTTTTAGTATTGAAAAATGAGCTGAAGGATAGAGGATACATGCCGCATGAATATAAAAAAAATAGAGAAACTAGATTTTGTAGATAGACATGCAAAGGGTAGACCCTATTTTAGAAAATATGATGATAGAACCAACAGTATTAGACACAATACTAACAATTCTAGATCAGTGAATGATTGTTGGATGGTGATACCCTATACCAACAACAATAAGGCTATACGAGATATTATTAACAAGAATTGGACAATACTAACATCTGATGAAAAGATAAACACTATAGTGGGAACACAACCGAGTTTCTCCTACCGTAACAATA
The DNA here is from genome assembly GCF_019279795.1 of Protopterus annectens. NCBI lineage: Eukaryota > Metazoa > Chordata > Ceratodontiformes > Protopteridae > Protopterus > Protopterus annectens. Next base: position 202,370,216 of record NC_056742.1, read on the forward strand.
AGTCATTGAAAAGGCTGTTATGCTACAAGGATGTTAAACCTAGTAATAACATTATTGTCTCTCAGAGACAAGGAACCTTTCCCTGTAGACGGTGCAACCATTGTCAGTATATGTGCAGTAAAAATATTTTTATACATCCTACCACTAAATACACATGCACTTTTAGGCATTATACTGATTGCATGAGCAGAGACCTTATATACCTTGCCTATTGCACCAAGTGTCCATCTTTTTACATAGGGATGAGGAATAGAACTTTGAGAGACAGGGTTACGGAACACATCTATGCCATTAATAAAGAAGATGAAGGAAATGCTCTAGCAAAGCATGTTTTAGAGCATGGCACCACACACATGTTTTTGTTTTTAGTCATAGAATTCACCCCCCCCCCCGTACCCACAGGTTAGGTAATTTTAAGAATTATACAGAGCAAAAGTAAATTAAATGGATTATTAGGATGCAGGCTGATAAAGGCTTTTTTCCTTAACGATAAAATAGAACTCAAACCATTTTTAGCTGACAGACCTATGAAGCATTAATTTTAAATTTCATAATAATTATATTTTATATGCATTTTAAAGTCTGTATGATTTCTTATAGTATATGTGTCTTGGAATATTTAATAATGTTTGTCTTTTTACTCAAAAGCTTTATAAATAAATATTTTTTTAACACATTTTTAACAAATATTCTTAACATATCTTTAATGCATATATATTTTTGCATACCTTACACATATAACACATATGTAAATTAAATATATTCTTTATGTATTTCACTATGATGATATATCGATAGCATAATAGCTGATATACAATTCAATGTAGAGACAACTAAACAGATATATCTTTAAATGTTTAATTAATTAATTAATTAATTATTTAATTTAATTTAATTGAATGATCAATCTATTGGTTCCAAGTGATCTGAGTTGATTATTACTACTACTATAAATATGTTGGGACATTTTAAATATGTATTAAAGTCTGAAGAAGCATCCATTGGGGCGTGAAAGTGCTTACTCCTTGCAATAAATTCTTTTATTTTTGTGATACCTGCTCTAGTCATGGTGCTCTTATTCATTTTACCTTTCTACTCCCACTAGAATTGCAGTCCTAGTCTTCGTAATGTAAAACACACTTTAGTTAGAAACAAGTTTAACACTAGTTACAAGTGGGAATAAAAAAAAAATTCTAAGCTTGTTTCCTGGCTTTCCTGTAAGTAGTCAAGTCCAGATACAGATTTGCTGTATCCAGGACTGTTTGTAAGCTTCTGAGCCCCTGGTTAAACTATTCCCAGAACCATACAGTCTGATCTTCAAAATTTCCCTTAGAACTAGCCATTTTTTTAGTTTTTGCACTCAAATCTGTTTTTTTTAGCTCAGCACTTGTTCAAAACTCATTGGAAGCACTAAATAAGCTACAAATTACTACAGCACTCAACTTTCCTCACTTGTTTAGAGGAAAACAAATTTTAGTACTTAACAAATAAGCACCTATCCAGGCATGTCTATGGGTCAGCTCCTGGTGTTTTCTCCTGGCTACCTGATGAATCTGGGCATCTTGGGGCAATGCAGCAATTGCCTCATGTACACAGACAACCCTATCATCCTACCACCCAACACTACAACCTGTGAGAGATGCAAAACTGGAAGCAAAGCTCTCTTTGCCCAAGACTGGACTAGATAGTCAAGTGGAGAGGGTAAATACTTGCACCACACCACACTCATCACATAGTCCCTCAAAACCTACATGACCAAAACACACACATAGAAACACAAAACACACACCTACATTTGTGGAGGATCTCAATAAAAATCTGCCCAACAACAGTGACCTGCAAAGCAGAAACGCAAGTAATCTCCACCCCCCGCTAACACAACCCAAATGACACATAGCCCACAAACTAAGTGAGCCACTCAACAACAGTCCATAAGGCATAACAATGTACCCAACACTCTAGTCATAGGTGACTCTATAGTCAGGCACACTGATGTTCCACTCACCAGGCTAAACAAGGGCAAAGTTACTGTCAACTGCCTGTCAGATGCTAGGATCCGTCACATAACGCACGCATGCATGCAGGTCACTCCACAACAAGTACAAATATGACTCTGTCATTGTCCATGTTGGTGTGAATGACCTGAGATGTACCTCCCTGGACTACATGAAAAGAGGCATGAAGGAGCTATCCGATCTTGTAGCCCAGTCAGTTATCACCCTACGCCTGAGTAGCATCCTGCCATCACCCAGAATGATATCACAGTACAAGGACAAAATGGTTGACTTCCAACAATTGGCTAAGCTACTAGTGTCATTCTAAGGGGATCTAGTATCTGTCTACCTGGGATGACATGACTGACAGACCACGATGCTTTGCCAGAGATGGCCTGCACCTGTCGACCTTGGGATTCCAGATACTGGCTAAAGCTCTTGCAACCCCTATAGTGACTTTTTTAGGCAAGGTTCAAATGACAAACTCACCACTGTAACAGGTACAAGCAAGCAAAATCTGAGGGTAATGCTACTCAATGCTAGAAGTTTAACCCTCAAAATGCACTCACTTGAGGCACTCCTTAAAATGGAGAACATCAACATCTGTGCAGTGACACAGACCGAGTTCAAGGCTCCAGAGAGCACCCCTACATTACCAGACTATAATTCATACCACACCTTTCGGCCACCTAACCTGGACCGAAACACTAAAGGTGGAGGCGTGTCCATATTCATTAAGGATATCCTCACCTCCAGGCCAGTTGCTCAGCATAATGCATCCGAGATTATCAAAGTGCAACTAACTCTGTGCAAGACCGCAATCCAAATTGTAGCTTTCTACAGATCCCTCATCATGCCCCAGGATTCCCACTCCCCATTTCTTGATACACTGGAAAATATTAGGGTACAACATAACACCCTAATAATGGGTGATTTCAACTACCCCACCATTAACTGGGAAAACTACTCATGTACCAACTCTTTTACTCAACGTTTTCTGGAATTCATAAATTCCAATGCCTTGGGTCAACTTATCCACACCTCCACCAGGGGCAGCAATATCCTAGACCTGGTCATTGCCAACATGGGCAACTGGTGTTCTACACCAGAGGTCAATTCCTCATTGGTCAGATCCGACCACAAGCTAATCACCCTAGACATCCACATTCTTCCCCCACCTCCCATTAGGGAAACCACCGTAACCATAAAAAAATTCTCCAAAGCCAACTTCACGCTTTTTAAGACAGAGGTGGCAAACTTCACAACACCCATGTAGACGGACAATAGAGGTACAACTGCTGAATCCTACACAAATGCATGTTATAAGCACTTACACGAATGCATGGATCATGCAATCCCTAACAGAACCAAGATGCTATCCTCCAAAAAAAAAGGAAGCCGATCTGGTGTTCCCCTGTGATAAACAAACTCAAGAAAGAAACTGCTGCTAAAAAGAGTAAAATCCCATGATTGGAGGAACTCCCTTGTCAGCCTCAGGAAAAAGCTTAGATCCCTTATAAAATCCTCCAAAGCTAATTACGAAAACAAAATCATCACAGATTCTAAAGACAACCACAAAGCATTTTATAACTATGTCAAGAATCTCAATGTCAACACTCAGATCTGCTCTGAGTTACAGCACAATGGCACTAAATATATAGAACCAACTGATATTGCCAACATCATGGCAGATAGGTTCAGTGCTAACTTTAGCCCCCTTTCACCCCCTAAAGGGCCCATCTCTATACCAGAAGAATGCAAAGCTCTTGTAATCACAGCTGCACAGGTAAAAAACACACTCTCCAAAGCCAAGAACACAGCGTCCATGGGACCTGACAAAATCCCAGGCTGCGTTCTACATGAACTACAGAATGAACTTGCACCCCACCTAAGTACCATGTTCAGTCATATCCTCATCTCAGGCTTTGTGCCCACTGAATGGCACACAGCGACGGTTATCCCACTCCACAAAGGGGAGCCACCACGGACCACAGGAACTACCGTCCCATTAGCCTGATGAGCCTGGTCTGCAGGGCTATGGAACGTATCGTCATGGAACTTATAAACAATGACATTGGTGGTCTCCAGACTCTGGAACCTGCCAAGTTTGGGTTTGTAAAAGGTAGATCATGTCTCCCAAACCTGATAGACTTCTTTGAAGTGGTCACCAAAGCCGTAGATGAGGGTAAGGTGGTTCACACAGCCTATTTAGATCTCGCCAGGGCTTTCGACATCATTCCCTACTCTAGAATTATAGATAAACTTACTAAACTAGGTATACATCCCTATGTCACAGGATGGGTTGCCAACTGGCTCAATGACAGAAACCACACTGTGAAAGTAGCAGACTCCAAATCCGATTTCAGACCAGTGATAAGTGGAGTACCACAGGGTTCAGTCCTGGGTCCTCTCCTGTTTGGTATCTACTTCTCAGAAGAACAGGCTAACACAGAAGGTCTTTGACTAATGTAGTTTGCAGATGACTGCAAACTAGGAGCCATAATTGAAAATCCTAACGATGTGGACATCCTACAAAAGGGCCTCACTGAGACAGATGCCTGGTATCAAAGCCATGGCCTCAAGCACAGTGCCAAAAAGTGCATTGTCATCCCTTTTGGTAAAAACTCTGTACCCATGAACTACCACATAGACGGTAGTCTACTTAACACTGAAAGTGTGATAAGAGACCTTGGGACACAGGTGGACAGTAGTCTCTCCTTTGATAATCACATCACCAGAGTAGTCAGAAAATCCTTCTACGTGGCACACCTCATCACAAAAGGTTTCTCATCCAGGAAAAAAGAGGTCATTGTTCCCCTCTACTCGTCACTCATTAGACCCATTATAGAGTACAATGCCCCTTTTGGTATGTACCTCACAAAACATCTACAACAACTAGAAAGGTCACAGAAATACCTCACAAAGAGGATTACTGGCCTCAAACAGATGCCCTACGCAGACCATCTCAAAAAAACTCCAGCTTTACTCCGCCACATATCGCCTACTCAGAGGCGATCTCTGCCTAACATACAAAGCTATGTCAAACCCAGAGCTGTTGGACATGTTCCACTTAAAGAAATCCCAATCCCTTTGAGATACATGCTCTAGGGACCTAAACCTTGTCACCACAATAAACAGAACATGCTGGAGAGATAGATTCCTGTCCCAGAGACTTCCCATACTCTGGAACAAACTACCTATCTATATCAAACAAAGCTCCTCATTAGCACTCTTCAAGAAAAATCTTGATGATTGGATGGGAGATAGGAAATTCACCCCGGGGATCACTTCTGTGGCTCTGCTCGACAAGGCACTGGAAAATAATTTTCTTGGGTGGCGAAAGCCAGGTACCTTTTTGGCTAGGCTTATATAGGCCCTAGGGCCAATAGCCTAGTACCTACCTATGAACCTATGGACCTATGAACAAGTAATTGAAAGGTGATTCAAAGGCAGACAATCCAGTACTGAGAAATGCACACTTCAGGGTAATTTCAAAAAAAAGTCAAAAGGGAGGGCCTTACCAGTTTCTTCTGTCAGTAACCAGTAAGACAAGCAAAGGGGTTAAGACGGGGAGGAGCTTGTACAGGCAGGTATACAGTAGGGCAGGCATCTAAAAAGCCTCCAAGTATAAAAGCAAAACAGTAATAAGGAGGGTAGGAGGGAAACAAACTCAGAAAAACAACTATACACGTAGAATCTAGCTACAATTGGCTGCATCAAGCTCAAAAAAATATCTAGGCTCAGCAGAGAAACCACAAAGCAATCCAGATTTTAAAAATGTTTTAAACTGATAGCTTTAACTTCAGATAAAGAACAAAAGGAAATGCACAAAACTGATTTAAATGGTAAGATAAGTATAATTATAAATGTACTTAAAATGTACTTCTCAGAATGCAAAAAATGTAGTGCAAATGCTACATCGAAGCTCTCATGAATTTTCAGGGCTGTCCCTGATTGTCGCTCAAATTTAAGGTATATCCCTCTTAATCCCGCTTAAAACTGGTGACTGTTGGAGAAAAGATGGTGAATTTAATTAATGACAGTAATTACAGTTATAGACTTCTTTTAGTTTAGAAAATGTATATTAATTCACATTCTGTCAATGTCTCAAGTTAACAGCACTAATATTTTAAAAGTGCACCTGATTGTGCCTGATTATTTCTGGATTTGTCCCTGATCAGCTGCAAGCTATGCAGTTTTGTTTTCAGCTTGCAGCAGTCCCACCACTGAGAAGGTGGACTGCTCATGTAATGTAAAATACCGTGGGGGTGGGGGGTCTTGGTTAATTACCACAGGCTCTAGTTACTATTAACTACAACAAATAGTTTTAAAATTGTTTTTCCCAGTAAGTTTAATAAAATATTTTTAAATTTAATCATGTTGACATTATCTTTTAGTCTAATTTATTTATTTTAGTTTTATTTATTTATTTCAATTTGATGACCAGGGAAGTCCACTGAGCCAAGAATAGCTCGTTTTCAGTGGAGGCCTGTGGAGAAAATCTCCAACAACATGTTACAGAAAGTTAGAAAAATTCATCATAAGTAATCAAAAAATCATTATAATTACATACTTACATAAGCACCCACAACATTTTACAGACAGAAAATTCATAATACGTAATCAACAAAGGATGGCATAACGCAGCATAAAAGATAAGTAGAGCAGTATAACATAAGTGTTAGGATAGGCTGATAGCGTACTACAGACTGGGGAATAAAGCAGTCTTTAGAGGAGGAATACAGGTAATGGAAAGCTGATGTGGGTGGCTGAACTTACAGAAATGAGTTCATTTGATATAACGACATGAGTTCCATCAAATAAGGTCATCCAAGGTGCAGTAGGAGAATTGCCCAGTACTGTGAGTGGAGAGAAATTGGTAGAAATGAGAGGGTGTGGGGGGGCTTATGTAGGAGCATGGCATGGACATGCCCATTTTGAGGATAGGTACAAGTCCAAGTGAGATTTAAAGTTGGAATGATTAGAAATATTGTAAAGGGGGGAGGGAGGGAGTTTCATAGTTTATCTATGGTGCCGGCTAGTAGATGTTGGCCAGGGGGATGTGAGGGTTTGTAGATTTGTAGGAGGTTTTGATTTTCAGATCTGAGAGGGCAGTTAGGAGTGTAGGGGGTAAAGGCTGTAGAGAGAGAAGGGTAGGTGGATTGTTTGAAGATGAATTTGTGGGCTTTGATTAACTGAAGGAATTTTAAGTAGTTAGAGAGTTCGAGCCATTGCAGGGTGAGAAGGGATTGGCTGTGGTGGGTAGAGTATTTAAAATTGGTAGCAAGCTTGCTTATTTTATGGTAGCAGGACTCAAGTTTAGCTTGCAGGCCAAGCTGGTGATTGGATAACAGAGGTGTACCATACAAAAGAGATGGCAGAAGGTAGGAAGAGGCTAAGGTTTGTCTGGTGAGGGGCTGAGATAGTGGTTATGTCTGTATAGAAGTCAACTGGTCAGATTTTTGCAGTGTCTAAAGTTTTGCCTTTTTTGTTTTTGTCTGTTACTTAGGGAATATGTGGTTGTTAGGATTTTGTGGCAAGTCAGGGAGGACTGGGTTCACTGTATGAAGATGAGCATTTGAGTTTTAGACTTCATGTCCTTTAGAAAATGCATGATAACACAATACCTTCTGTTCTGGCTTTATGTTTGTCAGAGTGCTTTAAATTTATCCCTATTTTGAGGACTTGCCACCCCCTCCCCTTATTTTTGGCTTTGATCAGATTTTGAGCCAAAAGGTTTAGAGCTATTTTACAGTTTGTAATCATTGATGTTTTGGGTTCAGGGTTTGTTTTGGTAAGCAGTGATGCAAGATGGCTTGGGGTGTGGGGCCTCATGAATTGGAGAGCCATTGACTGCATATAGTTGTAGAGTTTTTTTTTTTTTTTGCACTATTGAGGGCAGCCCGTCGGGTTAGTGATGTTTGCGATCAGGCAGTCATAGTATGGGTGGCATTAATGTCTTTTGTGCAGTGTGCAATTTCCAGTCAAAGACATTTGTGTTGTTTTGCATGTTAAAATATCCCCAATTGTTGAGCTATCTTTAATTGTGTTGAGGGTCTCTGTGGGTGAATGCTGCTGTTCATTCCATTTGTGGTTGGGATGTTGCTGGATGTTCTTCCTTTCATGGTTGTGTAGAGTTGGAGGAATAGGGAGGCTTGCTTTTATCAGTTCAGGTGCATGTGCAATTGTGGTGGAGGGAATGTTGCTGCCATTCAGGGTATGGATTGTGTTTTTCTTTTCTCTTCCCCCTACTAGCTTTGGTCACGCATGCCCATAGTGACTAACTGTCAAGGGGAAGGGGGGCAGGGATGATTAACAGAACAGAGTTCTGCCTAAAGATTACATTACTTGAGCAGGAATGATTACCCTTCCATCAGTTTAATATATACATGTTTAAATACATTTGTTAAAATATTGTTAGTAATTAGTACAAAAAATGCTTTTATATTTTGCAGAATGTCCACATGTTTTCATCATACTCTGTTTGTTTCTTGAATTGAGGTTTTTGACTAATTATTGAGGGCGGAAGTTAGAAATTAATGACAGATATCAGACTCTTGGAGTTTATATCATTAAGAAAAATCATACTTGTGCAAGACCTGTTACTCTATCAACTTGTTAAGTTAGTACAGGTGATAATGAAATGGTGTCACTATCTGTGGGCCTTTGTTCACCCACTACTTATGCCTTTGCCCAGATTTCCTAAGTTAAGCATCTATTGGGGGTTGGCATAATGATTAAAGTGTTTACCTTATCAAACACAAGGTGCTGGGTTTTCCTCCACGAGGAAATTGGCTAAGCTTCGAATGACCCACAAAGGTGTTTAGTTTAGTACAAACCTAATGATGGTACTATAATTCTTGCTGAAGGGTTCTCAAGTCATTATCACTATCTCATTCTAATGCAACTCATGAAACTCATATTTTACAAATGGATCTGAATAAAACTGTTGAGTATGGTGGAAAGGAGTCTAAAAAAAATGCGGCACTGACAGTTGGTGGGTCAGGTGTCTGGGGGGATTGTTCACCTCATATCTTTCAATCGTACTGATTTTTCGACTGTGCAGATTTCTCATGCCCAGAGTTTGCCTCATTTTTTTTTCTCTATGGGATTGGTTATTAGTAGATTATTGGCAACTCATTGAAGACTGAGGTTGGGAGGCAGTGACAGATATTCAAGTTTCAGGCTTCATGCCTTTGGAAGATTCACTCTGATGCAAACCTGCTGGATTATCAACTTTCTAGGTCTGAGTAGCAATATTCCAGGGTTGTCCCTGTTTTGGGCCTTTCTCCAACTTTTAGGACTTTGTACAGATTTCTTGCTCTGGGAGGTGGAGGGGTGCGAGCAGAGAAGCATGCAGTGCAGTTTCTGTTTTAGACACTTCAGTTGGTAGGTGCAGAGTTTAAACAAAGTCCCTACTGTGGGATTTTGTTGAGGGCTGTGGTCTCTTTCCTTGCTTGACTGTTGGGAATAGTGGGCCCTGTATGTGTTCCTGCAATTGTTGTGCAGTATATTCAGAAGCACTAGGGAGCACATTCAGCTGAGCAGCAGGCTTTTTATGTAAGGGTGGACCATCCAGGGCGAAGTGTCTGGAGTGAAGAGCTCCAAATGTCTGCCACCTGCGACTGCTCATATGTGCTGAAGGCTGTGTTATAAAAAACATAAATAAATAAGTGAGTTGAGTTGCATAGTGTGAAAGCTTTTCATATTCAACATGAAATTTCAAGGGCTGATGAAATATAGCGTTGCTTTTGCAGGTTTGAGCTCATTACTCATAGCATTGCCTCGAATGTATCCTTCAGTGACTCCTTCATAATAGTGATACTGTAATTTAAAGCTATTTTCCCAGCATATTTAAAAGTTCAGTGCTCCATGACTCAATGCTAATAGCTGGCTTGACTATTACTTTATGAAGTGTTCAGTTAAATACAGGGTGATAATGCAAATTATTGGACTGCAGGTTTCTGTTTGGGTGCTTTTCTCCTTGATTATACCATTGTTAGTGGTGGCATAGTGGCTTGCAGTGGTAGGGGTTGCTTCCAGTCACTAAGGGGCTGGTAGGGAGTGTCACATTCAGTGAGGCAGTTGCTTCCTGGGCATGCATGTTGTAGCATTAACCACTATGGGGAGAGGGAAATGGAATATGCCTGGTCTGTGGATGGTTTGTTACTCTGTTCTTCTGTCTAACATTTCACAGAATGTCTAGAATTTGTGGCAACTCATTTAGGAGTGAATTCCCTAAATAGTGACAGGCTTTAGAGTTTAGACTTTATGTTCTTTACATAATGCAAAGTAGCATAAGACCTGCTATGCTAATAACCTTTTAAGTTAATGAGACCAATTTTATGTGTGCAAAGTGCTAATGTTTTCTTTCTCTTCACAGGTTAGCTTCCCATCTGTGACTTTACTAAGTTGGTCATGTTATGGGGTGTTATGTTTGGTAAAGCCTCTCTTTAATACAGATGTCATTGCAGGTGCTGTAATCTACTGTATTGGTAGGTAGTATGGAAGGGTACATTTTTCTGTGCCTTGATTAGTTTCCACTGTAATAGCAGAAGGGGGGAGATTATGATGCACTGGTTGGAAGTAGTGCTTCAACATTTGTCACAGCCTAAGTGGTCAAATGCTGTACGGGTTGTTCAGAGGTCTAATGTGGAACAAATGGGTAAGAGGTGGCTCACTAACAACATTAATTAGGAAGCTATTAGGAGGGTTAAAATGCTGGGCTTTTAATGCAATAATACAATTCAGTTTTATTTACCTATGATACCAGTTGAATTGTTAACATGGAATGTGACAGTCTATTTCAGTGTGGAAGTTCGAGGAATATGCACCTTTACAACCTCATATGAGGAACGTTCCTTGAAATGTGGTACACTTGACAGGATTTAGGTAAGATATGGAAGTATTTCACTCTTTTGTTAAGCATCTAAAGTTTTGGTGCAGTTTACAAGTGGCTGTTAGAGCCACTTGTGGAGAAAAGCAGCACATAGGACATGCTAAGGTTGCTCTTTCTAACAGATGAATACGTAGTTTTGTTTAAACTTTAAATTTGTGTAAGACTGACTTTGCGGTGCACCCATTTTTATGAAATAAGTTACATGACCCATTTAGTACTGTAATTGTTTGTATGGAAATTGCAAGATATCCCAGGTATTTTGATAAGTTATTCTTCATCCCAGTGCTAGTGGCAGTACACTTGAGTTGGTAGCTCACTTTACGTTCAGCTTTTAACAGGGTAATTTAAATGCATATGTTCACTTACTGCACTTATGTCATAAGACCATTTTTGCTGCAGTATATATTCTAACTGGCTGCTGAAGAATTTCTTGAGAGATGTGGCGATGACTGGGTATTAAGAATAGAGGAATTTGGGCATTTAAGCGATTGAGCAGTTGATGAGCAGGGTAGACCTCTGACATCATTTAATGTCATTAAGAAGTTTGGATTTTTTTGGTGTGCAGAGGACCTACATTGTTCCTTTTCTTTTGCAGTTGGGCCACAGTCCCAGATGGGGAAGCACAGAGTGGGCATCAGTCGATGGCCAGAAGGAAAAGGACTTGAAAGGTGATGGATTCTGCTGAGGTGGATGTTCCAACTGCTGGAGTGGTGCACAATGAGATTGCATGTAATCCTACTTTGTTAGGTAGGCAGCCAGATGTATGTATGTTACCAGGATGATTTCACTATGTGAAAGGTTTACCAGAGCATTGGAAGGTATGCATGTACATTAGGGATGTGTGCAGTATAAGGGTGGATTAAGGATGACAAAGAACTCTTGGGATCCTGAATGTTGAATAGTTTGGGGGGGAATGGTTAGGGCTCATTGACCGGCAGGATTGAAGGATGTTTGAAGGAGGGATGTTCAGCAGGGAAGGATGTTTGAAGGAGGGAGTTTACTGTTTGGCTTGCCATTGAAGGTTTAGTAGGGGAAGTTGTGAGGAAAATGGTTATTTTCATTTGGACAATAGGGCAGTGGTATGAGCATTGGTGCTGTCAGTTGAGGTGGGTCAGGTTGGCTTGGAATTATCAGATATGGTAAAGGATTCCAGGGCAGCTTTTGAAAGATGGTGTGTGGTAGGGCTTTGCAAGATTTTGTTGCATGGAGTTTAGGCTTGGGAGCAAAATAAGGCAGTTCATTTGGTCAAGGTGGATTTAACTCTGATGAATATATTGGTACAGGTGACAGGGTTATTTGACTTTACCAAAAGGGTTGGCATTCATTGTGAGGGTGGTGCATTGGTTAGCATTGGAAAGGGATCATTAGTTAATTTCAGCCATTTAAGCAATTTGTTTTAGGGTATTTATATCATAGGGTTTTGGGAGGTTGATGACAGGGATCTAGTTTGATTTAGGGAGGATGCAGTACACTGATTGATGTTTGGCTTAACCCCTTTTTAATGTGCAATTAGGTTACTGGAAGTTTGAGTAAGAGGAAGGGCAGGCTGGTGGGTGGAGAAGTGGGGCAGGCTTGCCCGCTTCTGTTCCACCTCTCATGTTGGATGTTCATTTCAATGAGTTGAGAAGAAAGTGAACAGTTGGACACTGCTTCATAAGTAAAATAAGTGAGAGGAGGTAAGGATGCTGCTGATTTGGTTGGATGTTTAATTCAGTAAATGATAAAGGAACTGAGCAATGGGACACTGCTTCATAAGTAAAATAAGCGAGTGGAGGTAAGGACGCTGATTTTTACGTCAGGGTAAGTGAGGTCACACTGCCCCCTAGTTAACAGTTATATGGATGTTTATGTTGTGATTAATAAAGAATATTGGTTAATAAAGTTATGTTTATGGAAGTTTAATGAGGGTCATGAAACATTATTCGGTGTGATGTGTGTTTATTGACGGGGGCCGGGACAAAGGGATGAGCAGGTTGATGAAATCAGAAAGAAAACTCAGAGACAGACAGTTGAAATGTTGTGGAATTCATGGAACAATGTTATTTTGTCCTGTAAGATCCTTTTCCTCTTTTCATATGTTTTTGGGAGATTTTATTAGAGAGATTTGGTATGATTTCAGTAGGTGACTTTATAATGGTGTATTGTTTTCTTAGCGTGATTGCGTAACTCAGTGGAAGTACGAAAGGCTTTGCATGGATGCCATGTCTTTTCTCAGTTGTGTATGAAGTAAAAAGTGCATTCACATCAATCTTAAAATAAATTGATAAAAACAGTAAGGTTATTTATAAGAATCTGGCCATCTAGGAACTCTGTAAATCTAGTACAGATAAGAGATTTTAAATGTCTTTTATAGATGGATCTATATTTACTTCTAATATATGTTTACGCTAGATATATCACTTTGTGGTCCTTTTATGGCTATCCTTAGAGATGATTTTCAGCAGTATTTAACATAGCTTCTCTTTTGTATGTCCAGTGATTTTTTTTTTACTGTTGTCATTAACTAAGTATTTAATAAATTCTACAAAGTAAAGAGCAGAAAACTTTATGATAAATATGGGTACAATGCAGTTTATTTACAGTCTGATTAATTCACATTTATATGACTGTATTTAAATCAAATGGGTTATAAAATATTAATTTTAGTTAATGTATCTGAAAATTAGTAAAACATTTGCTATTAGTAAATTGTGAAACTTGGCTCTAGATGATTATCATTGTTGAAGTGACACCCCGATCCAGTGTGCAAAAATGGAAAAAAAAGGGAGTTGTGGATGTATGAATGGATGGATATGCAACATCAGTCAGAGTTTTCCTATGGTTTCAGTAAAGGAAATTCATGAAACAACAGTTTGTGTATTAAGTTGATGAGCTGCATTTATAAATCTGATACTGCCTGAAATATTTGCATAATTACTTAATTACCCTGAATCAGCATACTAATGAGGCATAATGTTTTAAACTGTGGAACTACAGAGGTGGAAACCTATAATGAATGGTTCCTAATTTGCTAAATTTAATACAAAAAGCAGATAATGCACATACACCCTTATTAAACTAGAAGTGTACACTTTTAATACACTTTTGAAAAATCTCTCATGTTTAATTGATATGGCTGTCAGAAGTGATTTAAATATTCATCTGGAATACCCTGACTGCATCATACATTTTGCTGAAGCAGAATATTGGTACTGACCATTATGGATTATTCTGAAGTCTATAAGATTTATTATGAAAGTAATCATTAGGAAAATAATATTTTCATATTTTGATAACAGTGATTTATAAACATTTACTGTAGATACAAAGAAATGTCTTTAATCAGTCTGTATACTATGTTCTTATAGTGCAGCTGTGTATTTTTTTATTAAGTGTCTCTTTAGCAGCCATATGAGGTTCATTTAATTGGATTTTGTCACTTTTGGAAGAGTACTTCCATAACACAATTCCCCCAGTTAAAGCAGTTTCTGTGTTGTCATATCCCCTCCAACTTGTTACAGTAATATTAAAGCTAGTACTGTGCTATTAGATGTTGTTACTGGGGCATCGCCACCCAGGGCTCAAAGGAGGGCATGCACCCAAACCCTCCTGCACTGGAGCTAAATGAGCAGCCTAGAGAGACGGAATTTTACTTCATATGCATGCCTTCCCTAAAGTAAGGCAAGGAGGTTTAGCATCCCCTGTCAGTGTCCTCAGATGTCTGAGCTGCTACTTGAACTTGAAATGTCTAAGATGTACTCAGAGCCTTATCAGTTTATGAGAGCTGAGCTGGCTAATATGGAGTATTTTAAATGTACACCATTTTACAGCTGTTTGATAGTTTTATGGGTAGTAAATCTGAAAAATAAGCAAGAGTCTGCTACACAGGCACGACAGTCAAACATATAAGATGTTAAAGCAAACCATAAGGACACAGAATGGCATTAATTGTCATCCCAAATTTGAAGTAATATGCCCACATCAATATCTATTTTATGTCAAACAACATGACACCACTTAAAAAATATGTATAAAATATCATTAATTATGATCTACATACATTTCTGGCACTGCTGTTTGCCACCTCACCTGTATACTTCTAATATAAACCTTATTATAGCCAATATATAATTGTCTCTGGACCTGCTTTATACCACACTTCTTAACTACAACATTAACATTTCTGCACAGCAAAGTTTCTTCCCCCACTTCCATTGAATTTCTAATGACTAATCACAAGATCTGTTATATTTTTGACAAGCCTGCTAATAATACCTCTTCAAATGCTCAATGTTTAACATATACTAAATGTATAAGTATCTTTTATCTTGTAATAGTTTCCTTTATTTCATATGAATATAATCTAATTAACAAATGCATGTGTAATTGTTAATGTATATTGCTTATTATAAAGTGACTTCTCATTAGTATTAAAAAATGTGCATATCGATCGGTCAGCCCATCCATGGTGCTCATTGTAAATCAAGCAAATATCAATAGAAAAAAAAGTTGAGCTACAGAAGTACTATTCAGCAGCCAGACTTTTCGATTGATATACACTGCTGAGGGTGAAATAAATGCAAGAAAAATCAGCTGCTGTCTCTGTCATACCTCTGAACTGTTCAGATTTTCTGGGAGTGTCTACATTTTTGCCTCATACAAAAAAAAAACAAAAAAAACAG
Organism: Protopterus annectens; assembly: GCF_019279795.1. Lineage (NCBI taxonomy): Eukaryota > Metazoa > Chordata > Ceratodontiformes > Protopteridae > Protopterus > Protopterus annectens. Next base: position 202,385,770 of record NC_056742.1, read on the forward strand.
CAACTGAGATTCTTTTTTCTTCATTGCTTCTGTTGAACACCATTAATGTACTCTGCAAGCATGTGAACATAAGTCCCTTACATACATAAAACACAGAAGAACATGGAAATAATGAAGAGGAACACTACAGCGCCATCATACAAAGACATTATTTAAGAAGGTTAAATTAAATTATGTCATTATATAATAGCAATAACCCACTCCTGGATGTGCGTAATGCTGGATTTACCCATGGCAGGTGTTTTTTGATCACACGAGCTTCGCCCTCATGATCAGACCACACCAATCACGGGTAATTCCAGCATTCCCTACACCCAGTTATGGGTTATTGCTTAAATGTCTATTCATCCACATTACTGAATGTCCACCTAAGAATGTTTGTAATATTTTGGAACTTTACTAATTGGTCTTCCACTGAAAATAGGTTTTGACTAAACCCAGTTGGACAAACTAAGTATACCAAAGGAAAATAAAATAAATATACAATAAGAGTGCCATAAATGATTACTGTTCAAAGCTGAAAAAACTATGTAAGAGCAGAGGGTGTTATTCAGCAGTAAATATATACTGCCATATTGAATATAATTTTAAAACATTTGCTGCTTAAATCAAAGGCATGATGCCTTGGTTGCCTGCTTTAGCTTTCATGATGAAAAAAAATAAATCATCTTTTATTGAAGAATGTTTGCAAATGTGTATTGGGATTAGTGTACGTACAATATAATGGAATTAATATGGCATTTAATGAACAAGATTAGGCTATCAAAATAAAGGTACACTTTACAATATTTCAATGTGATTATTTACCAGTTTCAAACAATAGCAGCTGTTGCTGCATCAGCCTTGTGAAAACAAATAATCATGAAATATGCATTTATGGTAATTATGCAAATCTATTAAAACTCTTTAACTGTATTAATTTGACTATTTTTTTAGAAGTGTTGTTACCTAAACTGGTTTTCTATGTATATTTCTTCACAAGCAAAGAAATAAAGTGCAGTTTCATATGCCAGTATCACCGCTTAGTTTCAAATTGTCATATTACATTTATATTTCGCACAGTATATGAAAAAAAAAATATGACTAGCATACTGCATATGGCAATATGCTTCAAGAAGGATTAACTCTGGAACAAACAATACCTGCAATGAAAATGTGTCTAATTCAAGGAATCTTGGCTTAAACGCACACAGTGAATTTAGGAATATAGGTTGTTGATAAGTCGAGTGTGTGTGTGCATGCATGTACATATATGTGTGTGTGTGTGTGTGTGTGTGTGTGTGTGTGTGTGTGTGTGTGTGTGTGTGTGTGTGTGTGTGTGTGTGTGTATGTGTGTGAGTCTGTATATATATATATATATATATATATATATATATATATATATATATATATATTTTATATATATATATATATATATATATATATATATATATATATATATATATATATATATATATATATGTGTCTGTGTATGTACACACACACACACACGCACACACACACACACACACACACACACACACACACACACACACACACACACACACACACACACACACACACACACACACACACACACACACACACACACACACACACACACACACACACACACACACACACACACACGTACACACAAAGAGAGATAGATACACATGCACACTTAATGTGATACACTGTACCACTAACTGACAACTGCCTCCCAAACTTAAATAATCTGAGCACTACTGTTTTACATCTTTTATATCTCACTGAACATAAAAGTACCCAAGAATGATAATAACTCTTATTATCAGAAATCCTTCACTCAAACATGTATAGGTTTTACTGATGTGACGTAAAATGATACCACGTTTCCTTCTCTGTGATGAAGCAGATTGCATTATTCAAAGTCATATGCCTTATGTGTAGCTCATTGTGCTTCACATTTCACATACTTAAAATCTCCTTGCATGCTGATACCCTAGTACTAATGAAAAATCCATCCATTATGGGAATCTGTCATCAGTACTCAGAAAAAATAATGTGGTGATCATAAACGTATGTGTCCTCAAATATTCTTATCTATTTTTTGGGACTTGTACCAGAAATCCAGTACTTTTTCCCCATATAATTTAAATAGAGCAGAGTTATATGTTTTTAAATCAGGAGGCTTTCTTTCAACGTCTCTCTAGTAATAACTGATTTCCTCTAAAGCAAACTGTCTGACTTCATGAAGTGGTGAACTATTTTATGTCCTCAAATGTGATACTCATTTTATCTTAGTGCCGTGAAAAGTGGCTAGAAGATTTGGTGCCAATGAATGGATTGTATTTATCGTTTATCTTCAAATAAAAATAAATAAAATAAAAATAAACTTAGATAAAATGCAGTTTACTACTCCCAACACACTTTACATATGGATTGTTTGATAAAATTGATATACTAATGAAACAATTGCCAGCTGAAATTAATTTAAAAAGTTCTAAAATATATATATAAAATTGAAATGTAATGTTTACAAGCATGTGTGTATGTGTGTGTGTGTGTGTGCCTGTGTGCCTGTGTGCCTGTGTGTGTGTGTGTGTGTGTGTGTGTGTGTGTGTGTGTGTGTGTGTGTGTGTGTGTGTGTGTGTGTGTGTGTGTGTGTGTGTGTGTGTGTGTGTGTGTGTGTGTGTGTGTGTGCATTAAACGGAATTATTGTGGACAGAATTTCTTTTACATCAGAATCAAGTAACCATGGACCGCCTGATCAGATAATAGCTCTTTTTTTAAGGTTGAGCAATACTCTGTGTATGAACACAACTTACTGACTGTCTTTCAATCTCACATGTTAAGAGCAGTGCACATGTGCACATAGGCACGTGATTATGTCATACAAGCTGGCACAATTTTATTTTTCAGACAGAATTTCTTTTATTTGATAATAGAAAAAACATCAGTGATATGCCTGTATGCAAAGTAATTAATGAGAACAATCCATTTGTGAAACCATGCTCAGAAACACATACACACAGAGACACACACACACACACACACACACACACACACACACACACACACACACACATTTTTTTGACTGTGTGTTAGTCTGTAAGGAACTTGTTATTGTGATCAACAGGTGGATCTTTGAGTGCTGACTGTGCCAAGAAAAATTGGTAAAAATACTTCTAACAATACTGGAGTTTTCTCTTTTTCCACTGAAGTGTGATGTTGTAGTAGATATATTTTAAATTGAGGTGTGTGGGATGGTGTGCGCTCACATGGCAGAAGCACAAGACCTCACCCCCCCATTCAAGTAAGACTTTTTCTAAGGTTCACCGGAAGTGCTTTTGATGAAATTTTTTGCTTGTTTGCAAAGCTGGAATTTGCATTATTTACTGTCAATGGATGAATATGAATTCAACGTGCGTGTATGTGTGTGTGTGTGAGTGTGTGTGTGTGTGTGTGTGTGTGTGTGTGTGTGTGTGTGTGTGTGTGTGTGTGTGTGTGTGTGAACACGTGTTTATGTGCACCATGTGTGCATGTCAAGCACTAGAGATGTACCATTCAGAAAATAGATACCCCTCAGGGTTTTCAGAAGAAAACTACATTTTGTATACAAGAGTAACAAACTACTGTTGTGACCTGATCACAATTAAACATTTGTCAGACTGGATTGACAGGTGCTGTATGAATATACTTGATGATGAAAGGACATAGGTGTGTGAAAAAAATCACTTCAACTTTTTTTCAGAGAAGATTAACCTTATATATAGTCCACTGAAGTGTATATAGTCAGGAACAGTATATTTTATTTGGGCACTCAGGGGGCCAGATTATTTTTGACATTCTTAAATAAAGACACAGCCTTTGTTTTGGTTTTCAGAACTGCAGTATTTGCATTGTAACTTCATAGCATACTTGGCTTGTATCTTCTGATTCACATTGAAACAGAAAAAAAGACTTTTTTAGGAAGCAAGTACAAAAGATGTGAAATTATAAATACATCATGTTGTTGAAACATAAAAAATAAAATCACAATTAATTTATATATTCAAATTTCAAACAGAAAACAAATCATGCAGTGGAACTGCCATAAAGATAAGAACTCTCTTATCAAATTAAACAGGCAACTAAGAGGACTAGTTAAGGCTGTTAAAGCCAATTTTATGGTCAGGATAGCCTTCCAGGAAAAAGACAACCATAAAGCCTTCTTCAGCTATGTCAAAAACGTCAAAGGCAGCACACAGCAGTGTAATGAACTAGTCAATAATGGTGCCATATTCACTGAGCCTGGTTGCATAATGAATCCACTGGTTGACACATTCAGTTCCATCTGTACCTCACACTCATTCCCAGCCACCCCCAAGAAATACCTTAAAATACAACCCCTCCAACTATAAATAGAGAGCATATCCTGGCTGTACTCATTAATGCCAAAAACAGAGCTTCACATTCCCTAGTGATATCCCAGGATGCCTCCTGAATTGTCTAATATATGACCTGTCAGGGCCACTGGAGTTACTTTTTAACTATAGTATTAAAACAGGCTTAGTGCCATTGGAATAGAGGACTGCAACTGTCATCTCTCTGCATAAGGGTGGACCATCAAAAGATACTGGAAACTATTGACTCATTAATCTAAGTTTTCTTATATGCAAAGCCGTAGGAATAATTATCATGGAAATGATTAAAAAGGCATAGAATACCTTCAGACATTAGCCCCATCCCCATTTTGCTTTTCTAAGTAAGGTCATGTCCACTGAATCTGGTAGACATCTTTGGGAAGGCCATCAAGGTAATGGACAAGGGTGAAATGATGCATACTGCCTACCTTGACCAGGCTAAGGCATTTGAAATGCACAGTGTTCCTAGACCCAGTCAGCAGCCTTTACTCCTCATGGTGCTATCCCTTCTAACTCCTATCCTGAAAGGCTTGTTATACTAGAAGGATGCCACCCTGCTGCCTACCAAACTTAAAGTCTGATTAAACTGCCCCATGGCATAAAAACCTTCCTAAGGTTAATAACTTTAAAAATGACTTTATTGTGCAACATTAAATGCTGAACTGGGTCTACAGCACGAAATGGGTGTCCCTTATACATAGTCTAATCCCTTAACCTCTGTAATATGGACTAACTGATTCCTGGTAGCTATAGAGCAAGAATTCTCTATTATACCATAAACATTGGGGTAAGCATGCTAAAAACATTAACTGCAAGCCCTCACAGTAAGTGTTCCTACTAACTAAAATGCTAATAGAGCACAGTAAAGAAACTTTTTAGTTTACTCTAAATCCCTATTCTACTTAACTTACAGTGACAGGCTCTAAGAACCTTGTGGTCTGGTTAAGCCTATCCAGTTCAAATCCCCTCCCCCTTGCTTAGAAATGTATGTGAGGCTACTTAGCCTACTACTGGAGCCACCATTTTCAAATGCCCAGTTCTCCTAGACTCAGTCAGACGCCTTTACTCCTCGTGGTATGTACTTTGATTTCTGGCATTTACTTATACTGTACTGTTCTTTTATTGTACTATTCACCTTCTGATATATTTTTTTAGCTATGTTCGACCCGCACACTTTCACACTTCTGTCTTGACTCCTTCATTTACCAACTCCCTAGAATTAACTGGTCTCGCCTCACCACTCTTCCCTTAGATGAAGCTGTTCACTCCTTCAACACTACCTTCCTAAACATTTTTAACTTCCTTGCTCCTCTCTGCACAATTAGAATCAAATCCAGCACTGCTCCTTGGCTTACTAAATCTACCCGAACCCTTATGAAAGACTGGGACAGGATATGGAAAATGTGGACTAAAACCAGGACCCCTTCTCGCCTTTAGAAATATAAAGAACTCAGAAATAAAATTAAAAAAATCATCCATAATGACAAAACAAACTTCTATGCCAATCCTCCTACTCTAAAATCAGACCCTAAAAAATTCTGGACTTCTATCAATCTATCAATCAGACTCTACATCCAGGAAACCCTTCCCCTCCAAACACAAGTCCCAACGCAACCCCTGAAGACATAGCCAATACATTTAACAATTCTTTTATAAACTCAATAACCACTTTAATAAATCCCCCCTCCAGCAACAGTTCTAGCACCCTCACAAACTCTATACCTCTTTCCAACCCTTCTAATTCTTTCTATCTTAAAGCAATATCAACTAACTATATAAAATCTTTATTCTCTAAACTTAAACCCTGCTCCCCATCAACTGACATCCTACCCTCCTATTTCCTGCAGATTGCCTCTGAACGTCTTCCCTATCCTGTATCCATCTTAATCAACCGATCCATTTCTGAATCCTATGCCACACTGTATGGAAAAACTTCTTTACTTTACACATTCACAAAGGTGGTAACTCCTCAGACATATCTAACTTTAGACCAATTGCCATACTCTATCCTCTCTCCAAAATCGTAGCGAAGTGCATTCATAAGCAGGTAATGCATTACCTTCACCAGGAAAACCTTCTCACACCCACACAGCATGGTTTCCGTCCCAAGCATAGTACAACTACTACACTAATATCCTTCATCAGCACAGTCTCCCTAGCTCGTAATAACAATAAACTTGTCTCATGCCTATTCCTTGACCTCTCTAAAGCCTTTGACACTGTCTCTCACCCTCTGCTCCTTGACAAACTCACTAACTTAAATTTCTCTCTCCCTACTATCTCCTGGTTCTCCAGCTATCTCTCTACCCACCAGCAATCAGTTAAATGGCTCTCTGCACTACCCCCCCTCACTGTACAAATGGGTTTCCCCAGGGGTCCATTCTCGGACCACTACTTTTTAATATTTTCACCAACGTACTCTACTCCTCTTATCCCCAGTCATCTCTTGTGCAATATGCTGATGACTCTACAGTTATAACCATTGCTGAAAACCCAACTGACCTCCACTCAATTACCCAGGCATCTTTCCACACCACTTGAGACATGGCTTAGTGATAACAAACTAATACTTAATCCGAAGAAAACTAAGCTCCTACTCTTCATCCCTAAAAACCTCACCACACTCAAAAGTTAATTTACCATTCTATCTAACAACACCACCACCATCTCACCTGAACAAAGTACTAAATTGCTAGGTGTCACAATAGATGACCAGCTTAAGCTTGATCTACATCTGAATACCTAGCGACTGTATTTCGCCCGCCTTTCTGTTACATTGAAGCTGTTTTTACTGCATTTAACTTAATATTGCACTTGGAATCCTTGTTTGTTACTATTTGACTGTATTTGTAGCAAATTCTTCTGTGTAAGCTGTAGTAGCTGATTCATAGCATTTATAAGTGTTTGCTGTACCTGTTTCTCCCTGTTTTGTGAAAAAAAAAAAAAAAAAAAAAATATCTCTTGTTTTTCCTGCTTTACTAGTTTAGTCCAGTTTCAGAGTTGCTGATTCCTGGGCTTTGGTTGTAAGTTCCTGTGTACTGTTTCCTTGCCTTATTTGGGCCAGAGGAAGTTACCTTGCTTACCAGTGGGAGTGGGAAGCATTGAACTGCCTTTGTCCAGTTTTGTGAGGTTTCAGCCAGTAACTAGTAGTTTATTGGTCGTTTTGGGCCAGTTTCTAGCTTTTTCCAGCCCCCTGGTATAAAATGCGGTAAACGCGCGTTTTTCAGCTTGTACCTACTCAGCACAGACTCCACGTGGGCCAGCAGAGTAATCCAGGCTGCAGAGAGCTGAATAAGCGACTTTTCTTGATACTAAGTATATTTTTAGTTGCTTTCCACATCTGAATACCTAGCAACTGTATTTTGCCTGCCTTTCTGTTACATTGAAGCTGTTTTTACTGCATTTAACTTAATATTGCACTTGGAATCCTTGTTTGTTACTATTTGACTGTATTTGTAGCAAATTCTTCTGTGTAAGCTGTAGTAGCTGATTCATAGCATTTATAAGTGTTTGCTGTACCTGTTTCTGCCTGTTTTGTGAAAAAAAAAAAAAAAAAAAATATCTCTTGTTTTTCCTGCTTTACTAGTTTAGTCCAGTTTCAGAGTTGCTGATTCCTGGGCTTTGGTTGTAAGTTCCTGTGTACTGTTTCCTTGCCTTATTTGGGGGAGAGGAAGTTACCTTGCTTACCAGTGGGAGTGGGAAGCATTGAGCTGCCTTTTGTCCAGTTTTGTGAGTTTTCAGCCAGTAACTAGTAGTTTATTGGTCGTTTTGGGCCAGTTTCTAGCTTTTTCCAGCCCCCTGGTATAAAACGCGGTAAACGCGCGTTTTCAGCTTGTACCTACTCAGCACAGACTCCACGTGGGCCAGCAGAGTAATCCAGGCTGCAGAGAGCTGAATAAGCGACTTTTCTTGATACTAAGTATATTTTTTGTTGCTTTCCACATCTGAATACCTAGCGACTGTATTTTGCCTGCCTTTCTGTTACATTGAAGCTGTTTTTACTGCATTTAACTTAATATTGCACTTGGAATCCTTGTTTGTTACTATTTGACTGTATTTGTAGCAAATTCTTCTGTGTAAGCTGTAGTAGCTGATTCATAGCATTTATAAGTGTTTGCTGTACCTGTTTCTGCCTGTTTTGTGAAAAAAAAAAAAAGAAAAAAATATCTCTTGTTTTTCCTGCTTTACTAGTTTAGTCCAGTTTTAGAGTTGTTGATTCCTGGGCTTTGGTTGTAAGTTCCTGTGTACTGTTTCCTTGCCTTATTTGGGGGAGAGGAAGTTACCTTGCTTACCAGTGGGAGTGGGAAGCATTGAGCTGCCTTTTGTCCAGTTTTGTGAGGTTTCAGCCAGTAACTAGTAGTTTATTGGTCGTTTTGGGCCAGTTTCTAGCTTTTTCCAGCCCCCTGGTATAAAACACGGTAAACTTGCGTTTTTCAGCTTGTACCTACTCAGCACAGACTCCACGTGGGCCAGCAGAGTAATCCAGGCTGCAGAGAGCTGAATAAGCGACTTTTCTTGATACTAAGTATATTTTTTGTTGCTTTCCACATCTGAATACCTAGCGACTGTATTTTGCCTGCCTTTCTGTTACATTGAAGCTGTTTTACTGCATTTAACTTAATATTGCACTTGGAATCCTTGTTTGTTACTATTTGACTGTATTTGTAGCAAATTCTTCTGTGTAAGCTGTAGTAGCTGATTCATAGCATTTATAAGTGTTTGCTGTACCTGTTTCTGCCTGTTTTGTGAAAAAAAAAAAGAAAAAAAAGAAAAAAATATCTCTTGTTTTTCCTGCTTTACTAGTTTAGTCCAGTTTCAGAGTTGCTGATTCCTGGGCTTTGGTTGTAAGTTCCTGTGTACTGTTTCCTTGCCTTATTTGGGGAGAGGAAGTTACCTTGCTTACCAGTGGGAGTGGGAAGCATTGAGCTGCCTTTTGTCCAGTTTTGTGAGGTTTCAGCCAGTAACTAGTAGTTTATTGGTCGTTTTGGGCCAGTTTCTAGCTTTTTCCAGCCCCCTGGTATAAAACACGGTAAACGCGCGTTTTTCAGCTTGTACCTACTCAGCACAGACTCCACGTGGGCCAGCAGAGTAATCCAGGCTGCAGAGAGCTGAATAAGCGACTTTTCTTGATACTAAGTATATTTTTGTTGCTTTCCACATCTGAATACCTAGCGACTGTATTTTGCCTGCCTTTCTGTTACATTGAAGCTGTTTTTACTGCATTTAACTTAATATTGCACTTGGAATCCTTGTTTGTTACTATTTGACTGTATTTGTAGCAAATTCTTCTGTGTAAGCTGTAGTAGCTGATTCATAGCATTTATAAGTGTTTGCTGTACCTGTTTCTGCCTGTTTTGTGAAAAAAAAAAAAAAAAAATATCTCTTGTTTTTCCTGCTTTACTAGTTTAGTCCAGTTTCAGAGTTGCTGATTCCTGGGCTTTGGTTGTAAGTTCCTGTGTACTGTTTCCTTGCCTTATTTGGGGAGAGGAAGTTACCTTGCTTACCAGTGGGAGTGGGAAGCATTGAGCTGCCTTTTGTCCAGTTTTGTGAGGTTTCAGCCAGTAACTAGTAGTTTATTGGTCGTTTTGGGCCAGTTTCTAGCTTTTCCAGCCCCCTGGTATAAAACGCGGTAAACGCGCGTTTTCAGCTTGTACCTACTCAGCACAGACTCCACGTGGGCCAGCAGAGTAATCCAGGCTGCAGAGAGCTGAATAAGCGACTTTTCTTGATACTAAGTATATTTTTGTTGCTTTCCACATCTGAATACCTAGCGACTGTATTTTGCCTGCCTTTCTGTTACATTGAAGCTGTTTTACTGCATTTAACTTAATATTGCACTTGGAATCCTTGTTTGTTACTATTTGACTGTATTTGTAGCAAATTCTTCTGTGTAAGCTGTAGTAGCTGATTCATAGCATTTATAAGTGTTTGCTGTACCTGTTTCTGCCTGTTTTGTGAAAAAAAAAAAAAAAGAAAAAATATCTCTTGTTTTTCCTGCTTTACTAGTTTAGTCCAGTTTCAGAGTTGCTGATTCCTGGGCTTTGGTTGTAAGTTCCTGTGTACTGTTTCCTTGCCTTATTTGGGGTGAGGAAGTTACCTTGCTTACTAGTGGGAGTGGGAAGCATTGAGCTGCCTTTTGTCCAGTTTTGTGAGGTTTCAGCCAGTAACTAGTAGTTTATTGGTCGTTTTGGGCCAGTTTCTAGCTTTTTCCAGCCCCCTGGTATAAAACGCGGTAAACGCGTTTTCAGCTTGTACCTACTCAGCACAGACTCCACGTGGGCCAGCAGAGTAATCCAGGCTGCAGAGAGCTGAATAAGCGACTTTTCTTGATACTAAGTATATTTTTGTTGCTTTCCACATCTGAATACCTAGCGACTGTATTTTGCCTGCCTTTCTGTTACATTGAAGCTGTTTTACTGCATTTAACTTAATATTGCACTTGGAATCCTTGTTTGTTACTATTTGACTGTATTTGTAGCAAATTCTTCTGTGTAAGCTGTAGTAGCTGATTCATAGCATTTATAAGTGTTTGCTGTACCTGTTTCTGCCTGTTTTGTGAAAAAAAAAAAAAAAGAAAAAATATCTCTTGTTTTTCCTGCTTTACTAGTTTAGTCCAGTTTCAGAGTTGCTGATTCCTGGGCTTTGGTTGTAAGTTCCTGTGTACTGTTTCCTTGCCTTATTTGGGGGAGAGGAAGTTACCTTGCTTACCAGTGGGAGTGGGAAGCATTGAGCTGCCTTTGTCCAGTTTTGTGAGGTTTCAGCCAGTAACTAGTAGTTTATTGGTCGTTTTGGGCCAGTTTCTAGCTTTTTCCAGCCCCCTGGTATAAAACGCGGTAAACGCATGTTTTTCAGCTTGTACCTACTCAGCACAGACTCCACGTGGGCCAGCAGAGTAATCCAGGCTGCAGAGAGCTGAATAAGCGACTTTTCTTGATACTAAGTATATTTTTGTTGCTTTCCACATCTGAATACCTAGCGACTGTATTTTGCCTGCCTTTCTGTTACATTGAAGCTGTTTTTACTGCATTTAACTTAATATTGCACTTGGAATCCTTGTTTGTTACTATTTGACTGTATTTGTAGCAAATTCTTCTGTGTAAGCTGTAGTAGCTGATTCATAGCATTTATAAGTGTTTGCTGTACCTGTTTCTGCCTGTTTTGTGAAAAAAAAAAAAAAAAAAAGAAAAAATATCTCTTGTTTTTCCTGCTTTACTAGTTTAGTCCAGTTTCAGAGTTGCTGATTCCTGGGCTTTGGTTGTAAGTTCCTGTGTACTGTTTCCTTGCCTTATTTGGGGGAGAGGAAGTTACCTTGCTTACCAGTGGGAGTGGGAAGCATTGAGCTGCCTTTGTCCAGTTTTGTGAGGTTTCAGCCAGTAACTAGTAGTTTATTGGTCGTTTTGGGCCAGTTTCTAGCTTTTTCCAGCCCCCTGGTATAAAACGCGGTAAACGCGCGTTTTCAGCTTGTACCTACTCAGCACAGACTCCACGTGGGCCAGCAGAGTAATCCAGGCTGCAGAGAGCTGAATAAGCGACTTTTCTTGATACTAAGTATATTTTTGTTGCTTTCCACATCTGAATACCTAGCGACTGTATTTTGCCTGCCTTTCTGTTACATTGAAGCTGTTTTTACTGCATTTAACTTAATATTGCACTTGGAATCCTTGTTTGTTACTATTTGACTGTATTTGTAGCAAATTCTTCTGTGTAAGCTGTAGTAGCTGATTCATAGCATTTATAAGTGTTTGCTGTACCTGTTTCTGCCTGTTTTGTGAAAAAAAAAAAAAGAAAAAAAAAAAATATCTCTTGTTTTTCCTGCTTTACTAGTTTAGTCCAGTTTCAGAGTTGCTGATTCCTGGGCTTTGGTTGTAAGTTCCTGTGTACTGTTTCCTTGCCTTATTTGGGGAGAGGAAGTTACCTTGCTTACCAGTGGGAGTGGGAAGCATTGAGCTGCCTTTTGTCCAGTTTTGTGAGGTTTCAGCCAGTAACTAGTAGTTTATTGGTCGTTTTGGGCCAGTTTCTAGCTTTTCCAGCCCCTGGTATAAAACGCGGTAAACGCACATTTTTCAGCTTGTACCTACTCAGCACAGACTCCACGTGGGCCAGCAGAGTAATCCAGGCTGCAGAGAGCTGAATAAGCGACTTTTCTTGATACTAAGTATATTTTTTGTTGCTTTCCACATCTGAATACCTAGCGACTGTATTTCGCCTGCCTTTCTGTTACATTGAAGCTGTTTTTACTGCATTTAACTTAATATTGCACTTGGAATCCTTGTTTGTTACTATTTGACTGTATTTGTAGCAAATTCTTCTGTGTAAGCTGTAGTAGCTGATTCATAGCATTTATAAGTGTTTGCTGTACCTGTTTCTGCCTGTTTTGTGAAAAAAAAAAAGAAAAAAAAGAAAAAAATATCTCTTGTTTTTCCTGCTTTACTAGTTTAGTCCAGTTTCAGAGTTGCTGATTCCTGGGCTTTGGTTGTAAGTTCCTGTGTACTGTTTCCTTGCCTTATTTGGGGGAGAGGAAGTTACCTTGCTTACCAGTGGGAGTGGGAAGCATTGAGCTGCCTTTTGTCCAGTTTTGTGAGGTTTCAGCCAGTAACTAGTAGTTTATTGGTCGTTTTGGGCCAGTTTCTAGCTTTTTCCAGCCCCCTGGTATAAAACGCGGTAAACGCGCGTTTTCAGCTTGTACCTACTCAGCACAGACTCCACGTGGGCCAGCAGAGTAATCCAGGCTGCAGAGAGCTGAATAAGCGACTTTTCTTGATACTAAGTATATTTTTGTTGCTTTCCACATCTGAATACCTAGCGACTGTATTTTGCCTGCCTTTCTGTTACATTGAAGCTGTTTTACTGCATTTAACTTAATATTGCACTTGGAATCCTTGTTTGTTACTATTTGACTGTATTTGTAGCAAATTCTTCTGTGTAAGCTGTAGTAGCTGATTCATAGCATTTATAAGTGTTTGCTGTACCTGTTTCTGCCTGTTTTGTGAAAAAAAAAAAAAAAGAAAAAATATCTCTTGTTTTTCCTGCTTTACTAGTTTAGTCCAGTTTCAGAGTTGCTGATTCCTGGGCTTTGGTTGTAAGTTCCTGTGTACTGTTTCCTTGCCTTATTTGGGGAAGAGGAAGTTACCTTGCTTACCAGTGGGAGTGGGAAGCATTGAGCTGCCTTTTGTCCAGTTTTGTGAGGTTTCAGCCAGTAACTAGTAGTTTATTGGTCGTTTTGGGCCAGTTTCTAGCTTTTTCCAGCCCCCTGGTATAAAACGCGGTAAACGCGTTTTTCAGCTTGTACCTACTCAGCACAGACTCCACGTGGGCCAGCAGAGTAATCCAGGCTGCAGAGAGCTGAATAAGCGACTTTTCTTGATACTAAGTATATTTTTTGTTGCTTTCCACATCTGAATACCTAGCGACTGTATTTTGCCTGCCTTTCTGTTACATTGAAGCTGTTTTACTGCATTTAACTTAATATTGCACTTGGAATCCTTGTTTGTTACTATTTGACTGTATTTGTAGCAAATTCTTCTGTGTAAGCTGTAGTAGCTGATTCATAGCATTTATAAGTGTTTGCTGTACCTGTTTCTGCCTGTTTTGTGAAAAAAAAAAAAAAGAAAAAAAGAAAAAAATATCTCTTGTTTTTCCTGCTTTACTAGTTTAGTCCAGTTTCAGAGTTGCTGATTCCTGGGCTTTGGTTGTAAGTTCCTGTGTACTGTTTCCTTGCCTTATTTGGGGGAGAGGAAGTTACCTTGCTTACCAGTGGGAGTGGGAAGCATTGAGCTGCCTTTTGTCCAGTTTTGTGAGGTTTCAGCCAGTAACTAGTAGTTTATTGGTCGTTTTGGGCCAGTTTCTAGCTTTTTCCAGCCCCCTGGTATAAAACGCGGTAAACGCGTGTTTTTCAGCTTGTACCTACTCAGCACAGACTCCACGTGGGCCAGCAGAGTAATCCAGGCTGCAGAGAGCTGAATAAGCGACTTTTCTTGATACTAAGTATATTTTTGTTGCTTTCCACATCTGAATACCTAGCGACTGTATTTTGCCTGCCTTTCTGTTACATTGAAGCTGTTTTTACTGCATTTAACTTAATATTGCACTTGGAATCCTTGTTTGTTACTATTTGACTGTATTTGTAGCAAATTCTTCTGTGTAAGCTGTAGTAGCTGATTCATAGCATTTATAAGTGTTTGCTGTACCTGTTTCTGCCTGTTTTGTGAAAAAAAAAAAAAAGAAAAAATATCTCTTGTTTTTCCTGCTTTACTAGTTTAGTCCAGTTTCAGAGTTGCTGATTCCTGGGCTTTGGTTGTAAGTTCCTGTGTACTGTTTCCTTGCCTTATTTGGGGAAGAGGACGTTACCTTGCTTACCAGTGGGAGTGGGAAGCATTGAGCTGCCTTTTGTCCAGTTTTGTGAGGTTTCAGCCAGTAACTAGTAGTTTATTGGTCGTTTTGGGCCAGTTTCTAGCTTTTTCCAGCCCCCTGGTATAAAACGCGGTAAACGCGTGTTTTTCAGCTTGTACCTACTCAGCACAGACTCCACGTGGGCCAGCAGAGTAATCCAGGCTGCAGAGAGCTGAATAAGCGACTTTTCTTGATACTAAGTATATTTTTGTTGCTTTCCACATCTGAATACCTAGCGACTGTATTTTGCCTGCCTTTCTGTTACATTGAAGCTGTTTTTACTGCATTTAACTTAATATTGCACTTGGAATCCTTGTTTGTTACTATTTGACTGTATTTGTAGCAAATTCTTCTGTGTAAGCTGTAGTAGCTGATTCATAGCATTTATAAGTGTTTGCTGTACCTGTTTCTGCCTGTTTTGTGAAAAAAAAAGAAAAAAATATCTCTTGTTTTTCCTGCTTTACTAGTTTAGTCCAGTTTCAGAGTTGCTGATTCCTGGGCTTTGGTTGTAAGTTCCTGTGTACTGTTTCCTTGCCTTATTTGGGGGAGAGGAAGTTACCTTGCTTACCAGTGGGAGTGGGAAGCATTGAGCTGCCTTTGTCCAGTTTTGTGAGGTTTCAGCCAGTAACTAGTAGTTTATTGGTCGTTTTGGGCCAGTTTCTAGCTTTTTCCAGCCCCCTGGTATAAAACGCGGTAAACGCGCCTTTTTCAGCTTGTACCTACTCAGCACAGACTCCACGTGGGCCAGCAGAGTAATCCAGGCTGCAGAGAGCTGAATAAGCGACTTTTCTTGATACTAAGTATATTTTTGTTGCTTTCCACATCTGAATACCTAGCGACTGTATTTTGCCTGCCTTTCTGTTACATTGAAGCTGTTTTTACTGCATTTAACTTAATATTGCACTTGGAATCCTTGTTTGTTACTATTTGACTGTATTTGTAGCAAATTCTTCTGTGTAAGCTGTAGTAGCTGATTCATAGCATTTATAAGTGTTTGCTGTACCTGTTTCTGCCTGTTTTGTGAAAAAAAAAAAAAAAAAAAATATCTCTTGTTTTTCCTGCTTTACTAGTTTAGTCCAGTTTCAGAGTTGCTGATTCCTGGGCTTTGGTTGTAAGTTCCTGTGTACTGTTTCCTTGCCTTATTTGGGGGAGAGGAAGTTACCTTGCTTACCAGTGGGAGTGGGAAGCATTGAGCTGCCTTTTGTCCAGTTTTGTGAGGTTTCAGCCAGTAACTAGTAGTTTATTGGTCGTTTTGGGCCAGTTTCTAGCTTTTCCAGCCCCCTGGTATAAAACGCGGTAAACGCGTGTTTTTCAGCTTGTACCTACTCAGCACAGACTCCACGTGGGCCAGCAGAGTAATCCAGGCTGCAGAGAGCTGAATAAGCGACTTTTCTTGATACTAAGTATATTTTTGTTGCTTTCCACATCTGAATACCTAGCGACTGTATTTTGCCTGCCTTTCTGTTACATTGAAGCTGTTTTTACTGCATTTAACTTAATATTGCACTTGGAATCCTTGTTTGTTACTATTTGACTGTATTTGTAGCAAATTCTTCTGTGTAAGCTGTAGTAGCTGATTCATAGCATTTATAAGTGTTTGCTGTACCTGTTTCTGCCTGTTTTGTGAAAAAAAAAAAGAAAAAAAATATCTCTTGTTTTTCCTGCTTTACTAGTTTAGTCCAGTTTCAGAGTTGCTGATTCCTGGGCTTTGGTTGTAAGTTCCTGTGTACTGTTTCCTTGCCTTATTTGGGAGAGGAAGTTACCTTGCTTACCAGTGGGAGTGGGAAGCATTGAGCTGCCTTTTGTCCAGTTTTGTGAGGTTTCAGCCAGTAACTAGTAGTTTATTGGTCGTTTTGGGCCAGTTTCTAGCTTTTTCCAGCCCCCTGGTATAAAACGCGGTAAACGCGCATTTTTCAGCTTGTACCTACTCAGCACAGACTCCACGTGGGCCAGCAGAGTAATCCAGGCTGCAGAGAGCTGAATAAGCGACTTTTCTTGATACTAAGTATATTTTTGTTGCTTTCCACATCTGAATACCTAGCGACTGTATTTTGCCTGCCTTTCTGTTACATTGAAGCTGTTTTTACTGCATTTAACTTAATATTGCACTTGGAATCCTTGTTTGTTACTATTTGACTGTATTTGTAGCAAATTCTTCTGTGTAAGCTGTAGTAGCTGATTCATAGCATTTATAAGTGTTTGCTGTACCTGTTTCTGCCTGTTTTGTGAAAAAAAAAAAAAAAAAAAAATATCTCTTGTTTTTCCTGCTTTACTAGTTTAGTCCAGTTTCAGAGTTGCTGATTCCTGGGCTTTGGTTGTAAGTTCCTGTGTACTGTTTCCTTGCCTTATTTGGGGTAGAGGAAGTTACCTTGCTTACCAGTGGGAGTGGGAAGCATTGAGCTGCCTTTTGTCCAGTTTTGTGAGGTTTCAGCCAGTAACTAGTAGTTTATTGGTCGTTTTGGGCCAGTTTCTAGCTTTTTCCAGCCCCCTGGTATAAAACGCGGTAAACGCGCGTTTTTCAGCTTGTACCTACTCAGCACAGACTCCACGTGGGCCAGCAGAGTAATCCAGGCTGCAGAGAGCTGAATAAGCGACTTTTCTTGATACTAAGTATATTTTTGTTGCTTTCCACATCTGAATACCTAGCGACTGTATTTTGCCTGCCTTTCTGTTACATTGAAGCTGTTTTACTGCATTTAACTTAATATTGCACTTGGAATCCTTGTTTGTTACTATTTGACTGTATTTGTAGCAAATTCTTCTGTGTAAGCTGTAGTAGCTGATTCATAGCATTTATAAGTGTTTGCTGTACCTGTTTCTGCCTGTTTTGTGAAAAAAAAAAAAAAGAAAAAATATCTCTTGTTTGCCGGCTTTAGTAGTTTTGTCCAGTTTCAGAGTGGCTGATTCCTGGGCTTTGGTTGTAAGTTCCTGTGTACTGTTTCCTTGCCTTATTTCCGGGAGAGGAAGTTACCTTGCTTACCAGTGGGAGTGGCAAGCATTGAGCTGCCTTTTGTCCAGTTTTGTGAGGTTTCACCCTGCAACTAGTAGTTTATTGGTCGTTTTGGGCCAGTTTCTAGCTTTTTCCAGCCCCTGGTATAAAACGCCGTAAACGCGCGTTTTCAGCTTGTACCTACTCAGCACAGACTCCACGTGGGCCAGCAGAGTAATCCAGGCTGCAGAGAGCTGAATAAGCGACTTTTCTTGATACTAAGTATATTTTTGTTGCTTTCCACATCTGAATACCTAGCGACTGTATTTTGCCTGCCTTTCTGTTACATTGAAGCTGTTTTACTGCATTTAACTTAATATTGCACTTGGAATCCTTGTTTGTTACTATTTGACTGTATTTGTAGCAAATTCTTCTGTGTAAGCTGTAGTAGCTGATTCATAGCATTTATAAGTGTTTGCTGTACCTGTTTCTGCCTGTTTTGTGAAAAAAAAAAAGAAAAAATATCTCTTGTTTTTCCTGCTTTACTAGTTTAGTCCAGTTTCAGAGTTGCTGATTCCTGGGCTTTGGTTGTAAGTTCCTGTGTACTGTTTCCTTGCCTTATTTGGGGAGAGGAAGTTACCTTGCTTACCAGTGGGAGTGGGAAGCATTGAGCTGCCTTTTGTCCAGTTTTGTGAGGTTTCAGCCAGTAACTAGTAGTTTATTGGTCGTTTTGGGCCAGTTTCTAGCCTTTCCAGCCCCTGGTATAAAACGCTAAACGCGTTTTCAGCTTGTACCTACTCAGCACAGACTCCACGTGGGCCAGCAGAGTAATCCAGGCTGCAGAGAGCTGAATAAGCGACTTTTCTTGATACTAAGTATATTTTTGTTGCTTTCCACATCTGAATACCTAGCGACTGTATTTTGCCTGCCTTTCTGTTACATTGAAGCTGTTTTACTGCATTTAACTTAATATTGCACTTGGAATCCTTGTTTGTTACTATTTGACTGTATTTGTAGCAAATTCTTCTGTGTAAGCTGTAGTAGCTGATTCATAGCATTTATAAGTGTTTGCTGTACCAGTTTCTGCCTGTTTTGTGGAGAAAAAAAAGAAAAAAAAAAATATCTCTTGTTTTTCCTGCTTTACTAGTTTAGTCCAGTTTCAGAGTTGCTGATTCCTGGGCTTTGGTTGTAAGTTCCTGTGTACTGTTTCCTTGCCTTATTTGGACTATTCTTGTTTTTCCAAGGGGGGAGTTTTTAAAACATTTTGGGTTCCTTTCCGT
The DNA here is from genome assembly GCF_019279795.1 of Protopterus annectens. Lineage (NCBI taxonomy): Eukaryota > Metazoa > Chordata > Ceratodontiformes > Protopteridae > Protopterus > Protopterus annectens. The sequence goes on from NC_056742.1 coordinate 202,404,735, forward strand.
TTTTAGGTTTCGCCAGTTTTTTCTTATTTATTGGGCCTTTTCCGTTTTACTTTTTCGCCCTTTATTATAAAACAAAGTGCCCTTTTTTTGTTACTAGGATCTCGTTTTCCAAATAATTTAACCCTTTTTTGGGTTTTTAAAGGATTATTATTTATATATTGTGTTTCCATTCTTTTTTTATCTAGGAACGTATTTTCCTTTTCCTGTTACTATTCTTGTTTTATATAGGTATGTCAGTTTATTCTATATATCACTGTGTGTACCTATTCTTGTTTTACATAGGTATCGTCAGTTTATTCTATATATCACTGTGTGTACCTATTCTTGTTTTACATAGGTATCGTCAGTTTATTCTATATATCACTGTGTGTACCTATTCTTGTTTTACATAGGTATCGTCTTTTTCTTAGTTTATTCTTTTTTATATCACTGTGTGTACTATTCTTGTTTTACATAGGTATCGTCAGTTTATTCTATATATCACTGTTATACTGAAGTCCAGTTTCATATATACTGTACCTTTCTTGTTTTATGGTACTCGTTTATTTATATTCCTGTGTTACCATTCTTGTTTTCATAGTATCGTCAGTTTATTCTATATATCACTGTGTGTACCTATTCTTTTTTTAGTACAGTTTATTCTATAATCACTGTTACTTTGTTTTATAGGTATCGTCATTTATCTATATATCCTGTGTGTACATTCTTGTTTTTAGGTATCAGTTTATTCTATATATCACTTGTTACCTATTCTTGGTTTTATAGGTACGTCATGTTTATTCTATATATCACTGTGTGTACCTATTCTTGTTTTTTAAAAA
>NC_056742.1:202406055-202418555 GCF_019279795.1 Protopterus annectens
TCCTAAATGTATGGTGAGGATTTTAGAGGGGAAAGGTACATGCCAAATGGGGCATTATACCTGATGATTGGCCTAATGAGGGAAGAGTAGAGAGAAATAATGACCTCTTTCTTCCTAGATGCAAAACCCTTGGTAATGAGATGTGCCACATAGAAGGACTTTCTGACTGTAGTGGTTGAAGGAGAGGTTGCTGTCAGCCTGTGTCCCAAGATCTCTTATAATACCATCAGTGTTCAGTGTGCCAATACCATCAGTGTTCAGTGTGCCCCCATTGATGTGGTAATTAGTGAGAACTTAGTTTTTCCCAAAGGGGATGACAATGCATTTTTTGGCATTAAACTTAAGGCCATGGTTTTGATACCAGTCATTGGTCTCAGTGAAGCCTTTCTGTAGGATGTCTACATCACTTGGGGAGTTAATAATGGCTCCCAGCTTGAAGTCATCTGCAAACTTGGTCAGCCAGAATCCATCAATGGGGTCTATATTATAACATCGAAATCTACAAAGATCGAATGTTATAATATCGAACCCTAAACACCGAAATCCATAAACATCAAACAGTCAGAATAGCGATTTTTTTCCCAGGGAAAAAAATCACTATTCCGAGAAACATACACACAACACAAACACAAAACAGCAATCCACACACACATACACTTAAAATCCTGCACCTAAACCTAAACTAAACTTTACATACACTACTAGCTATCTACTTACCTCAACCCGACCCTAACCCTAAGGTCTGCCACTATCGCACACTCACCTCACCAGTGCCCTAACCCTAACTCACCTAACCCGCCCCTAACCCTAACCTACACACAACTGCACACTTACCTGACCCACGCCCTAACCCTAACTCACCTAACCCACCCCCTAACCCTAATCTACAGACAATCGCAAACTTACCTGAACCGCGGCCTAACACTAATGTCCACACAACCGCACACTTACCTGACCCGCTCCCTAACCCTAACTCACCTAACCTGCCCCTAACCCTAACCTACACAAAATCGCACACTTACCTGAACCCGAACTGTAACACTCCAACATATTAAACACTGAAAACAGCGAAGCCGCAGCAATGGCCAACCAAATTATTTCCCTGGGAAAGAATTCGGTGTCCTGCACCTTCGCAGTTTTCAGCGTTCGACATTACAAGTTCGATATTATAACATTCAATCTTTGTAAGATTTGATGTTATAATATAGATCCCCTCAATGTTGGCATGGACTTCTGAGAAGTAGATTCCAAACAGGAGAGGACCCAGGACCAATTCCTGTGGGACTCCACTCGTGACTGATCGGCAGTCTGACTTGGAGTCTGCTACTTTCATACTGTGGGTTGTATCTGTGAGCCAATTTCAACCCACCTAGTTATATAGGGGTTGATGCCTAGTTAGGTGAGTTTATCAATAATTGCTGAGTGGGGAATGGTATCAAAGGCCTTGGCCAGATCAAGGTAGGCTGTATGAACTGCCTTGCCCTCATCCACAGCTCTGGCGACTGAATCAAAGAAGTCAACCAGGTTGAGCAGGCATGATCTACCTTTCACAAAACCAAATTGTGTGGGATCTAGAGTTTGGAGATTCCCTATATCCTCATTAATTAGGTCCATGATGATGCGCCTTACATATCAGACTCATTAGGTTAATGGGGTGATAATTCCCAGGGTCTATAGTCGCTCCTCCTTTAAAGAGAGGGATGACTGTAGCAGTGCGCCATTCAGTAGAGACAAAGCCGGAAGTGAGGTTGTGATTGAACAGAGCACACAAATGTGGTGCTAGTTCACTTTGTAGGTCATGTAGAACACATCCGGGGATATCGTTGGGTCCCATGGAAGCTGTATTCTTGTACTTGGACAATGCAGCTTTAACCTCTGCTGCAGTAATGCTGGGTGCCTGGCATTCTTCCAGTATTGTGATTGGTCCTTTGGTCCTTTGGGGGGAGAGAGGGGTAAAGTTGGTACTGAGTCTGTCGGCCAGTATGTTGGCAATATCTGCGGGCTCAGTATAGGAGGTACTATTGTGCAGTAACTCAGAGCAAACCTGGATATTGCAGTGGAGATTCTTGCTATAACTATAGAAGATTTTGTGGTTGTTTTTAGTGTCTGCTGCAATTCTGCCTTCATAGCTGGCTTTAGAGGTTTTGATGAGGGATCTCAACTTTCTGTTGAGGGTAATAGGGGAGTTTTTCCAGTCTTACAACTTCACCTTTTTCTGCAACAGTTTCTTTCTTCTGTTGTAGAGTTTATTAATGGCAGGGGACCACCATATTGGCTTCCTTTTTTTGGAGGAGAGTGTCTTGGTTCTGTTGGGTATGGCTAGTTCCATGCATTTATGTACATGTTCGCACAGTGCATCGGTGTATGATTCTACAGTCATGCATCTATTTTCCATTGACATGGGTGCTGTGAAGTTAGCCACCTCTGTGTTTAGGAGCCCAAATTCAGCTTTAGAGAAGTCTTTCATGTTGGTTACCTTTGCAGGGGGTGTGGGTGAGATGTGGATTTCCATAGTGATTAATTTGTGGTCAGATCTAATCAGGGAGGAATTGACTATTGGTGTAGAGCAATGGTTGCCCATGTTAGTAATAACCAGGTCAAGAATGTTGCTTTCTCTAGTGGAGGTAAGAAGGAGCTGGTCCAGGGCATTGGAATCGATGAATTCCAGGAAGTGTTGAGCCAGTGTATTGGTGCATGAGTAGTTTTCCCAGTTGATGGAGGGGTAGTTGAAGTCACCTAGTATGAGAGTGTTGGGTTGGACCCTAATAGTTTCCAGGGTGCTTAGGAATGTGTAGTGAGAGTCTTGGGACATGGTTGGGGACCTATAGCAGGCTACGACCTGAATCGCCATCACACCCAGTGTTAGTTGTACCTGAAGTATCTCAAATTCGTTATGCTGGGTTACTAGTCTGGAGGTGTGCATATCCTTTACGAATATGGAGATATCACCACCTTTGGAGTTTTGGTCCATGTTCTGGGGCCTAAATGTGTGGAACGAGTTATAGCCTGGTAGTGCAAGGGTGCTTTCTGCTGCTTTAAACCAGGTCTCCATTACAGCACAAATGTCAATATTTTCCATTTTGAGGAGTGCTTTGAGCAAGTGCATCTTGAGATTTAGACTTCTAGTGTTGAGCAGCATGACCCTCAGATTGCATTTATTTATAGCTGTTTTGATGGTAATTTGGTCTTTGGAACATCGCATAAAAAAGGCACTATAGGGGTGGCAAGAGCTTTAGCCAGTATCAGGATACCCTGTGGTGACAAATGCAGGCCATCTCTGGCAAAGCATCTAGGTCTGTCAACCATGTCATCCCAAGCAGACAGATACTGGATCCCCTTAGAATGACAGCAGCAACTTAGCCAATTGTTGAAGTCAATCATGTTCTGCTTGTACTGTGGTACCATTCTGGGTATGCTAGGATGCTGCTCAGGGCTAGGGTCATACCTGCTTGGGCTGCATAATCTGAGAGCTGCATGTCTCTTTTCATGTAGTCCAGGGAGTTGCTCCTCAGGTCATTCGTGCCCACATGCACAGTGACAGAGTCATAGTTGTATTTGTTGTGGAGTGACCTGAGTGCATGTGTTATGTGTCGGATTTTGGCACCTAATAGACAGCTGACTGTTACCTTCTCCTTATTTAACCTAGTGATTGGGACATCAGTGTGCCTCACTATTGAGTCACCTATAATTTGTGTATTGTGCAAGCTGTTTTTCCTTAGGGGCTTAGGTTGAGGGGCACACTGTGTAGGTGAGCTATGTGTCTTATGGTTTGTGCTGTGTTGTGGTGGTTGAGTGCATTTCTGCCTTGGAGGTCTCTGCTGTTTGGGTAGATTTCTACTGAGAGCCTTCTGGTAGTGCTGGGAAGTCAGTTGGCTCACTGATAGGACCCAGGAAGTTAGCATTGGTGAGACTACTTTCACAAAGAGGCCATTCACCACTGGAGTCTTTCAGCGCTCCATGCAGGGTCTGCTTCTTTTTTGGCATCTACTTCTTGGAAGTCAGGCCGATGGCAAAGGCTTTTGGCTGACCATATTCATAGATGATTGCATTCTGCACCATAAAAAGAAGTTATAACCCCAGCTCTAATGGAAGAAGAGAATAACACAACTTGGCAGTTTGGCATATTCCAATATTATTGTTACTAAAGGATTTTGTATTTGAAGCAATCTGATATTTTTCAGTCATTCTCTCTTCCTTTTTTTTGGACTACAAATATAGCTTTACTTTTATGAAATGTATTTACCTTTTGATATTTTTATGCCAAACTAAAAGAGAAGTTGTAAGTTGAATATCTGTGTAACAAATTACAAATAAAAACATTTTTAGAGCTTCTTGTCTACATGCAAGGCTAACAACCACTAGGGCCTTTATAAGCCTACCTGTACAACTCAAATGTGTCCCACAAGTTATATGTTTTAAACATGTATATAGAGGGTGAATGCTGGTTATGACATAATTTACTGACTGCCTCTGTCCATCCAAGATATAGTGCCAGACGTGGGGTGAATTTTTGATTTCCTATCCAGTGGTCCCATGTTTTACTTAAATAAGGTTATGGAAGGACTTCATTTCATATGGATGGGGAACCTATTCTAGAGAATGGGAATGAACTGAGATACATATCTGTCTCTACAGTATGTCCTAATTTATGTTGCAAGTAAATTTATATCAATGAATTGGTTTCCTGTGGTGGCCAACTTCCCAAAAGGTGCAATAAAGCAATTCTTGCCACTGAGTTTTCATCCATGGCTTTTGCACTAGTCGTTTGTGCGCAGTAGATCTTCTTGTAAGATGTTTGCATTTTAGGAGGATCCTGTGACTGCTCCCAGTTGCATTCTCAGCTGCAAGCATGAAGTAGGGCACAAGACCACATCAGAGGAAGAAAAAGGCACTTGTAGTCACTCAAAAGAACCCACCAACAAAACTTCCCATACTTTTCATGTCAAATTAATGAGGTCAGCAGCTTCAGTATTTAGACAGATCTAAATATTTAAGGCTGTACTACCATTCCTAGCCTCAATTTTTTTATCTGAATATTTTAATATTATTTTCTTAAAGATTTACTCAGAGCTATCAAAGATAGAGTGGGGATATTATGCAGTATATCTCTTCTAATGTTTATACTGGCTAAAGCTGAAAACTCTAATATTGCATGGGACCTTTAGAGTCAACATTGTACATCTGTCAAATATGATGTATAACTACATTTGCAGTAACTTTGAAGCAGCATATGGGTCCCATACTGCTACTTCAGTTATCATTTCATTCAAAGCTAATTGGAAGATGTGCCTCGGGTTATTTCATAAGTTCAAAGTAAAATGTTAAAACTCAGAAACTAACCTTATCCAACAAGCTGGATATCAACAAATGCACCGTGCCTCCAGGATTAAGCATGTTGCTAAGCTCAGGCTATTTTATTTATGGAGTGGTTCCACCAGGTCATGCTTAGAACATTTTATCAAACAGCCAAGTATATTATCTGTCACATGAATGAAGCTTTTTGATGTTGGACAGGACTTGCAGTACATGTTCCTTTGTGATGATGAGGGAGTTTGAGAGATACAGGGATACATGGAATTTGGATCACTGTCTCATTAGTAAAATTAGCAGATAATTTATTTGCTAGTATATTGACAATATCTTCAGGGTCCAAGTAGGTTGTGCCATTTTTATGCATTCTATGCTATGCTGGGTAGTGTTTTTTTAGTTTCTTATCATGACTAAAGAAGTAATTTTAGTTGTCCTTGGCTTCTGATGCTAACCTAAGTTTATGGTTTGCTTTGGTATATTTAATAGTCAAAATCTATATTAGTCTTTTGAAGGTGTTTTACAGATTCATTAGACAGAATCTTCATTTTACAAAGCAAAATTCCTAAAAGTGTACTCTGAAAAGATTTGTAATTTCAAGGATAATCAGACGTGTTGCGATATGTTCGATGGCTTAAGAAATGAGACCCATCAAACCTATAATTTCCATGTCCCTTAGTGGGACCACCCTTCTACACTTGCATCACCAATACTTTGCTCCATGCTTCCAGTTCTGTGCTATGTTGGCTGGTGATTTCTAATTTCTTAGCATAACTAAAGAAGGAGTTTTAGTTGTACTTGGTTTCCGTTGCTAGCCTAAGGTCATGGGTTGCTTTGGCAGATGTAATAGTCACCTTTAAATTTTTAGTCACATTTTGCGATATTTTCCTTAACTTGGAGTTGCTCAGATCTGGTGTGTGCTTTAATCAGCTTTTTCCTTTTATTGTACATTTTATTTACATCTGTGGACCAAAGAGGTAACTTGCATTTAAATTTCCCATTATGTTTTAATCTGAGTGTGACAGCCAGTTCTATACAATTTTCAAACTGGGTATAAAACTCGGCTGTGAGACTTTGTGTTGAGATAATATTGGGGAATGAGGTTGTTAAAAGAGAATTTTGAGACTTCATCATATTTAATGAGATTTATGCACCTGAAGTCTTCAAACTCTGGCATATTGCTTGAGGGAGAACGTTATTAATGTATGATCAGACTGAAACAAGGAAGAGTTACTAGGGGGTTTGTAAAGGAGGAAGCTATTTTGCTACACACTAGGTCAAGAATATTTCACCGGCTAGTTTGGTTGATAACAGTCTGATCCATTGAGTTTTTATTTATTAGATCTAACAATTTCTGTGCATATCCTATATTGTATGTATAGACACTCCAATTTATTTTATTTTATTTTATTTTATTATTTATTTATTTATGCATGTATGTATGCATGTTTGTATTTATTTATTTTGAACTTCACAAGAGGTATTTATTAACTAATAAACATAGAGCTTTCAAAAATAAGAAGACAGCAGATATTTAATGATAAACATTTGACAGAAAATAAGAGTACATTGCATGTTTTACTAATTGATTGCATTAACAGCCATGTTCCACAAAAATGAATTACATTTTAAGTAAAATCAAGAGAAAACCACTGTGGCATAACTACAGAGTAATAAAATATATTAAAAGGAAAAAAAAATGCAATAATCCATTAAAAAAGTATAGAAATAATAACACTAAAACCCTAAAAGAAGCTTAATCAAAATTAAAATTGCTGATCAAAATATTACACACTTTTGTTTTGTGGAAAATCCAATTGCCGTGCTGAAAGATAATTACAAATCACACATAACTATGTAAACAAAACAATCAAGAGAATACAGGATCATGGCATATTGCTGAAGGAACATGCAACAATCACATTGATAGCAGACGTGTCAGAGTACTCACTTGTTAAGGCCATTATTTACACAGGGCAATACATAACAATATTTTTGGAATCAGGAATAAATGGCAACCTCTTTATTTAATAAACAGGAGATCACTGAAACTTTGCCATACAGGTTTATAGAGACTGAAAAGTAAGCCAAGTTTGTTCCTTTTTGTCACTTTGCATAGCTTAATAGAATTTATATCATTGTTGTTCTGCAAACGAATGTACTTTGGAAATAAGCCATTATAGTTCATTTCTATAAAGTTAGATCAAAGTTAGCTGACTAGCTTTATAAATTTGATATGTGCCCCTTGCAAAGTTTTGTCGGGGAGAATTATCTCATTAATAAAAGAAAAATGGGGATCTGACTTTATCAGTTCAGGAACAACATAGATCTGTGAAAGGGTTTATTGCACTTCCTTAATCAGACAGCATTTCCTGAACATGTTTCAGCTATATGTGTTAACACATTTATTGAATCATCACATATGACACAGACATACATGTAAGGAAAAGATAGCAAACCATATTAACATATTTACAGTTGCAAACATTATACATCATATATATTATTTTATACAACTATCATCAATCCAATATTACATAAATTGCTCAGTTCCTGCCTTCCATTACTCCTGACTCCTCCTCCAAGACATCATTCTGCATGTATTGTTCCCATCATTTCCAGTTTTTCAATGTAATTTGCTCCTACATGTTTCTAAAGATTCCACTTCCAGTTATTCTCTCTCTGTTACAATATTCATTACTTCAAATACAGTTGGTTTAGACTCTGATTTCCACTTTCTAGTAATTGATTTTTCGGCAACCACCAGAATTAAAATTAACAAGGTCTTACTATGTGTAGGCAATTCAGATCTTGTATCCCGGCTCAAAAATATCATAGTTACATCCATTTGCTCGACCAGTATCTCTGGCATAGAACTATGCAGGGAACCCCTATAATTTGCCAAGATATTACACTCTCAAAACAAAACATATGCACCCATTTACCTCTTTCTTCCCCATCACATCTCCAACATTTGCCACCTACTTGAGGAAAACTCTATCTGCTTGGGATATAAAAATACCAATGCAAACACTTCCAAGCAAAAATCCTAAATCTTCTAATCATTGTTGCATATTTGGGAGGCATACATATGTCCTGTCATTGTTTCCTTGTGAGTTGTTTATCCAACCTCTCTACCCAATGTTTTCTAACTTCCCCTGATTGATTCTTTTAGTTATCATGCAGTATTTTATATGCCCTATTATTTATCCCTTTTTTAACAGCAGCTTCTGATCTAGATTCAACAAAAATCTCCACTAGGCAGGTCTCCCACCTATGATTGCCAATCATTTTCCCCTTTGCCTATGGAATGTTATCAATCCCTGATAGGGAAGATAGTCTCTAGCCTGCAGTTCAAATGTTTTCTTAGCATTATCTTCTCTAGTTTATTAAGGGAAGTTGAAGTCTTCTAAAATGATGGAGCTCTTCTTTATGACTCTATATAGCTCCTTACTAACTTGATACAGGAGCTGCTTCTACTCCAACCACTCTTGTCAGACACTAAAATGTATTAAATGCTTACATAATTAACTATTAAACTATTATATAAAGCTGTATTTATTTATTTTTCTATATATTACTTTAATTACTTTCTTATTTCTCAGATGCAGTCCAATGAGATGTCAGTTAATGGAAGGGTGCCACCTCAGCAGACAAAGGACATGCTTTCCTAAATATGCTGTCAAGGTAGGCACTCATATTCTCTTCTTGCAGGAAGTGAAAATAGCCAATAAACACAAACAGCAGCTTTTTTCTTAGTGGGAAGGTCATAAAATTTAAAATTTAACAAGATCTTCAAAGAGCAGTGTTGCTATTCTGGAAAACAGAGTTTATGTTGATCTGTTTTTTCATTCAGATATGATAAACAGGGAAACTTATTACTGCCTTTAATATGTGTCAATTAAGATAGCCTTTAGAAATGAATACATCCTCTGTACATATTGCCCTGACAGTTTTTTCTCCTCCTTTTTATTGTTTTATTAGAGTCAGGCTTAAACAAATTTGTTCTATAAGGTGAAACTCATCTAACTGCTTAAAATATAAGGGAGATTCACTGTAAAAATCAGAATACTAACAAATGATATATTAAATAACTGAGAGTAGTGAATACATGGACAGTTGTTAATTAAAATGAGCCAGGATGTACATTTGTATCACCTTTAACCATGACTGTTCGCAGGGTGGAAGATTTTGTAGTCTTCAATGAGATTTTAAAATGGATTTATGCTATTAGTTTGAATATTTGCTTTCATCAAGACCATGACTTGGTGGGAGTGTGGGCTGCCATGGTTTCCCGGTACCAAACTTGCAATACTGTGACTGGTTAACAAATGCAATGTACCAACCACATTGTCAGGGAGTTTATTAGCAAAGCACTGCATTCTTGACTATTTTCTAAACCAAGAGGTTCCATTCCATATCTGTGCTCTGTTAATCATTTACACAACATCTACAGGCCATTAGTAAACTACTGAAAGTGAAACTAGGCACTGGTCTTGACACACCAGCAGCAACTAAGTTTAAAAAAAAATATTTCTCATCTCCTCCCACTAATTAGTTAGTTTAGTATCCTTTTCAATCAGTGATTGGATTCCTTCCCACCTGACCCTAGGTAAAAACTTTTAAAACTTCATGAGAATAAACTTTGAAGAAAAACAGACAAATATAAAGCAAGCTGTAATAAAAATTAGAAGTATACAAATATTAAATAAATAATTCCAATCCATATCCAACTGAATTTAGACAACAGCAGAGTTACACAGTACTAAATAGGTTCATAAGCTTGTAAGTGTATACTAAGCTAATGACCATCAGGGCCTTTATAGGTTAGCTGTGCAGTCCAACCCAATTGTGCAGCTGTGTATCATGGCCATTTATTAGGAGCTGGTATGTTAGATAGAAAGTTTGTAGAGGTTATGTATGGGTGTATGTCACTCTGAGCATTACTGTCTGCCTCTGTCTATCAGAGACATGAGTGGACAGACTTTGGGTGAACTTCCAATTTCCCATCCATTGGTCAAGGTTACACTTAAATAGGGTTAGAAATGGACTCTATTTCACATGAATGGGGAGCCTATTAGGGAACATGGGAATCATTGGAGACATATATCTGTCTCACCAATATGACTTCTTTATGTCAAAAGCAAAATTAGAATTTTTTATATCTAGTGGTTCTGATGCAGATGCGTAAAAGGTCCACTAGAGCTGGATCCGAGGATAGCTTGCATGCCAGGCATTGATTGCCAATCAATGATCTAAATAATAATTCAGCTAAATACTTGCAGTTAAATAAGAAATTATATTTCTCATCTTCTTACTCTAATTAGCTAATTTGGGTTCTTTTCAATCAATAAATAGAAAAGGAACAATTTTTTTCCTGATACTAGTCAAGAACATTTAAAATATCAAGAAAAAAAAAATTAGAGCAAAACAAAATTAAAAATAAAAACAAACTGTCATATCGGAGCAAAATGAGTGAATGATTAAATAAATAAAGAGATAAATAAATAATGAAAGTATCCGAACTTTAAATAAATAAATCTAATCCAAAATCAAATGTAGTCATGGATTTTGTTCTACTTTTTCCCCCTGTTTAATCTAAGATAAAGAGGCGTAGCATTGGTGTAGCAGTATCGGTCTTTATAGCTCATACATTTTTTAATATACTACTGGCCTTTTCAGACTGCAAATGTATACATGGTATAAATGGGTCAAGTCTGCATCATATCGTGGCTGCTTTTTATAGGACTGGTTTTCTCACTGGCAAGGAAATTACAGCAACTTTGTGAGTATCTTAATTATTTAAATAGAAGTTCTTCCTTTTGGAAATTTAATTTTAGATATTCTGAGGCAAATACAGTTTTGAATATAGCTCCTTATAACAGTAATGATGCCACAGAACTATTTACAAAATTTTAAAGAAATCAGGTTAGTACAAACCAGAATTTTTGTTTTAACAGTATCTGAACTAAATGAAAGTTAATGCTCCAAAATGACAGTTTGTATATATTTTCTGACTGACCTAAGGAAAAAATTTATTTTTGGAGTATTTCAAAGAAATGGGAGAGATGCTTAAGGGAACGGGCTATCAGATATCATGATGCATGAAATGTATGCACAAGCAATAGAGGAAAGGAATAATGTGGTTACGCCAGTTAAAGGAGAGGAATAACATATTTATTTCATTACTGAGTTAGATGATCAGTTAGGCAGTGACATTATTGCACTTAAAATTTGGAGCAAATCTGTGAGACAGTTATGGGTATAAACTATACCTCCCATTAATAAGGCAAGTGATTTGGAAATGATGGAAAATTAACAGTTACAGAAATCTGCAGCTGAAGTTACACATCATATAAATAAAAAATAAGAAATTTAAAAATCTACTTTTTGGGAGAGAAAGAACTAGACCAAACCGAAGATAATTCAAAGAGAAAAGGCTTGTATGCCTGTGGAAGTGGCACATTTTTAATTTATAATCAGTATGTCCAGGTATTGTGAATTCAGAAAAAGGCTTTCTGCTAGGAGCTAAAGAAACGTACCCTTATTATACATTTGGAGTAGTAATTCATGCAGAGTATGCCAGTCACATTTTACTCTCATTATGTCCTAAATGGCTATCTATGTTTCCTTCCATTGCATGAGGCCTAAGTCAACCACTTATGCATTTCAGCATGAACCCTGTTATTTGATGTCTGCAATAATTTTTATATTGCAAATACCTGCAGAGCCCATAAAATGACAATAGCAGAGCATGTGCAGTCTATGAGAAAGACATGACAAAAAAAATTGTGAAAATATGCCACAGAAAATATTCATCCGAGATGTTTGAATTTAATTTTTTATAACATGTGATACTGGATACGAGAGAGATATATATAGAGAGAGAAGGAGATCGGGAGGTCAGTGGTATTTCAGAAAGAACAGAAACATTATCACATCTGAAATTTAATGCATTTGTTTAAACCTGCATTGAATGAATGAGTAAACTAGTAACATTTCCTGAAAAAAGAACATTCTAGTATTAGATCATTTATACTTAAAATCTATCTCACTGTTCTATAATATGATTTAAATTGGCTAATTCATGTCATGTGGTTAGTACAATTATTTAAATATCAATTTCCAAATATGTGAAAACTCTGGGGAAGCCAACAGTCTGCGTAATGAAAGCTTTGCTATTAATAAACAGC
>NC_056742.1:202421055-202431055 GCF_019279795.1 Protopterus annectens
CATTCAAAAAAAAAAAATAAATAAAATAAATAAACACATTTATGCAAGGGGCAAGCCCCCCTGCACCCCCTCACACCCACCGCTATTAAAATATATCAACTCCGTGATTGCACTACAGTGATTAAAAGGGAATATTCCCATTCTGCACTGTATGGAGATTTCCATTTAACTGTTTGAAGTTTTAAAACTTCGATCATATGTTTTTGACCGTATGAAATTCGAAGTTCTGAAACTTCGATCACTTAAATGGGACCCATATATACATATATATATATATATATATATATATATATATATATATATATATATATATATATACATACATATATATATACATACAAGCAGCATTTTGTGCAGGATTGAAAACTTTTGGTTAAGCTGGACTAAGGGAGTCTCCTTTGCAGGCTATAAAGTACTGTATATGTGAGGTGCAGCTTGACAATCCAATCAACTGACAATAATAAATATGACGTGCCTTGTTTTTTTTTTTTTTTTTTTCTCAGCACACGGCAGGAAATTACTGCTTCCTTAAGATGGTGTCAATACCTCCACACCCAAATAAGATTTACACAATACCACTAGAGAACAAAGCTAAAACCAATTGTTCCTCAGGACTTCATACATATCATGTTCAGCCCAGTTATTTTAAGTGCTACCTTAGTAACAGAAATTGCATCTTAAAGGAGAATTAATTCTTTTCAGCACTACTCCCTGTTCTTGCTGCTATGGTAACATGGTGCTACCAGCCTAATCAATCCATAACACCAAGGATGCAATCACTGTTCACTTTTAAAGTAACAGCCACATCACTATTAACAGCTATGGCTAAACAATTTCTGTCCAAAAGACAGATAAAAATAATTATAATTTTGAAACTAAATAATTAAACACTTTTTATTTATTTTACATTTGTTTACTTGGAAATTCCATATGGACATTCTGTCCTTTTTCATCCCGGGGAGAAAAGCTCCACAGTAATACATAAAAAAGAGTACAATGGTGATAAAATTATACAAATACATAAAGAATAATGAATTGATTGATTGGGTACAGGGATGTAGAACAGTTATTTTATCATAAAGTACATTTTTGCACTAATAATGAATTTAATACATATAATTTCAAGCATTCTAGACTGATTTTGATGCATGAAAAGACAGAGTTTAATTTCTGAAATTCTACAGCTTAATGAGATTCTGAGATTCTTTGCTTAATGAAAGTAGACAATTCGTTTTGAAGCTTAAATATATAGATATATATAATGCTACACAAGAAAATGTAAAATAAGGACTACAAAACAGACAAATGCTGTTAAAAAACACTATTAGATAGGTAATCCTATTACAAGCAACTGAAGAATACACTAACCTGCTCAGAATTTAAGAAAATGCAAAAGATGCAGAATACTCTTAGACAAAATGTATAGCAATGTGTTAACCGACACTTATTAGCAGGTTACATTACTTCTCATCTGTAGCCCATGAAAGGGTATCCTCACTAGCACTAGTGAAGTATACTACTGAATCCAACTTCTGGCGAAGCATCATATCAAAACATTTTAGAAGAAGTGGGTCCCAGAATGCGGTAGCACTTGACAATAATCAGTTAATATCATCCTTACAGCATCCTTATAAACATATCTTTTTTTATTTATTTATTTTTTTTACATTTGGTAAAGGGGTCCTAGTTCTTCACTTCTTGCTCAAGCAAAGCTTTGAATCTAAATATCCTCTGAAAGAAATTAGAAACTAAAAAGATTCCATCATATTAATATAGCTTTTGACGGGAAGTAATAGTCCAAGCAGCTCTCAGCACTGCCAACTCTTCTACATTTTGCTGTAGTTCTACTAAAACAAATAAAAAGCACACTGTTCATTAACATTTTGCACATTTAATGCAGTTTCTACTGAAATAAATGGATTTTGCCCTACCTTTTCACATTTATTTATTTTTGCATTGCTACAGAGAAGCTAACTGAAAATTTTATACAGCATTTTCACATTTCACCCTGTTTCTACACTTTGACATTTTTGTAACACCCCCTTAAATATAGATATGCCTTGGGTTGGAGGAGCATCCCTTTATTAACAGACCATTATTCTTGGCATTAATGGCATTAATTCTAAGCTACATCATCATGCCAAAGGGCTCCTTCTGAGAAATTTACTGTCTTGCTCATTGGCCTTGGGCAACAATATTACACAATATGCCCTGTCACCACTAAGAATATAATACAATACAATACAGACTGATCTCAAGATTATGGAGAGCTATAACTATTCCCAAACATTCATTTTTCACCGTTATTTAAGGTTACTCCTTTTCCTGTGCTCTGCAATTGAGGCAGACTACTGGATATTCATATCCTTTAAAAAAAATAAACAAACAAAAAAACTTTACAATGTATAGCACATAGACATTGGTTTAAATTGTTCCCCATTGAAATTCTGAGTCTCTTAAATACCAGTCCTACAATTATAAAGTAAAAAACGAAAATGCAGGAGTCCAATGACTGTCAAAGATTGATTTTCTGCTTTAAGGTTAGGTTCTGTAAGAGGCAAGCCCAACTGCATCCCTCATTATGGAAGGATTTTATATATATATATATATATATATATATATATATATATATATATATATATATATATAAACAGTTATCAATTTGAAACATCTGCTTTTATAATAAACATTTGACCGCAATCATGACATGTTAGTAAAAACAATGTCAAGATAACCTTATCTGGTCTTTTCTGTTGTGTATTGTCAGTAAGAAGAATGGCAATTGATTTCACAGATTTCCAAAGGATGCTCACACACACACACACACACACACACACACACACACACACACACACACACACACACACATACACTCTCTCTCTCTATACCCACCACACATAGTATGAACCAGACCTAGTCCCAAATATACTGTGGTTCTTAAATGTAATCTTGCTAAACCCCAAAAGCTCCCAGACATTGTCCTTGCAATATGTATCATAAACAAGCTCAAAAGCCCAAAAATCACACACACCAAGATACATACAACCCCATCTCATGGAGTCTCAACTTTCAAGCCCATAAGGCAAATCACATTTCAAACCAATATTTTTGTCATAGAAGACACTATTGTGAGACACACAGATGTCTCACTTATCAGGCAGAGTAAGGAGAGAGTGACAGTCAGTTGCCTGTCAGGGGTCAGGATCTGCTATGTACATAATGTTAATTTTTGTATATGAATGTTTTACTTTCCTTTAGAATAGAGTAAAATGCATACCAATTCCTGTTTTATTCCAATGACTTATTTTTTTTTAAATTTGTCTTCATGCTGCTTTTTATCTCTTCCATCATTGTTTGTATAATGTTATACTTTCTGATTGAATATACTATGTACCAGTTTCTCTGCTATTCCACTCCCTTCTTTGTCACTTAAACTTCACAACTATTTGCTTACATCAGTTCTATTAACTTGTGCAGATCTGTTCCACAATACTTAATTTTTTCAACTTTCCTTTCTAGTCTACAGTGTGTAAATACAACCATTGGAAACACTTATTTCTAACCACCTTCTTCTATTAAAATGTTATTGCTTATATATTGTCTGTGTAGCATTTTAATATTACTGTTGGATATGTAAGTCTGTATTGTATTACATATCTAACTTTGCATTATCAAGTAGTCTAACTATAATATTTTTTTATGCACATTGTAATCCTTGTCATTTTCAAGTTTTTCTCCTTGGGCCTCCACATGACTTTCCAAAGCGCAATTTGACTCCTCTTGGTAAAAAATACAAATAAATCTTTAAGTAAATAAATGCATTGTTTTCAATAACTGACACTAGAAGCATGCTCAGTTTCAAAAATGCTCAATTGTAATACTGTCTTTTCCAAGCAAAAATTGTCTCAATGGATCAATTCCATAATTAATTAGAATACTACAATACAATAATGCTACATCCAGTGGAACTTGTAATGCAATCCATATTATTGGTATGTGTGATAGTTTTGAATAACGGCAATAATCAAAATAAACTTATTACTAATTTTTGGTTTCAAAAAATGTCTTATTTGAAATTTCAGAAAAAAATCAGTGTATGATTGACTAATATTATCCTTAAAACTTTCTGAATTCACAACAAACAGAGCCTCGCTTTGTGGTGCATGCATGATTTTTATGCTAACATCCGCATATCAGATTTTCCACTGATTTTATGCTCTGCTTTGTATAAACTAAAATAACACTTTTTTCTTCTTAAGAATTGGCCATATCTTGTTTTCACATTGTTTTTTAAATGCAAGTGCATAAATCAACAGTGGATTGAAGAAACCTGTCACTCAGAAAGACACTCTGTTACCTATTCAACTGTTAGTTTATAATTAGCAGTGGGAACAAAATTCAGTCATTTATTAATTACAGTCTCTTCTAAATCTTTGAGTTGACATAAACTTAAACTCATCACTGCTTCTCATTTGATTGGCTTTTGTCAGCAATTCTCAGTTCCTTTACTCATAGTACTTTTGTTGATACTGAGATTGTGCTTGAAGGAACCTCTAACCTGAACAAGGATGGCACTGAAAAAGATAACTCCTCCTCCTTGATTGGATGGAATTCCATATGAACCTTCAAGAAACCTCTTTTCATAAAGTTCCATCTGCTGTTCATTTCAGAACGATATCCATATTGTCTAAAAAAGGCTTTTTTATTTTTGTGATTGACATTATTCATATTATTCACCATGGACTACTGATTTCTTGAATCTGATCTTATCCTTTCTGACTATTGTTTTCTACTTTGTCCTGATATTTCAGTCTTTGTTGCATGCATGCAACTCTTCTTTCAGTTTTTCCACTCAAATCAGTGATTGATGTTGCAGCCAGATGGGAATTAAAAAGGCAGTTTTTAACTCGAAAGGGTCATTATGTTACAAGATTTACTTTTGTAAGCAAGGCTAGATCCAGTGCAAGGTGACCTAGGCAGCTGCCTAGGGCCCAGTCTGGCCATAAGAAAAATGAAAAAAAAAAATAAAACTTCC
This sequence comes from Protopterus annectens, assembly GCF_019279795.1. NCBI lineage: Eukaryota > Metazoa > Chordata > Ceratodontiformes > Protopteridae > Protopterus > Protopterus annectens. The sequence continues at coordinate 202,426,091 of NC_056742.1, forward strand.
TTTCAAAACTAAAATAAAAAATAAAATTTAAAAGAATATAAGATTTCTTCTGCAAATCCTTCCAAAGAGCAGAGGTCAGCATGCATGCATACATTCAAGCATCAGCAAACACTGCACAAAGCAGACACATATACACACACTCATTCAAGCATCAGCAACTACTGCATCAAGTGGAAGTTTTGAATTAGTCAAACGGGTTATTGAGCTGGAACTTTGAATAAACCAGACAAGATAACACACAATAATTTTAGGACCCAAAAACATTTCTAGTCGAGCTGGAGCTTTGAATTAGACTGATTTGGTTTATTTTTTGTTTGTTTTTCTTTTTTTTTCTGCCAAGCCCTTCCTTTTCCCTCCCAATTGAATGACTATATAAGTTTGTATGTGTGTGTGTGTGTGTGTGTGTGTGTGTGTGTGTGTGTGTGTGTGTGTGTGTGTGTGTCCGTGTGTGTGTGTTCTCAGTATGATTACTCCAATATGTATTCTCAGGATGATGACTGCATAATAGATTAACTAACCTGTGATCTGATGACTGCTAACTGGAGAATTTCAAAACATTCTGGAATGGTATTATAGTTAATTAGTAATCCCAATCATTTAAGTGTCATATTTATTGCTTAAAGATACATATATATTGAGTAAACAAGTTAAGAGGTATTTATGTCTATTCCTTCTATAATGTGTGGCTTTCTGACAAATTGTGGACTGTTGTCATTAAATTATAACAGGGACAAATTTCAGACTTTTTATCCTTCAGAAAATGCTTGCTAATTGCCATTTTTTATTCTAGCAACTTTCTAAGTAAATAAGAGAAACATTTAAAATCTTTTCCTGATTTTTTTTTTTGTCTCTGACTTGAGCTAAGACGATGAGCGAGCAGAGGGTGTTTGCATTGAGTTCCACTCTATGGCTTCAAAAGTGGCAAGCTGAGATACATTTCTAATTCATTATGTATGAATGAAGACAAATGAGTGTAAAATGCATTGTATAGGACTACAGCAGTCTGTCTGACACTGGTGCAGATGAGTAAGGTTATGAGTTGCTTCTGAAATGCAGGGATTGATTCCCGCAGCCTTTATTTTCCTACTATGTCAGTCTGACCAAGTCACTTCATTAGCCAGTGCATCTAGACTGCCCTGAAAGAGACCACTTGTAATAAGTGAGTTGTTCCAAGATATTAGCAAATGCATTGCATATTTGTCCTTTGAATTCCTGCAGCCTTCAAATAGGCACTAATTAGTGTTTCACTATATGCTGTTTCACTTCAAGTCCCAGCCAAAGCCTTGCAGTTTAATGGGTTACCAGATACATTTTCAATTATGGTGAGATTCAAAGCAAGAGAGGATTACTGTTGCTCATGTTAAGTCTGTTTTCAGTGTGAGACTGTTTTGTTTAGCAAGCAGCTTTCAGTGTTTTTGGTGTAAAATTTGAAGTAACAATTTTAAATCCAAATGTAACTGATCATTGTAAAGTAAAAATTAAATAGCTTGGGGACTGACAGTTTTTTAACTAAGATTGTTGCCTTACTATTGTTATGATTTATAAGCTGAATATGTGTGACATAACTGTCTGTAATGTATTTCTACAACATTTTTGTTTAATGGTGTTCTTTTTCTAACTATGTATAACACAAAACTATATTCCTCTGGTGTTAATATGTTTAATACTTACTGTATTTTAATGTTGATATTGGAGCTTTTCTCCTCAGGTCTCTGCTGAAAATGGGCAACTACCCAGTCAGATTAACCCAATTAACAAATGTTAAATACAAAAACAAATAAATAAATAGTAATTGCGTACAGGCAGTCAAGTAATGGGATGCTGATCTACCTGGGGGGGCATTTCATGACATAGTTTAGTGTCCCATTTGAACGTAATCCAGCTCTGCTTGACACATATTATGATACCCACATAATTTATCTTTTTAAGTAAAAAAATATGACTGTTCATGCAAATTTTGGCATTCCTATGGTGCATAAAAATGTTACTATCCTACTATTTGTAATGGTTAATGGTTCCAAAGCAAAACCATCAGCTGTATCCATTGCAACAATTTAAACTTGTTCTTTGATGTGAACAAATGCATTTTAAGAGAATCCTAGCATTTTTATGCATTTGTAAGCTGTGTGATGGCTTAGCAGTAATTAAGTATGGTAATTTTCATAACGTCAGAAATTATTGATTAATTTACAATAATTTCACATTCAGTAGGACTGCAATTGTTTAGGCAGTCCATCTCTACATTTTCAAAAATTAAAAATGAAGAAATTTTAATTTTGTTTGGATTTATGAAAGTGATAGGAAATGTTATTTTTACTTTGATGGTAAGTATTAACATTTGGTAGCCACAACGGGAAGCTTCCACACCCCATTGATGTGAATTTAATGCTGTTGTTTTATTGGGAAATAGCAGTATGTGTTGGACTCTGCTTACAAGAAGTCTTTAAATTTTTATGGCCAATTTTTGGAATACAGTTTTATAAGGATAGGTTATGAAGACGTAAAAGATTTTATTACTTATTTGAAAGGAAATGTAGGCTTTGTAAGGTTTACTTTAAAATATACAGATGATGAACTTAGTTTTTTGAATGTTATATTCTTGAAAGATACTGAAAGTCAAGCCTTTGTCGTCATTTTTTTTTTTAGAAAAACAACATCTAGTAGTACGAATCTGGACTGAAAATTTTGCCACCTTCTCTTTCAAAAATGAAGTGTAGTGAAGGCTCACCTTATACAGATTTCATTTGTCACCTCTAATGACAATAAGTTTCATAAAGAAATTGAAACATTTTTGTCAGATCTTGAATGACACTGTACTCTCAATATATTCCCTGTGACAAGACTTCATATACTATAGATTAATAAGAGATGGCTTGTGTCTCGAATTCAAGGAATCCTCTGGCCTATTTCTCATGGATTTCTGCACATCAGCAAGTCAGATGGTATCAGATATACTCACTTTGCAACATCAACAGATGAGTAAAATAATACAATCAACTCACATTATAAAGCATTCAAATGAAAATCATGTGACACAGGCTCCAATCAAAAGAAAGATACTATCAAACAATTAACTAATTAAAATAACCAAAACTAAAATCATAGAAATATTAGTCTACAGCAAATAATTTTATAAGGCACATTTTGCTAAACTCAACAATCACTTATATTGCATTTGTTTTTTTTTTTTCATAAGAATAGGTTTAATGCTAACTGCAGTATTAATACTTGGTTCAAAGTCTGTTTGCAGTCATAAAATCCAGTTATATTCTCTAACATCTAAGAAATTATTAGTGTCATCTCTTCTCATACTTTTGTATATCACAGGCATTTTTATCATTGCACTGAAGAAGGTTTGTTATCTGAAAGCTTTGCACTTTGATTAAATGTGTTATACTTGGCTTGGCATTTCTGGTGTCTAAGTTTTGGTTTAAGGCCAATATATATATATATATCAGTCTACTTCAAATGAACAAAATCCCACTTGTCCAAAGATGACATCATCGAGGTAAATATCCATTTGGCCAACGTGGGGAAAATTGCCCTTTTCCACAATGTACTGTGATACCAGACTTGGTATAATTAGTTAGGGAGGTGAGGGAATGGGAGGGCATAGCCCCCCCACCTGGGTGGGCTGGAGACAGACTGTATTTGTTTTTTACATGTTGGTCAGCAGAATACTTACCATAGAAAATGTTTTGGCAGCATGATCATTCATTGAACTAAGATTTCAGAATCTCATCTTGGCAATGTCTTTTTCGGGTAAGTGGGATTTCGTTCATTTGAAATAGACCCATATCTATATCTATCTATATATATATATATATATCTATATCTATATATATATATATATATATATATATATATATACATATATATATATATCTATATATATATATATATATATATATATATATATATATATATATATATACACACACACACACACACACACACACACACACACACACACACACACAGATTATATATATATATATATATGTATATATATATATATATATATGTGTGTGGGTTCACTATGAAATTTCGAAATACCAAAATCTCGAGTTTCAGAATATCGAGTTCAGAATCTCGAGATCTTGTAATCTCAAAATTGTGAACCCCCCCCCAAAAAACACCACCCAACACACTAAAACATGTGTATGCAGGGGGGCAAGCCCTGCAACTAAAATATACCAACTCAGAGATCACACTACAGTGTGGACAAGGGAAATCTCCGGGTCTACGCAATATGCAGATCTTCGTTCAGGATTTCGAAGTTTTGAAACTTCGAACATATGATCTTCGATAATATGAAATTCGAAGTTTTGAGCTTCAAAAAAAAAAAAAAAAATATATATATATATATATATATATATATATATATATGTGTGTGTGTGTGTGTGTGTGTGTGTGTATAGACAGATTGAGATATATTTTTATTTATTAGCTTAAGAAGGACTGTAATAATCTAAATATATATTTCTCAAGCTTAGCCCAGGATGGTACAATAATAAAATATATATAGGTAGAAAAAAGATTTCACAATCTATGAGAAAACATCGCAGTTTCAAAATAATGCATCACATTTAATGGATTATCATACTATGTATACTATTCCTATGTAGGTGAATATATCACTGAAGAAAATGAGTAGCTAGAATAGAAAATGTTGAAAGATTACATAAACAGAATTGGCATGTGTACAATATTTATAGTATATACACCTAAATTAGGATGAGAAAAAAGAAAGGGAAGGGTGAAGAATTTAGAGGAGGAAAGAAAAGAGTAGAAAGATTGTTTAGAGAATATTGATAAGGAGGAGGTAGAGATAAGAGGGTATGGAAGACACAAATGTTCAGTGTTGTTCTGCTGGGGTATGGCTACTAATAGGTCATATAATGAGTAGAGAAATGTATATTGGTTCTCTTGTGACCCCCTTATCTCAAGAAGCTTTTACAAGTG
>NC_056742.1:202433555-202596055 GCF_019279795.1 Protopterus annectens
AAATCACAAGTGTTTACATGGGTGGCTATGATTCATACACACACCCAACTCTTGTATATACTAGCTGCATGGATGCACAAAACATAATTTTAACTTTATATTCACATTTTATATCTAACAGTATTGAATTTTCATATCCTTTGTTGACTACCCTAATGTGTCTTTATAATTATTTTGTAGATATGACCACTCGATAGGCATCGGTGTATGAGTGTGAAGGATAACAGAAGTATACACCTGATACTAAAACCTTTAAAAAGACCATTTTGAAGAAACAGTTTTCACATTCATTAAGTAATAACTTGAATCATAAATTCATAAAACATTGATTTATTTATATTTTCATTGTTTTGTGCAGATTTAAATTTAATATTATTGTGTGTATCCTCTTCAGTTTGTAAGCCTTGGATGGAACTCCAGCAACACCATGTAACTTTTATTATAATTCACGTGTTTAACATAACTATTATTTCATTAAACTGAGATTTCTGACTGTGTCATTAATTTGCATATACCCCTCACCTGCCAATACAAAGATATATCCTTATTAATCAATATAGCATTAGTTGCGAGTGGAAATATTTACTATAGTTTGTTGGCTAAAAAGGTTTATTCCTGCCTGCATTGTAGCCCTTGTAGTGCAGAATTTAATGGCACTGGACATGATGCATTTTTTTCTCTTCACAGATTTCAGTCAATGTCATGTAAAATGTTTTGTCTTTCATACGCTCATCCCTCCATGTCCATTACCTAAAAATAGAAGTAATTTTATTATAGTAGGTCAGCATGTGAGATTGCTGCAATTATCTGTGCTGCTTCTATTCAGTGCTACTGTGCTCTGTTTTATTCAACAGGATATGGCAGAATTCATCTTCTCTGTGTTCTGTGCTAAAAACACACTCTCAGTCTATGGCATTTTGTAAAAGTCCATAGCTGTTCACAAAGCAAATTGATTTAATGATTATTAACGTTTGTCTGTCTATGTCTTTTATAAAGTAGATTAAAAAAGACCAACAAATGAACAAAAAAATCACAATTAATGAAAATGCTTTCATCCAAAATAATATGGTCTTCATCAGATAAAACACAAATCTTAAAACTTGAGTTTAAATAGAAATTGTATTATGTATTCAGCTTTCCTGTTCTCAATGACAGTATTAGTATCATCAATGTTTTAAAATTAAGATCTTTAAGTTAGTCACATTTGCATCTCTCCCATGTCATCTTGCATTATATTTTGATGATTTATAAATAAATAATAAAATAGTTCATATGTTCATTTTCATTGCATAGCCTATATTAGGATGTTTTTTAACATCATATTGTTTGTTCCAAAGAGTAAAATCTACTGTTTTGGATAAAAGAGCTCATTAAACATTGTATCTTGTTATTTTTTTTGTTCTTTTTTAATTTGTTAATATATTTATTTATTATTTACCTTTTGAAGAAGTTTGTTGTTGAGTAGGGATAAAAAGCTCATTGTGCAATAAACATTCATTGAATTCTTGAACTGGCTTGTTTTGTGGTGGTGTTTCAGTACCAAATATTTGAATAACTCCCTTTCTGGTGTTGGTTACCGCATTTAGGACGTGATTAACTGTTATTTTCTTCTAAGTTTTTGAATTATATTATAGGGTAGTTCAGTGAATCTTAGAGTGTTACCATATTATATTTTAATGCAATCATGCCACTGAAATTCTGCAAAGTAGCATTACCTTGACTAGACGTGTTCTCCCCTATGTATGTATGAGATTTGATCGTGTACTCTGTTTTCTTCCCATCTCCCAAAAAATTCAAACTTTATCTTCCCTAAATTATCAACATAGAGTTTTAACCCTTACTCTTCTTGCAAGGGCTGTGGCTGAAAATGTTTTTTTGCTGAGCTCACTTACCCAGTTAAAAAAGATGGTAAATAGACAGAAAATATGTTAGTAATATCTACTCTGTATTTTCAATAATCATCACCATGCTGCTGACCAATTCAGCATCATAATATTTTAATAACACATACATGATTGCCCCACATCCACCATGTATTGGTGGATGCCCTCAGATCCGTGATGGCCTAATATAATAAACCAGACATTGCTAGAACTCAGAGTAAGTGGAGCATGGTAGTACTTTTACTATAAAATATTGCATCCTGACCACTTGATATGCATCCTTGGATTAACATGGGGAGTGGATCAACATTATGGGCACAGAGGTTACAGCTCCCCTTGTACCCACTTTTAGCAAAGGCAATTTCTTTCTGTATTGCAGATAGCATGTTGGTAGGCAGAAGCATGCAGTCGGAGGATCCAACTTTATTAATGACTATTCTCCAAAGTACTGCTGCTAACAGTAGAGTTGATGAGGGGTATGTCTTATCAACTAAAAAGACAGGTACAACATATCTTAAAATGATTTGTGGGATTCTTAAATGGCAGCATTTACAAATAAACAATATTCAATGCACAATGAGCAGAAGAAAAATCTTGCCCCAGTACTGAATTTTCAGTGGATGTTGTGCTCTACAAAAAAGTTAGCTAAAATTGTTAAATAAAAAAAGATATTGAACCTGATGATTAAAGAATCATGCATCATATAACTAGGCCTCCAAATAATTATGTAGTCACAATAAAATGCAGAATCCCTAAGGCCATCTAAGTATTTATCTGTATTGTTGAATGCTCAGCCACAGCAGCACACTTCTGATAAAACACAAGACTGAAATAAGTGAACAAACATACCTGCCTAGGCCCACAGCTTCTGTAGGTAGAGCCTGAACAGTGACACAGAAATCCAGCAACAGATAAAAACATGCATATTTGGCTAAAAGTGCTCACTGGTAAGTAAGCAGGACTACTCAGAGACTCTGTATCAAAAATTCAAGACTTTATATTGAGAGTCCACACAGTGGTTTAATTTTTTTTAATGCATCCTGTTGCAAACAAAAAATACACATTTGAATTTTATGCAGATTGCAATACAGAGAATGTGGTTTACTTGGCATGCTGCAAGTCATGTCCGAGTTTTTACATTGGAAAAACTACTTGTAAGTTAAAAACAAGAATATTGCATCACTTGTCATCTATTAGAGAGAAGGATAAACATAATGCATTGTACCAGCATGTTTCTAGATTTTCAGATCATTCTTTTTTTGTTTATGGTTCTGCATGTTGCACAGATGAAAAAAAAAGTGGGGGGGGGTATTGTCAATGATACAGAGTATGCTGAGTTAAGATGGAGCATACAGTTGGCTGCTGACAACCCACCTGGGTTAAATAGTTCTGTACCTTTATAACTATCCTTAAAGAAAAGGCAGGTCAAATATAGGAAGTAATTGGTTGCTTTTAGAAATGTTTTAATATGTAAAGACTGTTATGGTTATGTGAAGTTGGTCTAATGAAGGTTTTTTTAACCTGAAAGCGCTTATGTTTTATAATAAAAGATTACGGCCAGTTTGGACTCTGTTTCATTTGTTTTTGTATTACTATTTGTTAATGTGGGAGAACATGGTTAATAGACCGTGTTGCTTTGCCAAGGATGGTCTGCATCTGTCCCCCTGGGATTCAGGATACAGACCAAAACTTTATCCACACTCTTACAGCCTTTTTAGGGCAATGCCAGATTGAGAAAGCTACCAGCATAGCAAATAAATCCCAAAGAAACCTAAAAGATGTTACTGCTAAATGCTAGAAGCCTTAAGAAGAAAATCTATACTCTGCAATCTTTCTTCATATTGGGGAATATAGAAATCTGAGCCATTACTGAGATATGGATTAAAGCCACAGGAAGTACTCTGGCAGTCCAAAGTGTCAGTGCCTTTCACACATTTAGATCATCAGCCTCACAGACAGGAACTAACGCTGGAGGTGTCTTGATCTACAGTAGCAGCAAATATACCTCGCAGGGGTCTATATCATATTGTCGACAGCTCAGAATGTTGACTCTGAATTGTTTGACACCAAAATGTTGAACTACAAAAATAGCGAATGGCCAAATACCCGAGCCCTTTCCCTGAGTGTAGTGCGGTCTCGGAGTTAGAATATTTAGTTGGGGGAGTGTGGTGGGCAAAGCCCCCCACTTAAAATATATTTGTTTATGTGCACCGTTGGTGTTTAGCCAACCAATTTCTTTCCGTTGAAAAGAAATCAGTTATATGGCCGTTCGTTGTTTTTGTAGTTTGAAATTTTGGTGTCGAACAATTCAGAGTCGACATTCTGAGTTGTCAACAATATAATATAGACTCCCTCTCAGATGGTTAAACAAGATGATGGACTGAAGATCATTCTCATGCAAACTGCCATAATTAACATCTTTTCCTATATCATAACAAGCTGTAGGTCACCATTTATACCCCAAGAACCCCATGCCTCATACTTAGAACTGCTCAACATCCAGCCAAATACTTTATTCTTGGTAGATTTCAACTGCCCTTCTATAGACTAAGAAACATAAAGTGCCTCCAGTTTGCAGGCAAAACATTTCCTAAACTTTAGTAAAACAGATACCTTTGACCAGATAGTGCACATTCCAACTAGAGGTTCAAACAAACTGGACCTAGTACTTACAAATATGGGAGAGCAATTCACCCCTCCTCCCTTTGTCACATCCCCACAGGTGAAGTCAGATCACAAAGCTGTATCCTTCAAAATAAAAATCAACATGGAAACCCAGCAAAACCTGTAATAGTTAGGAACTATTCTAAAGCAAACTGCAACCTATTAAGCATCAATTTGTCAAAACTCAATGCACCTATATACCCGGAGTTCAGAGCAACTGATGCAGAATTGTTTACAGAAAACCTGTACAGCCATGTAAATGGCTCCATACAGGCTGCTGTATCTACTAGAAGTTAGTCCAAATCCAACCACAATAGTGGAATCCTAATCTTAACAGGGTATATAACAAAAGGAAAAAGGTCATGGCCAAAATCAGAAAGAGCAACTCTCATAATGGCAGGAGCTCATTAATTAAGGTAAACAGGAAACTAAGTGGACTAATTAAATGCAGCACAGCATAATATGAGGTCAAGATAGCTGCACAGACTAAAGTCAACCACTAGAGCTTCTACAGATATGCCAGAAATCTTAAAGGTAACACACAACAGTGTGGGGGACTGGTGGTAAATGGTACCAGCTTCACTAAGCAAAGTGATATAGTAAATCTGTTAGCAGACAACTTTAGCTCTAACTTTACTGCCCATTCTCTCCTGCCCCCAACCATGAAATCTTTACTGACATAACCAGCCAGAAAGCAAGACATGCCAACACTCAATAAGGCCAAAGACACATCCTCCATGGGCCCAGCCAGTATCTCAAGTTGTCTCCTAAATAGCTTGAAACATGACCTATCAAGACCACTTGTGTCATTTTTCAAGTACAGCCTCAAACTAGCCTATGTACCACATGGATGGAGGACTGCAACAGATATCTCTGTTCACAAGGGTAGATCATCAACAGACCAGAAACTACAGACCCATTAGTCTGACTAGTTTAATGTTCAAAGCCATGGAATTAATTATTCTGGAAATGATCAAAGACATTGACAACCTACAGACATTAGACTCATCTTTGCTTAGTTTTGTCAAAGGAAGGTCATGCCTACTAAATTTAGTAAACTTCTTTGAGACGGTCACCAAGGTGATGGATGAGGGGAAAATGGTGCATACAACCTACTTAGACTTGGCTAAGTGATTTGATATAATAACCCACCCAGGTATTGTTGATAAACTCACAGAAGTAGGCACAAATCCCACATAATTTGATGGATTGCCAGCTGGCCCATAAATAGGATCTAAGAAGACAGGAATGGTGAGATCACCTTCACCATGAGACTGATCATCAGCAGAGTACCTTAAGCCTCAGTGCTGAGCCCACTCCTGTTTGGCATTTACTTCTTGGAGGTCAAGGCTAATGTCAAGGGCCTCATAGATTCCCTCCATGACACTAACATCCTGTAGCAGAGTCTAACACAGACAAATGACTGGTGTCAAGGCCAAAGCTTAAAACTCAATTTAAAGAAGTGCATTAGAGTACCTTTTGGGAAAAAGTACACCGAGGTTAATTACTCCATCCATAAGACACATCTAAGAAATGACCCACTAGTTAGGGACCTGGAAACATATGTAGACAGCAATCTGGCCTTTGACCAACATGTTGCCAAGGTTATAAAAAAATCATTCTATGTCACTCAACTTATAAATAAGGGTATGGCAATCAAGGTCTAATTTAGTTATAGTACAGTTTTACTCAGTCCTTATCAGACCCATCATTGAGATAATGTCTCCTTCTGGATTTACCTGACCAGGCATATACAACAGTTAGAAGGCCTACAGAGGTTGCTCACCAAGAGATTCTAGAGTATCAACACATTTTGCTATACAGATCGACTTAAAGTGCTATCTTTCTACTCAGTCTCCTACATGTTACTGAGAGGTGATCTATACCTAATATATAAGGCTTCCACAGATCCAAGATCCAAGCCTTATAAACCTTTTGCATACCTGCAAATGAATATGACCAGACATACTAGACTCACAGATTTAAACTTGGCTTATGCCTTAAATAGAACATGCTGGCAAGATATATATTTGTCTCAAAGGATCCCCATGCTCTAGAATAGGCTCCCCATCCATGTAAAGCATCCCTAACCTTATTCAAATGTAAACTTGACCATTGGAATGGAAATCAAAACTTCTCCCCCAGTCTAGCCACCAAGCCTCTGAAATACAGAGGACAACAGAAAACATTCCCTAACAATCCCCACCACCACTAAACTCTTAGCAACTTCCTAATTTATCTCTCCAAATAGATGCTCATGTTACATGGGCCACAATTGGGTTGAGTTGTATGGCTAGGCTTGTAAAGGCCCTGGTGGTCTTTAGCCTGGTATATTACTATGAATCTGTAAAAGGAAGATACAGGTTATCTCAAAGCAGATTGTAGACTACTGAGAACAATGAAAGATGTGCTAGTCAACTGGTATAGCTGAAGGATTTAATGCTTTTGATTTTCTTGGTTAAAATGTTGGGGTCTTTCAAAATGAATAACATAATTCAATTTGAATATACTGAAGATGACAGCAACTATATGTTGCAATTGAATGATTCTTACATTGATGTTTTCATAAAGATGTGTATGGCTTTTGCCGGCATATACATAAATAATACAAGCTAAGATTAATGCAGCTGAGATGGGTGCACTTAATTAGCTGAGAACCTCTTGGGCACAAAAAATGTGTCTGATTAACAAACAAAAACAAAAGCAAACAAACACAAACAAAAAAACAATGGTCTAACAGAGACATTTGGAATTTTAACTATTGGTGGGCCTCTTTGATTCCTGCTGTAAACAGTGAAATTACTGATAGAACATGGATGAATGTCAGAAAATTTGTTCATTAACAATCCATTTGCCTTCACTTCATTGATTATATAAGCAGATAATACATTGAAAGGCTGTGGTACCTGTGTTGCATTGTTTTATACATTTGTATAGCTTTCTGAAGGATACAAAAAAAAGAACATAAGCTGGGGAACAAGTCACCTTTAGTAGATGAGCTACTATCCTACTCATAAAACTGTGTATGCTTAAAAGCCCTATTAAAATCAGCAGCCTAATGTATGTAGTTAGAATATTTGCATTTGACAGAAAAGTGTGATGGCAAACAGCAGCATCGTTTATGGTGGTGAATGAAAGGACAAATAATTTGCTCCAGACAAAATTCTTGAACTTTCACTTCCTGGATCCTAAGCCTAATTTGCACCTAAGTAAGGTTAATTGTGTCTCATGCTCTTCATCAGTCAAGAACCAACAATGCATTTTTGTAGAGATAAGAAGCTTACAAAGATATTGTAGGCCTTCCCTGATTCTGCAAATTAAGCTAGGTGGTTGGAATTTGTACTTCATGTAAGGAAAGGGAAATTTGCTAATTTAGCCTACTAGATACCTTTCTGGGGTATTTCATAAAGTTTTACACATTGGGACAAAATGACAAGGTTTCCCTGAGACACACATGTCAGCATGTTATTAAGTTCAACTACCTAGAATGAAAGAAACTTGTATGTTGTAAATTTCAAAGTGGAAGAGACAGATGCTATGGCTAAGAATACTGTACCTGCCAGCAAAAGAAATAAGAGCTAAATCGTACAAAACTATGATGTTTCCAGGAATGGTTTTTAAGCCCCTTCAGCCTGTCAAATTTCTTAACATACAATCCCATAACCAAAAATCCAGCAATGGCATTATTTAAACTCTCTAGTCTGTTCCAGTTTTTTTTTAATATATATTGTTTCAACTAGATGCCACTTTCTCAGAAGACTAGTTTCTTGTCTTGTTAGTTTTCTTAAATTCCCTTAGTAGTTTTGTATGTTGAAGAGTCACTCTCTTTCTAAAATACATAACATTTTACAAGAAAATGTTCATATATGGCTTGCACCTTAGCCTATAAGCCACAGAAAATAGTTGCAGTACTTGCAGCTTATTATTATATGGAATCATCATCAGACCATTATCCCATCCATCCATCCATCCACAACCCCTTTTTCCCACTTCTGCACATGGGGTTGGGATGTCACTTCAACAGTGACAGTAACCTAGAGCCAAGGTTAGTATTTTGTGTATTGGTACATAAGAACCATAGACAGTTGTCACACTCTGCTGTTGGTATTAAAAGGCTAGTAGGAATTGTTCATATCACATTGATATCTCTTGATTTGGTAAATCTTGTTACACAGCCTGTGATTTTATTGCATTTTGAAAACTCTACCTGTGTGATAACTACAACTTAAATTGTCTTCTAACAGTATGCCTAGACTTTTAAACATTGACTCACATTATATCACTAAATTTCTGATCTTGTAGTGGTTCTTTATGTATGAGGAATGAAAGATCATACATTTAGTTTCCCATTATTATTTATCATATTATTTTTCCTATACCAGTTTCAAAAGTATAAGGACCAGTGATACTAGACTATGCTCCAAATGTAAATGCAAACTTCTAGGAAGTCAGCCAGTTTTATGAGGATCTGCAGCACCTTTAGGAAATGACGCCATATATATATATATATATATATATATATATATATATATATATATATATATATATATACACACACACACACACACATATATATATATATTATATATATATAGATATATTTTATTTTATTATTTATTTTACATTTGTTGACCGGGCTAGTCCAACTGGATATATTTCCATTTTCAGCAGAGGCCCGGGGAGAAAAGCTCCACATTTAAAAAAGGAATTACATTTTAAGCACAAAAAAAAAAAAAAAAAACTCATGATACACATTATTACCTATTTCTAAAAACAAGAATAGTAAGAATAAGAGCAGGGCAAGAGAAATGACAGAAAGTTGTCAGAAGAAAGAAGAGGAAGTTGAACAATCTAGGGAAAAGTAACATCCAAATGAACAAACTAACAAGTTTTAATACCAAGAAGAGAGCTGAAAGATCAAGGAGAGAGAAGCAGTGAAAAAAGAGAGAGCAAGGATAAAGAGAAATACTAGTGTGTAAGAGATTTGTAGCCATAAGGAGGATAGATGAAGAGGAGGGCTTCACAGAGGTAGAGATAGAAAGAAAAAGAGAGGAAGCAGGATGGAAAGAAAAGTAGGGAGAGAGAGAAGGATTAGATAGAGCAAATTACTTTAGTCAGGATTAGAGCATGGACACATCCAGTGGCTTTTAAGGTAAATTCTAAGTTTTTGTTTAAACAGAACAGTAGATGCAATGGAAGTAAGTTCAGTAGGTAATTGATTCCAGTGTTTTCCAATAGCGGAATATATATATCAAATTCATCAGTACAGACTGTAAGGCTAAAGTTGATAGCCAAAGTTATTGTACAAAGTATAAGAGGCATAATACGTTTAATGCCTGGGTTATTGTACAAAGTATCAGAGGCATAATAAGTTTAATGCCTGGGTTATTGTACAAAGTATCAGAGGCATAATAAGTTTAATGCTTGGGTTATTGTACAAAGTATCAGAGGTGTAATAAGTTTAATGCCTGAGTTATTGTACAATGTATAAGAGACATAATAAGTTTAATGCCTGAGTTGTTGTACAAAGTATAAAGGGAGTAATAAGTTTAATGCCTGGGTTATTGTACAAAGTATCAGAGGCGTAATAAGTTTAATGCCTGAGTTATTGCACAAAGTATAAGATGCATAATAAGTCTAATGCCTGAGTTATTGTACAAAGTATAAGAGGCATAATAAGTTTAATGCCTGGGTTATTGTACAAAGTAAAAGAGGCATAAGTTTAATGCCTGCATTACTGTACAAAGTATAAGAGGACTCACATATAATTACTTTATTAGCCAGATGAGGGCAATATCTTTTATGAGGGAGTTTGTAATTAAAGATCTTGACAGATAGGAGGTTGCTGTCAGAAATGAAAGGTGTTTGGCTTTGAATATTTCTCAGCAGTGATGCGCATTAGAGCTGGATAGAAAGATGAGATGCAATATATCATCTTTCCCATAATTAAATTTCCAGAAATACTTTGACTTCATAAGCAAGCTATAATCAGAAATCCATATTCAATTCTTGTTATCAAAACAATAAGAGCAAGAGCTTCATATGCTTCAACAGTAAGTATTATGCAGCATTTGTGGGCTACCTTAAGTGGAAATGAAACTTTAGAGATTACTAAATCAATATGACAGTTATATGATAAAGTGTTATCAAGTAAAATCCCAAGGCATTTCTGATGTATTTTGAAAGGAACTGCATTTCCTGAAGGATTGTTAATACATGGGAAAGAGCTTGTGGCTAGTTTTTAACACTACAAAGTAGCATGACTGAAAATTTAGTGGTGTTTATAGACAGTTTATTTTGTAGCAACCGTTTCCAAAACCATTATGCAAGGTTGCTGACACATTTTAGCTGAAACATTATGCATTGTTGTGAGACTATCTTTAAGTAACAAAACAGCACTAGTTAGTTGTTTTTTTCCATATTACTATACATTTTAGGTGTAAAAAGATGACTGGGTATTGCACTTTGCTCTAAAACTATACTTGTTGCAAGTAAAGAGAATATACATTTGAATGCATTCTAGTGACTGTTGATAAAGAAATATATTGGATATTTTTGCTGAAGGGCAGTGACTGGCTATTGGCCTAAAGTCAGCAGATGACTGTGGGTGAGAAACTTTCAGTAATGGGATAATCAGATCATGCTTGAAGCTTGAAAGAAAAAATGCCATTAGTGAGACATAGAGAGTGTGAAGATATGAGCAAGTGATTTAGATACAATCCGTGGTTTGGTAATATTAACTGTAGGATTTAAGTAGTGGAATTGTGGGTTTAATTTTGTGAGACTATCTTTAAGTCAAGAAAGACAGCACTAGTTAAACCTTTTTTCTATATTAGCATAAATTTCAGGTGTAAGAGAGAATGACTGTTTGGGTACTCTACTTTAATCTAAAAGCTATACTGGTTGCAAGTAAAGAAAATATATTTGATTGCATAATAATGACTGGATATTTTTGCTGAATGGCAGTGACTGGTTAATGGCCTAAAGCCAGCAGCTGACTGGAAACTTTCAGTAATGGGATAACTAGAGTATGCTTGAAACTTGAAGGAAAATGCTATTAGTGAGGGAGAGAGAGAGAGAGTGAAGATATGAGAAGATGATTGAGATAAGATCTGTGGTTTTGTATTATTAATTGTAGGATGTAAGTAGTGGAAATGAAGGTTCAATTTCTATGTAATTTCTTTAAAGTTTTTTTTTTTTTTTATAATTGTTAACTAGCTACAGCCTTAAAGTGAAATTAAGGATAGTTAAAGATTTTGTAAAAGGTTTGTACTGGAGTGATATTGTTTCTGATATTAAATATTTTACAGAAGTTGTTGAGAGGGAAGAATGAATTCAGTTGTTGAGGCAGTGAAACATTTCCCCATGGAATATTTGGTTGGAGACACATGGCCGAAGTGACATTCATTTGCAGAAAAATATGGCTGTTGTGAATTCTCAGTGGGCAAAGAGAAGCACATGGTGTCATGCCCACAGATTTAATAATGAAGTGCATGAGGGCAGAAGAAGTAATGAATGTTGGCCTTAGTGCACAGCACATGCCAATGTAACTACATCATGTAGAAGTGTATTATAGCATGGAGTAAATCTTGCATTCTACTGTAGTCACATTTTTGTTCCAGTGTGCATTTTTAGGTAATGTTCCCTAGACACTGTGAAGTGGTACTGGTCCACACACACCAAATATAAAGGCATAGGGCATCATGCACTGTATTGTACTTCTACTGTCATGCCCACATCTGCCTGCTGCTGATGCCTGCCATACTGCCAGCTGCCTCATGTTGCTTAGGGGGCCATGGGCATTATTTTCCTCCTGTGCATTTGGTTGCTGAAGTTGTGGAAATGGCACCACATTCTTCTCTTTGCTCAGAGGGAATTTGCAACAGTCATATTTTTTTACAGATGAGCATCACTTCAACCACGTGTCTCCAAACAACTGTACAACAAGGAAAAATCTCACTGCCTGGCTGCCTGAACATTGGAAGATTATATTTGCTGTGATGTCTTGCATTATTTATAGGGAGGAAGAGGAAAATCTGTAGACTTAGGGGATAATTTATCATTTCTTAATATTTTAAAGGTTTCTGAAATCGCTTTGGATGCTTGCAATGGGGGTCTGAAGAGTTCCAAAAAAAATTTAGATTTGGCTTCATTAATTTCTACTCTAATAAAATGTTTTAAATGTTGAAAAGCATAAATGTGGTGGACATTTCAGGATACATTTTCCATTATTTACAAGCACTGTCATTGTTTAATGAGAGTCTTTAACATCAAATTGATTCAAGAATATTGGCTTTTTTTCATAGCAGTGTTTTTTGGGCGTAGAAAATGATCTTAAATTGAGGATAATATTTTAAAGAAAGAGGATAAGGCTAAAATGGCATCACTTGATTTGATGAAATCCCTGAGCCAGTAGGCATTCAAATTTATTTGGAAAAGGAATAGGAGTTATGTATCTGGGAGTAAATTTGTTATTGCTAAAATAAGCAAAGGGTAAGGATGGGAGTGTAGACCCTTCCATTTTTATATAGGTGTAGTTACAGCAAACTTCCAATCTTCGGGTATTACAATATCTGATAATATATTTTAATAGTTTTGCATTTTAAGCTTTTGTTTTTGTGATGCATTTTTAAAGAAAATGTTCTTCCTACCAAGTCTTTTTCAAAAATACTGTATTGTGTCATGTTTGTGGGTATGTGGTTTATTTTCCTACTGGCCTTATGGTCATATATTGATGTGGAGTGTCCTTCCAATGTAAATGATGCCCTACTTTCCAGTAACCTGGAAACAATGCATTTCATTTTTTGCTTGCTCACAATCATTTAACCATTCCTATTCAAACTCAAATGCATTTTTTTGAGCAGAGGTAGAATGATACTATAGAAACTATTATCCCAGGACCTACTTTATAGTATATACCATATGCCCAAGACTCAGTTTATTACAAATTAAACATCAACTCAGGTTACTTTCCTATTTTTTAATATAATTACATCTGCTAAAGTTAATAACTTATTTTTCATCACATTGTCAAATGCATTATCATTGACTATTTCATTATGTTTTTCAAAGTACTATGCATTTTTCATTAAAAAAAGTCTGCAGTGTCTCTATAAAATACATTGACTACGTAGAGAATGCACTGTGAATGCACATCCAGATTGTTCTTATAATCTTCCTCAGTATCTGGGTTTCTAGAATAACAAACGATATTCTCTGGCTATTATTTAATACATTATAAGTATTGAGCAAGTGAAAGACCAATTGTACCTACTGGGTAAGTCTGTCAAAATGAAGACTTGCTTCACAGCATGTTACAATATGCTTTCAAAAATTACTTCCCGAGTCTTTATCTCTGAATAATAATTTTCCTGATAAAAATCTCTTCTAAAGCTTAACTCAATAATTTAGATTAATTCATTTACTAAAGCATTTACTGTATATTGTTGTGAACATCTTTCACTCCCCAAATTCACTACTGAAGTAAAGCACCTTACTCATTTTTTGCAGAATACTGCCTTACCTGCACTTTATCCATAACAATTGATCTTCCTTACTGAACTCCTCTTATGTTATATCTACAGGTAGCCAACATGACATCATGACATTTCCTGAGCTTCAATTGTCTGAAAAACAGGATGCTGCAGAACACAATACTGGTCATCACTTTCCATGTGAAATTACTGTCAGTGTATGATTTTTAAGTGTTTCCCAGCAGAGATTCCTTTGTTCTGCAAGACATCTTCATCCTTGAGATAGTGCAGCAAGGAGTTGGTATGTATACTTCCAGGGGGTGAGCTGTAGGGGAGTTTGACTCTGAAAAATATACAAAAAAAAAAAAAAACACTTGCAGTTTAATTTTTCAGCTGATTATGTTTTAGGCATTAATTGTTGATGTTTTGGCTCTTTCACATAGTGCTAGTTGAAGTTTCATGGTAGAAACACTTCTACTTACCAAGTAGGAAGTCTATCACCATGGTGTTCTCAACAGAGATTATTGGAGAAAGAAAACAAAACAATAATTCCAAACAAAATAAAACCTCTACATTTGGAAACACAAAAAAATTAAAATTAATTTTTTTGTATTTACAGTTGTGCTGGTGCTATTTTGTTTGAAAATATCACCTTGCTGCCTCTTTTATCTAAATTCACAGAGAAGCTAGTTCAAGTAGTGTTTTCTAATGTCACTTTTGTCTTTGGAATATTCACTAGTGACTCCATAATTATTTCAATCAGGACACATTACAATTAGCATTAGCTAATCTGTCATTGACAGTATCCTGAAAAAGGTTAGGAAATGTTCTAGTAATTGGTGCAGAATCCACTGGCCAGACCAAAGTGTTTGATATGTGAAACCCATGTTACCTGGAAGATTGATAAAGACCTGTCACATAGTTCAAAAGACACCAGTTACTAATAACTTTCAAAATTAATTAACAGACACAACCAGTCATATATTATTTAATGTCCACAGACATCTACAAAATTTACCAACTCATTCCTGAATTAGTACTATGGCCAGAAGCAATATTTTTAGGTCACAGTGGCATGCAATCATTTATAAACCCAAAATAAGCCTCTGTTGACATATACCGACTGAATGATCTGATTTTCCAGAAGTATTCAGTGGTAGATACCTTGTGGGCTGTTTCCCTAATCCTAAACCAGACTAGTTCTAAAGTGGTAGAATAGAAGAAAAAATAGTTGTTTGAATAATGAAACGTACCTACTCTCAAGATCCCTGATACTGATGCTTGTTTAAAATACTCAGTTCTGTAGTCCATGTACTTAGATAGGTAGGGGTTCTAGTATCACTGCAGTCAACTGGTGTGTGTGTGTGTGTGTGTGTGTGTGTGTGTGTGTGTGTGTGTGTGTGTGTGTGTGTGTGTGTGTGTGTGTGTTTGTGTGTACTGGCTTGACATTAGAGAGATCATTTTAAACCAGTGTGGTGTTGGACACTGCTATTACCATCTTCCTGTCAACAGACTGTGCTAATGTCATCACTTATAAAGTGATGTATGACACACTTCAAGTCAAACATGTGCTGTGGCACTTGCGTTAAATAAAGAGGTCTCTAGTCGGTGTAGTAAGATAAGCAGGGGTTCTGTTCTCACTGCAGTCAATGTGTGCATGTATGTGCACTTGCTTGACATTAAAGAAAGCATTTTACACCATTTCAGACAATGCTATGACCATCTTCCTGTCAACAGACTCTGATGATGTCATAATCTCAAGCTTGTTCTGTTACTGTCACAGGCTAGGTTAATAACACTAGAGTGAGTGACTTTTGTGCCATTATATTTGTGGATGTGAAGCAGGTTCATAGACTGGTCTGAAGGCCAGGCACAAGTCACATCATCCTATATGATACAAAGTACAGTGACAGAGCTTCCAGTCTATCCACATATACTATGGCATGGTTTGTTGGCCCTGTATTTTCTTGTGAAGAAAACCCTGTGGACTCTCCATCTGATGCAGATGTCTGCTGAGGCACATGCAAAAGGGAGCATTGTGCTCTATTGGTGTTCTTTTGAGGTTTGAGTACAGTAGTTTTATAATACCCTCACAGCTGTATATGATGGCCTAACTTATGAGGTGCACAACATGGAAGGCTTTCCTTAACAACTGTAAAATATTAATGGTTGAAGTTCCGAATTGCTATCTACCTATGTTTCCAGGTCTTGTACCACTGGGTTTTACCTTGGCAGGAGGTGTCAATGCTGTAATTAGAAGGGATTCCACTTTACAGAAGGCAAATATGACACATTTGGGACCAACACTTTGTCTGTGTTAGCCCCTCCTGTAACATGTAAACATCATTGGTGGACTCAGTGATTGCACACAAAATGCAATCATCAGCAAACTTTGTAAACCAAAGGCCATATACTTTAGTCTGGACTTCCAAGAAATAGATTCCAAGCAGTAAAGGGTCCAGCACAGATCCTTGTGGTATGCCACTGGTGACAGCTCTACTGGTAAAGGTTGATTCACTGACGTTCACAGTATGTGTTTTTTCAGTGAGCCATTTGGCTAACCACCTGCTTGTCATTAGGGTTAATTCCCAGCTGAGAGAGTTTCTCAATGACACCTGAGTGGATGTTTGTGTCAAAATCCTCGGTCAGATCAACATAGGTGGTATGCACTGTCTTACCTTCATTCAGCCCTATGATGACTTTGTTGAAGAAGTCTACTATGCTTTATAGGTATGATTTACTCTTAACAAAGACAAATTAGGTTGACTCTAGAGTTTGAAGATCACCTATATCCTTGTTGATAAGGTCTGAAATTATTTTTTCCATGGTCTTGCAGATGAGACTGGTCATACTTATAGATCCATATGTCTCAGTGTTGGTTGATGGCCCGCCTTTGTGCAAGGAGATTACTGCTGGTGTTTTCTACTCTGCTGGAGCAAAGCCAGTCCTCAGACTATGATGTCAGATGATGGTAATTTTATCTGCTAGGTCCTGTTGTAGATTGCTTAGTAGGTCATTCACACAGTACATACATAGCTGTTTTACAACATTAACGGCATGGGTTACATTTGCGACAGCATGGATTGTGCAATTTGTATGCCATGTACACATGTCAACTAGTCTGGATTGTTCATAATGTCACAAACAGGTATAGCAGTGTCCCTCCTAACACCTTCAGCACATGTTATAATATCAGGATTATGAGCTTGACTACCCTCATAAATTTCTGATATTTCTTAATAGTTGTACAAGTGTGTTAGTGCAGAAACAACTACGATCACTTACAATCACATATGTTATGTCAAAGACATAGGATTACTGGGGGCATTATTCTGATACTGTCCATGATTGTGAGTGCTTTAGTTTACTGTTGTCCATAAGCCTGTAACTATGTGTCCCACTTGGTGGAGACCGCTGCTGACATTGCAGCCATATTCAGACAACTCATTTTTGTACAGCTTCACAATACACAGCTAACCACTATTGTACATCACATCCCTGATAGATGTCTTCTCCATTGTACATGTCTGGATGCTCATGTCATAAAGACATCTCTACATTGTTGTCACCTTCTGTGACAGCAACACAATATATATTTACACTGTGCAGTTTGTACTGTACCATGTAGATATGAGATTAGTGTTCCTGCTACAACTGTCTTCCATTTACATGCCCTCCTCTGCTGTACATTACAATGTTTCACCTGTCCTCTTTCTCTGTGTTCATTCCTACAATTCATCTGTGTGTCCCTATTCAATATGCACACTTACCCTGACTGTTTATTTTAAATGGCAGTCCATATATCATTATGGAACATTTACACAACTTCTGTACAGAATGCATGAAATGGGATTCCACTATACTCTGCACTACATACACTGTCATGCAATGCATTTGGACCATATGCATTGCTATATTACCAACCATGGTAGTCATTGTGGTATTCCATGCTATTCCGCAGACCTAGTTTTCCTGTAGTAAAAACGTGTGCATGTCTGCTTCTATCAGTGCTGCGTTACACGGTTTCTTGATTGGCAACACTGTTGCTAGCCATGAAACCACTTTTGTTTCCGTTTAAATGCTGTTTGCTATATGAATAAGTATTAACACTGCTGCTCACCACACAAACATGTAAATTCCATGTAGGCTTTGTGTAAAGCCTACGCAGAGTTTATTGAATGCGCAGGTATATCAATCACAGGCTCAAAGTGACAAGACTCAATCACTTCTTGTATATAATTAGATTAATCACTATCTCACTGCTCTCCCTCTGTCACAGTTTCATCACTACTCTCTCTCTCTCCAAATCCAATACTCATTGTAACACTCCGAGTAGATCCAGCCATTCTCAGTTTCTTAATTATTTTACTTCTCAGTCTTAAATATAATGATACATTCATAATTGCTCTACGTCTAAGATATCATACTATATTATATTATCACCTCCCCCCATCTAATAGTTCCATAGTTAAACTGCTTCTTCTTTTCATTATTTTAATTGATAGAAATTACAGGTAATACTACAGTATCCTGTGTGATGTTATATCTGAATGGCCCATATACAAGCCTGTGTCTATTTCTAATGAATGATCAACACTGTGCATGCTCATGCAAGCATTGTACATTGTACTATTTCTAAATGATGTTTATGTAAGTTATTGTAAAACTTTTTTTCATATTTTGCACGTTTACCTATATTTTGTATTCCTTCTGATATCATGTAATTGTATTTTAAGTTTATGTCTAAACTGGCACTAAATGTAGAACTTTTCTCCCCAGGCCTCCACTAAAATTTCCTGGCAAACAAAGTTAAATAAATAAAGTAAATCATTCTCTGTGGCAGCTTTGTTCTTGGCTATTTCTCTGTATTTATTGCTGGTAGTATAAGGTTGAAGTGTTCATATTTGTGATGAGTTATTCTTTTGTCTTTCTTGTGTTAGTCAGAGTTGGCTCTGGGCCTATTTTTCAGAATCACATTGCATCTATGGATGGCCCAACTGTGACATGCTATGCTGCTACTGTTACAGTTGTGTGCTCTGAAAATGTTTGATCATGATGTGCTTTTTCTCATTTTCTTTTATTCTAGGGTGAATGTTGATTGCATTCTGGTTATGCACCAGTCAAGTGACTGTTTGGCTGCATATGTTCTTGCCATACAGCTGATGTTTTTATATACCTAGTTGTTTGGCAAGGTAAGTAGTTTTTGCCTTGCCACTTCTCTGCTTTCACAAAATATAATTAATCCTATAAATACATGGACTTTCACAGTCTAACCTGCATTATCTTGGTGTTATGGTCTCTGTCATACACATAAGCTATGTGTTTTAACTTTCTACTTTCTGATGACAGTATAGTAAGCTAGCTGTGTGTTTTGTTTCTGTTTAACAGGCAACTCACCCATACTATTATATACCTCATTCCATTTGGCCACCCCTTGCTGTTGGACACATTTTTGTTTTCTCTAAGTGGTGCAGCTAAGGTCTTCATCCTTTGTGGTGCATGATTGTTTTTGGCTGGTGTGCAAAATGTTCTCTGTACTAATGTTGTGCACCTTTTATTCTGTGTCATAGTGAGATCTTTGTGAAGTTTATGATGCCTAGCACTGGTTATACTGACTGGTACTGCCTTTGGTTATGCATTTTAGTACTGTATCTTAAAATATTCACCTTGCTACCTGGGTCTGAGTACACACATGTACATAGGTAGATCTTTTGTTTATAACACACTTTGCAGCACTTCCTAAGCTTTTTAATAAATAATATATGACATAAAAGAAAAATACTGTTGTAGGATTTTAGATTTTCTTTATGGGAGACAAAATTTTGGCTAAGCAATAAGGAAAGACTAACCATATCATATAATCTTCTAAATAAAATAGCAACATTTAAATGGATATTTGCAATTTTATTATTATGTTTAACTTGGTAGGCCTTAGTAAAAAGCATTTTATAAGGCAACTAAAATCTAAAGCCATTTGTTGTTGCTGCTATCATTTAGACATATGTATATATATATATATATATATATATATATATATATATATATATATATATATATAGTTGTGTATTATCTTTTGTGACCTAACAGACTATCATGCCAAACCTACCTGATTACAACTAGCTCTTTTAAGTTCTGCAACTTAATATTCATTACTTCTATAATATCTATCCACCTCAGCCTCAGATGCCGCTTGTTAGTTTGCTTTCTGTCTTTGCTATCATCAGTCTTATCAAGTGAATCCTGCCTTTGAATTACATTGCCAAAATTTCTGAGTTTTAGTATTATTTATTCCACTTTATACTCCAGGTGTAATCTTCTTGTAGTCCTTGAAACTCTCAAAAACTGTAGTTCAGTACCACATTTCAAAAGCATTGATTTTTCTGCACAAAGCCTGCCTTACAGCCAAAGTCTCACAGTGATATGCTATTATTGGGAAAGCCAGAGCTTTAACTGTTTAGGCCTTTGCTGACAAAATGATGTATTCGCTGTTTACATTTTTTCCAGATTTGCAATACCTTTCCTTCTGTGAGGTAAGCATCTTTTAATTTCTTTTCTGCAGTCATCATCTGTAGAGGTCTTTGAGCAGAAGAAAATTAAGCTTGTCAGTGTTTCTTTTCATTTGTAAGGATCTGATTGGATAAGGTGGCATCATTTTTGTTTTCTATGTGCTGTCCAGCAAGCCAAATTTTATAAATTCTACTTTCAACTCCCTCAATAGGCTCTTCATCTGTTCCTGACTTCCATTTAGAGTGGTATCATAGCTTCATAGGTTCATAGGTTGGTACTAGGCTATCAGCCCTAGGGCCTATACAAGTCTAGCCAAACAATTCCCCGGATATTTCTTCCTACAATATGTACTTCCCTGGACCCCTGTCTAGCAGGGCGACTGACGTGATCCCTGGGGTGGATTTCCTATCTCCCATCCAATCGTCAAGGTTCCTTTAGAAGAGGGCCAAGGAGACACTCTGCTTGACATGTATGGGCAGTCTATTCCAGAGTATGGGGAGTCTCTGGGTCAGAAACCCATCCCTCCAGCATGTTTTGTTCATTGTGATGACAAGATTTGGATCCTTGGAGCATGTGGCTCTGAGGGATTGGGATTTCTTTAAGTGGAGCATGTCCAACAGCTCAGGGTATGACATGGCCTTATATGTTAAGCAGAGATCACCTCTGAGTAGTCGATATGCCACAGAGTATAGCTGGAGTTTTTTTAGACAGTCAGCATAGGACATCTTCTTTAGGCCTGTGATTCTTTAAGTGAGGTATTTCTGCGGCCTTTCCAGCTGTTGTAGATGTCTTGTGAGGTACATACCAAATGGGGCATTGTACTCTATAATGTGTCTAATGAGGGATGAGTACAGTGGGACAATGACCTTCTTTTTTCTGGATGAAAAGCCCTTAGTGATGAGGTGTGCCACATAGAAGGATTTCCTGACTGTTGTGGTGATGTGGTTATCGAAGGTGAGACCACTAAAACAGCAAATGGTGTCACATTGAATTGCCATAGTTGACCAACATGTCCCATGTCTTCACTGTGGTGCAATCTTGGAGTTGCTATATTTTTTTTATATATTTATATTGATTTTTTATATTGTACTTAGAAATTAGTTTGTTTTCTGTTTTCCTGCACAGCATGACATTATGTAGACAGTGTTGGCCAACTATGGCAATTCAATGTAATACAGTTCACTGTTTTCGTAGTTCACTGAATAGGACATTCAATGTAAAGGGGTCGATGATTAGGTATTCAACATTAAGAGAGTGCGATGATGTGATATAGATACATTTTGGAATAATTATATCTCAGGTGAATTTGAAACAAAATCTTTTTGCTAGTATATATTGGCAATCTCCCCTAGATCAGTGTTTTTAGTATCATTATGAATAAATTCAGAGCAATGTTGGAAGTTATTTCTTATTTTTCTGACATAACTAATGAAGGACCTGTCTTTGTCTTTGACTTCTGTAGCAATTCTGAGTTCATAAGATGCTTTCATTCTTCTTATGTTCTTTATTTTAGTTTCTTATCTATCTGTTTGATGTTCTCTTTAATTTGAGGGTATGTGTTGTCCTATGTAGGTTTAGGAGTTTCTTCCTTTTACTACATAGTATGGTAATACATGAGGATCACCATGGCAATTTACTTTTAGATCTATCCATTTGCTTAAATCTAGTCAGAACTGGCAATTTATTATATTTTTCCATGTATGAGTAGAACTTTTCTGCATAATTTTTGCAGTATCAACAATACAGGTAATACCATTATACCTGAATTCAGAGGCTTCATCATAGAATGAGATGAGGTTTGTACATGTGAAATCCTTGAATTATATCAGAATTGTTTCTAATGGTTTGGAAATCCTTCTGGAAAAGGTTACTAGTTTATGATGCGACTTGAACAGCTAGGGGGATACCTTGGGGATGTTATATACAGATGCTAAGTTTGTAAAGGAAATATCAAGTATATTTTATTATCTAGCATTTTTTAACAATTTGTTGAAGACAGTTTTTGTTTATAAAATCTAAGAATATTTGTGCATTTCCTATATTGGTGGTGCATGTTCCCCAGTTGATAGCTGTTACAATCACTGAGGGTAACATCATTATTACATATAGGAAGTTAGTTCAGAATATTTAAAAATGCTGCAAGATATTCTGCAGACAAGGAGGAGGTTATGTAGCATACTGTGAACTGATAGCTGATCTTATTTAGTGCAATTTGAAACCCATTTTCAGCAGAGGCCCGGGGAGAAAAGCTCCACATGCAGTACAATACAAATACATTATAATCTAATGCAATAAAAATTACATTAGAAATACTACACAAAAATAAGTTGAAAGAACAAACTATGTTACAAGATGTTACAAAATATACTACATATCTAGACAGTTCTATAGAGTTAAAACATTATAGACAGTAACAGTCACTCTCACCATAGATGATGTAGAATAGTGTCCAAAAATAGTACATAGGTAGTGCAATGTGTGACATAGTACATGAAAAATAGAATGTTAGTTTCAGTTAGGAAAATAATACCTAGAACGTTAGTGATGCAGAGAGAAAGTGAAAGAGTTAAGAAGAATAGAGGCATTACAGCCTGAGCAGTAGCTTAAGGATATGGAATAGAAACAGGGAAAGAGTTAGAAGAGCCTTAGGATCCTGCAGTCTCCGAGGGATTAAAATGTGACAGAAGAGGCGAATGAGGCTAGTGTTGAAGAAGAGGAAGAGCTGAGTATTAGACAGGCTTTATGCAGGAGCAGACCCATGTATTTTGAGATGATTTTTTAAAGAGGCTTTGAAATGGGTTAGGCCAGGTGTAGACCTGGTAGCTAGAGGTAGTGAATTCAAAAATATATAGACAGAGTATGAATACAGAGAGTGACCTGGTTTTCTTGTGGGTTTTGTGATAGCTAAAAGATTTTTGTCTTCTGATCATAGGGATCAAGTAGGTGTGTAAGGTGTGACTAGATTGGCTTGGCAGGCAGTAGGCTTGAAAATAAGGTTGTGCAAGGTGGACAGCCGAATAAAGGCAAGTTGGTAGAGGAGTTCAAGCCAGTTTAATTCTTTGAGTGGTTTACAGTGGTGAATGTGATACTTAGAGTTTGTGGTAAACTTTGCAACTTTGTTGAGGCACTGTTCCATCTTGCTTAGGGTAGAAGTTTGTAAGTTAGTTAGGATAGGGGCAGCATAAAGAAGGGAGGGAAGTAAAATGTTTTTGCAAGGGTAGCTTTGATTGCTGTAGTAATGAAATGTTTCTTCCTATTTAAGAGTCCTTTTTTTCACTATTTTTTATGTTTGACTTTGCATGTGCTAAGGTTAGTGCTTAGCACATGCATGGTAGCACATCATCATCTATGGTGTCAACATTTTGTGGTAAAAGTTTCTAATGCTGATGTTTCAGTGTTTTGCTTAAACTCAGTATGGCTATATATAAGCACTTGTTGCTTTGTTGAGAAAACAGCATACCAGAACACAATTTACTGAGCATAAATGTTTGAAATGCACCCCGCTGAAAAAAACCAGCAAAAGTAGAATAACCACTTTTTTGCAGGGGGCAAGCCCCACCTCCTACCCCTAACAACCCCTGCTAATTGCATATACCAACTCTGAGATTTCACTACAGTGGGAAAAGGGCAAACTTACTCATCTCCCATGGTCATTCACATATAGAAATCCTGCACTTTCAATCAGCTGATTTTCTATAATCTGTGCCGGCTAGTTTTCTGGTTCAACAAGTTGTCATTCATCAACTTGTCTGTCACCCACAAATGTGTGTGAATATGTATATGTATATGTGTGTGTGTGTGTATATATATATATATATATATATATATATATATATATATATATATATATAAACTTTTTTTTTTTTAGTATATCTATACATATGGGTGTGTGAGTGTGTGCATTGATATTTATATATCTTTTGGTATAA
This sequence comes from Protopterus annectens, assembly GCF_019279795.1. Taxonomy (NCBI): domain Eukaryota; kingdom Metazoa; phylum Chordata; order Ceratodontiformes; family Protopteridae; genus Protopterus; species Protopterus annectens. The sequence goes on from NC_056742.1 coordinate 202,458,012, forward strand.
TATATGCATATATAATAAATTGTTGTCAATGGTATTGACAGAAAACAAATGAATCTCATCAACAATAACAAAATATAAATGTGAACAAAAGCACATTAGCAGTCACCCAAAAACTTACCATTGCCAGCAGCCAAAAAACAAATAAATAAAATGATCATTAATGTAATAAAATGCATTTCATTTGCATTTACGAAAATACTTAAAATAAATTGCTCCCTCCATCACTTCCAGAACTTAAATAAAGTTATTCCAGGATTGTACAATTGTTATAAAGGGAAAAATACTTGAAATATTTAACTGTAGTATAATCTGTAGAATAATTCTTCCAATATTACCACTGACAACATTTCTCACAAAGTCACTGTATGATACAATTGTCTGCCAATCAAACTAATGGATCCCATATGTGTGACTATATATCTATTTATTTATCTATATATTTGTATCGTTCTCTTTCTACACACACATACACACACACACACACACACACACACACACACACACACACACACACACACACACACACACACACACATATACCTTTGTCGAGCGGCATTAATAATATCAGCAGCTAATGACCTATATTATGCACATTGACAAAGTAGTATGCATGCACTGAGCATCAGTCTGGGTACACGCAAAATGTTTGCAACAAAAGCCAAAAGAAAGCATCCTACTAATTACATATTCTAATTAAGAGATCACACAATTCTAAGGGAAAGGACAAATTCCACAACCCCAATAATCTTCTGATCTGCTATTCTTCCTTGATAGGTCTGCAACATCTGTTTAGTCCACAGAATTGTATCAACAAAGCAGATTTCAACCATAGAATCAGGATAAACAGAGAGTAAAAATTTCAAATCAGTCTTTCTATTTTTCTCAGTGAGTATAAGGTGATCCTCTCCATATTATCCCAGAACTGAAAGAGTACTTAAAGAACTCGAGTCTCTTTAACCTAATAAAAACATTATTTCAAGTAACTATGAAAGACTTTCATCATGCAGAATAACATCCTTTATTCCTTTCTGGATTTGAGTTTATCTTCTTCTGTTTTCAGGAATACTTTTTAACACCTCTTGTTGCTCCCTTTGACTAATCTTGGCTTCTTCTCTCAACTAAGGAAAAGTCTAGCTGTTAGCACGGTAGGAAGCTTGTGATAGCTCTACATCCAACTGCTTACCATTACATTCCTGCTTTACTTCACACAGCCAAAGTTTACAGTGTTAGGCACACATTGTTTCATTCCACATGACACTCTCACCAGTGAATGTGTTGTATGTCTAAAACGCCCTATCTGTAATTAAGCAGGTGCAATAGAGATGATGTTTGATCCTGAACATGTTAACTTGAAAGTCTAAGACAGGATTGTGTTGCCATCTTTTTGACTAAAAAGACACTGAAGATTGTCATGGTCAGTAATAAGCAGAAATACCCTTCTTAGTATCCAGTAGACGAGGGTGGTGAGGGCCCACTTGTTGGCTAGCTACACCCTTCCTATAGCCATATGTCATAGCTCAGCATTGATAAGAATTCTGATAATTTAATAGAATGGATGTACCTCCCCATGTACAACCTGGGACAATATTGTCACAAACCCTAACTCATTGCCTTATCTAGTTCTAAAAAATGCTTAGAATAGTCTGGGGATATATATATATATATATATATATATATATATATATATATATATATATATATGGATCTAAGACTATTGAACAAAAGTTCAATAGTCCGAATCCACAATAACTGAACGCGCTTTAACTAAAACGCTTTCACTGAAAAAAGCACTTTCATTAAAGTGCGTTAGAGAAAAAAAAAAACAACAAATCTTCTTTTATGCAGTTGGGCAAGCCCCCCCCCCTGCACCCCCCGTGTGGGGAGCCATGCCCCCCACCCCCCTTACATTTATATTTTCACTCCGAGGTCGCACTACAGTGGGGAAAAGGGAATTTTCCCTTAAACACTTTATAGAGCCACCAGGCTTGAGGGACTAGTACAGGAAGACTATTTCACTTAATTTAGACTTCTTCTGTGACCCTAAACTGAAACATTTTGTGTACTTCTTCCCTGTCTGCTTGGCATTGGAACAGTCATATCCACTATGTTTGGAAGTTTATTTTCTCACTATACCTGATTTTCTGTTGTGCTGAAGTAATGTGGTTTTAAGAGGCATATATATGTCTTTATTGCTGAGTAAAAATTAATTCCCTTCTTATTTCTGAGACACTGCTAGGGTGTCCCCTATTTTAACATCATGACATGCTGTGGTATACTTAATCTCTAGTGAAATCATTACTGTTTAAAACCTTGGATTCTCTCTTAGGTTTTCTTATAGCTCTCTGGTACAATTACTCTAGTTTCCTTTTACCTGATTACCTCATTTTATAATTCACTTTGTTGACTTGATGTACAATATCAAAAGGTCCTTGCCACTTTGTAGTGAACTTGCTTTTCAGCACTGGGTACTAATAAATATATTTTATCTCCCAAGTTTAAAGTCTCAAAGACAAGCATTTTTGATTTTTGCATTTTCTTATATTTCCTGTGCTTTTTCCTAATGCTCTTCTAATCTAGGCATTATAGTACTTAACTTGTCTTGCACATATGTAAAATGCTCTATCACACTTTTTGTGGGGGGAGGGATACGTTTCTCCTGTCATGTTAGTTTTTTCCATACCTAGCAAATATCATGAATGTCTACAATGTAGCAATTCAAATTAAGTAAATTCAGTTGACTCTTGGCACACTTTAGTTACAGCAAAGTGAAGATAGGGCTATAGTTCCTACAGTTTCTCACATCTAGTTTTGTATCCTGTCAAAACATAGACGTAAAGTGCTGTTAAGTCACTCAACTTGTCCATACATTCTAAGGGGATACAGATGTATGCAGCTGATTCTGTTTAAGAAAACTGACAGTTCATGCATTAGTTCAGACATGTATGAGGTGCTTTGGTCAGGAAATATTTCTTACAAGATGTCTTCCTTAGAAAAATACAGTTTTACAAGTTCTTTTGCTATATAATTTGCACCATCTAGTGACTTCTTTTCAGGGGAGTCCCAATGTGGTGTTTATACAAGTTGAGAAATTTGGCCAGGTCACTGGGAAACTTTTCCCTACACTTTTCAGCAGGTGCTGTGGGATCTTTTACATCCACCAGAACTACTACCAACTCAAGCAGATAGGTCTTAGTTTAATGTGTCATCTGAAGCCTGACACACTCAAGAGTACAGCATACCCCTAATGTTGCAATGCAATTTTAGCCATCCAATTAGTAGTAGGAATAGAGCCCACAGCTTTCTGGTCTTCCAATACCAAAGCCAACTGTGCTGCCTGTTGAGGCAAAGACATCAACTAGCCTTACTATTTACACAATTGGAACCACAATATCCATTGCTATTCATTCAAAAGGACATTCCTTGCAAGCATATGCAAATCTGCTATGTCCTTCCTGGGATGCTAAAATATATTAGACAAAATTCTAGCATTTAAGTGAGCTATATGAATGATCTATAACAATCAATAAAAATGTGTCTGCATGTTACCAACATTACAAGTGTCCTAAAAAATCTTCTAACTAATAGCACAGAATCAGTTCTGACTTGGATTACCATATACAGCAGGACAATTCTTAATTCAATGAAAGGGTAGGTAGTGGAGATGTTTTTTGGTGCATAGTCACTTACAAGGATATTGGTCTGTGTGGATCTTAAGAAGCCTAAACTTACATTCCCATGATACTTTTTAATCCTTATATTTTGTGTACAAATAACACAGAGGTGAGCAGAATAAGGAAATACTGGGCATTTACTTGTTGCCCAAAATCCATGAAGGACATGTGTGCTAAAAAAGTGGTGAGTTTGCAGTTTCCTATCGTGTCATCCAAATTACATCTGAATAGATAAGAAAAGTATTTGCTGTATGTGGATTATAAAATGGTTCCATAGATGAAATGCTCTCTGTGATACATACCTATGCCTCACACATGTTCGATTTATGTTGCAAATGTGATTAACATCCCTTGAGATTGTTTTCACACCTTAAATTGCTATGGCTTATCTAATGGTCAGCTAAGTCAGTATTTCCATCAATATCCTTATGTTAAGTGGATGTGACCTCTTTTCCTGCAAATACCAGTTCTGACGTTTCTTCTTCATCTTGTTTATCCCATATAAAACCCAAGTCGGGGAAATCATTTCCTTCCTCCTAATTTACTGACAGATACCCTTTTTTATGCTTATTAGTCAAATACTTTGGTTTACCCTTAGAATTCTGCTTTTGTTTCTGGCTGGCTATGTACTTGATATAGCAGGGAGACACTTACATTTCTGTTTTAATATCCCTTTTCCTTTTTATTTTTCTTCCATCCATTCATCTCTGCTTTACCAGTAATATCTGATTACTGTAGCTGTCTTAAAAACAGTAACTGCCACCAACATATTACTAAGCAGGTAGGGAATGAAAGTAGATTGACAGGCATTTTTTCCATAGCACATATAGACCACAGATATACCTGGGGATCATTTTTACTAGTAGATTCACCTATTGCATATCTTTGTGAGGAGGGAGGAGGCCCAGGTACCTAGAAGACATGAACTCAAACCCAAGGAGGCCGTTCAGACTCTGTACAGATGGCACCTAGTACAGAATGAGACTAAGAAGTTGTTGCTGTGAGGCAGCACTGATACTCTCTGTACTCCCCCCCCTTTTTTTTTCTTTGGCATGAGACCAAGCTGCCTTTTTTGTTTCTCTATATATTTCCTTAGTGTATTTGTAACTATTGCACCCTTTCCGTTAACCTCTAAAATGACTTCTTTTATCGCTTTAAGTGAAACATAGACTCGCTGGAGTCTTTTGGCAAAATCTGCCCTCCCTATCAGATTTCACACTGACTTACTTTGTTACTTAAACTGCTGAAGTCCTCTGATAAGAACTGGCATAAACCATATCTAGCCCTACTGTCCAGTGCCAAATCTCAACTTATCCTGTGTCTTCTTCTTGTACCCTATTTTACCATTGCTATGTGGTTGAACCTTTCCCAATAACTTTAATAGTTCTTTAAAGGGGGGTAGGGGTCAATTTTGGTCAGTTAACACATCATGTGTCAAATTAGACCTTAGAGCTACAGGATATAATGCTTTATCTAAAAGAGTCTGTGTCTCTGCTTGTATTATAGGGTTTCCCTCTTGACTCCACAAATACAAATCAGTTCACTTTTTTGATTACTTGTGTTTTTATACTTGCAAGCATATTGTGTTTTAACTTGTGTAATAACACACCTTAAGTCCAGCAAATGCTGTAGCTCAATTCCCATTAACATTACATTTGTCAGGTTTAGTAACAGCATTGTGATACATCCACAGTGGTACAGTGGTAGCATTCTTGCCTCACAGCAAGAGGTTCTCCTGTTCGTTTCTCGGCTGGAGTGCAGGGAGTGCCTTCTGTGTGGAGTCTGCATGTCCTTCCTGCGGTTGGGTGGGCGTTCGAAAGACATGCGTAAATGGGCGTGCCTTCGTTGAAGGTTGTACATCGAGCTGGCACCTCTGCGTTCATGAAAATCTACTGCCAGTCATTAGCGGACCAGAGTTCCGCTGTGGTGACCCCTAACCGGGAAAAGCCAAAAGACAAACAAATAATAGCATTGTGATATGAGCCTTACTCTATGCTTCTAGAGCAAAAAAAAAAAGATGATCTCATTTAGGTAGCATTTGTGGGCTATCATTAACAGTCTTTACAGACAACGAACTGTTGTTAAAGTTGTACATTACTTGGCTCTATGTCATGTTCTGCTTTAATCAGATTAGATGGTAACAGCTTTTTTTGTTTCTTTGTTTGCAGGTAAAACAATACACTTAGGTGAAGGCTTCTAATTAGACTTTGAATTATGTACATCTAGTTCAAGGTTTGAAAGTTCAGTCAGTAATAAACCTTCCATTTAAGCAAGTAATTGACCAGAAGGCTTATGGTCGCTCTGGCATACCTAGTTTCTTGATTTATTAGCAATGCCACTTTTAATTATTTGTAGTCAACATTTCTAGAATACTGATTATATTATGCATTCAATAGTTTCAAAGTATATTAAGTCAGCCATCTGTAATCTTGCTGGACCATACAGAATGTCAAGTTATAAATCCTAAGGACCCATGTTTCATGTGAAGCTTCAGTCCTTGAAAATGTATTGTTTGTTTCAGTTTCTTATAGTCACTTAGGACCTTCCATTGAAGTAAACTTCTGGTTCAGTAAGATGGAAATTTGTTCATGGAAGCATTGCAGGTACCTTGTCAGTGGCTGCACATACTTCTTGTAGATTGAGCAGGGTATAGTCAGTGGCTAAACTTTTGTCTTTAAGGGCTACAGTGGAATTCAATAAAGTCTAACTACAGTTTACCAAAACTTCGAACAAATGTTCTATTTTCTTAAAGAACTGATTAGCTGCACTTATACCTAGCTCTTTGCCTTTAGGAAAAATGTCCATACTTATTTGTTTCTCCAGATTGCGGTTAACAACAGAACATCTCTAAGCCCTTTATTGCTGCAAAGCTCTCTTCAGTGGACACATTCCTATACATGAACAGGGATTTTAACATTTCCCCAGCTTTTATGAGTTTAGTTTTTGTCAGTAAACTTCTTTTGTATCACAACACATGCTCGTTCTGTTAAGACTTATTCAGTAATTAGATATTTAGGCAGGATTTGTAATACTTACTGGCCACTGGGGATGCACAAGCCAGTGCATTTCTTTGTGCCGGTCCCAAGCCCGGATAAATGGGGAGGGTTGCATCAAGAAGGGCATCCGGTGTAAAACTTCACCAAATAATTTCATGCAGACACCAATAAATACTTTAATACCAGATCGGTCGAGGCCCGGGTAAACAACGACCGCCACCAGTACTGTTAGCCAACAGGGTGCTGGCGGAAATTGGGCTACTGTTGGCCAAAGGAGGAGAAGAGGCAGAAGACATGGCCAAAGACAGGAAGAGAGTAGAAAGGCTAGGACTGTGGTAGTGAGGGTCGGAACTTTGAATGTTGGCAGTATGACTGGTATAGGGAGAGAGCTAGCTCATATGATGGACATAAGGAAGGTTGGTATATTGTGTGTGCAAGAGACCAGATGGAAGGGGAGTAAGGCTAGGTGTAAAGGAGATTGGAGACTGTAAAGTGGTAACCAGAGAAAGTGTAGTTAGGCAGCATAGGATGGTGGTTTGTAGGATGACGTTGGTGATTAAGAGGAGGAGGAGTGTGAGGGCAGCACCAAAGATCAAATGGTGGAAATTTAAAAAGGGTAATTGTGAGGTGGAGTTTACGGATGAGTTAAGACAGGCACTGGGTGGCAGTGAAGAGTTACCAAATAGCTGGGTAACTACAGCAGAGCTAGTAAGGGAGACGGCTAGAAAGGTGCTTGGTATCACATCTGGACAGAGAAAGGACGACAAGGTGACGTGGTGGTGGAATGAGGAAGTACAGGAGAGTATACAGAGAAAGAGGTTGGCAAAGAAGAAGTGGGATTGTCAGAGAGATGAAGAAAGTAGACAGGAGTATAAGAAGATGAGGTGCATGGCAAAGAGAAAGGTGGCAAAGGCTAAGGATAAGGCATATGAAGAGTTGTATAAAAGTTTGGACACTATGGAGGGAGAAAAGGACCTGTATCAATTGGCTAGACAGAGGGACCGAGCTAGGAAAGATGTGCAGCAGGTAAAGTTGATAAAGGATAATGAGGGAAACATACTCACAAGCAAGGAGAGTGTGTTGAGGAGATGGAAAGAGTACTTTGAGGGGTTGATGAATGAAGAAAATGAGAGGGAGAGAAGGTTGGATGATGTAGGGATAGTGAATCATGAAGTACAATGGATTAGCAAGGAGGAAGTAAGGATAGCTATGAAGAGAATGAAGAATGGAAAGGCTGTTGACCCAGATGACATACCTGTGGAAGCGTGGAGGTGTTTAGGTGAAATGGCAGTGGAGGTTTTAACCAGATTGTTTAATGAAATCTTGGAAAGTGAGAGGATGCCTGAGGAATGGAGAAAAAGTGTTTTGGTACCGATTTTTAAGAATAAGGGTGATGAGCAGAGCTGTAGTAACTACAGAGGGATTAAATTGATCAGTCACAGCATGAAGTTGTAGGAAAGAGTAGTGGAAGCAAGGTTAAGAAGGGACGTGATGATTAGTGATCAGCAGTATGGTTTCATGCCAGGAAAGAGAACTACAGATGCGATGTTTGCTCTGAGAGTGTTGATGGAAAAGTACAGAGAATGTCAGAAGGAGTTGCATTGTGTTTTTGTAGACTTAGAGAAAGCATACATCAGGGTGCCTAGAGAGGAGTTGTGTTATTGTATGAGGAAGTCAGGAGTGTCAGAGAAGTATGTAAGAGTGGTACAGGATATGTACGAGGGTAGTCTGACAACGGTGAGGTCTGCGGTGGGAGTGACGGATGCATTTAAGGTGGAGGTGGGGTTACATCAAGGATCAGCTCTGAGCCCTTTTTTATTTGCAATGTTGATGGACAGGTTAACAGACGAGATCAGACAGGAGCCCCCGTTGACTATGATGTTTGCAGATGACATAGTGATCTGTAGTGAGAGTAGGGAACAGGTGGAGGAGACCCTGGAGAGATGGAGATATGCTCTAGAGAAAAGAGGAATGAAGGTCAGCAGGAATAAGACAGAATATATGTGTCTGAATGAGAGGGAGGACAGAGGAATGGTGAGGATGCAAGGAGTAGAGGTGGAGAAGGTGGATGAGTTTAAATACTTGGGGTCAATAGTTCAGAGCAACGCTGAGTGTGGAAGAGAGGTGAAGAAGAGAGTACAGGCAGGATGGAGTGGGTGGAGAAGAGTGTCAGGAGTAATTTGTGGCAGACGAGTACCTGTAAGAGTGAAAGGGAAGGTCTACAAGAGGGTAGTGAGACCAGCTATTTTATATGGGTTGGAGACAGTGGCATTGAGGCAGGAGTTTGAGCTGGATGCGGCAGAATTAAAGATGTTAAGATTTGCACTGGGTGTGACAAGGGTGGACAGGATTAGGAATAAGTATATTAGAGGGTCAGCCCAGGTTGGAAGGTTTGGAGACAAAGCCAGAGAGGCACGATTAAGTTGGTTTGGACATGTGCTGAGGAGGGATGCTGAGTATATTGAGAAAAAGATGCTAAGGATGAAGCTACCAGGTAACAGGAAAAGAGGAAGGCCTAAGATAAGGTTTATGGATGTGGTGAGAGAGGACATGCAGGTGGTTGGTGTGACAGAGCTAGATGCAGAGGACAGGAAGAATTGGAAACAGGTGATCTGCTGTGGCCACCCCTAACGGGAACAGCCGAAAGAAGATGATGATGATGATGATGATGACTGTGGTGAGGTAAGAAATAGAGGCAGAGAAAATATCTCAAAAAGAGACATTTTATTTAAAAAATAAATATATTTCTGCCTATATTCTCCAGAAGTGTAGTAGTAGCCATCTAAAATAAATCACCTTTAACAGTTCTTCAGGCTTAGTCATGTTAACTGGAAAGGAAATGGAATGAAAAAGTTCAGCTTTTAGCAACAAATGTGGGGGTGTAACAGAAACAACAAAAACTCAGTCTTTTCACATTTTTGTGCTTCACCCCACAGTAGCCTAAAAGAAAACAACATTTACTTCAGTCCCTTTATCCAAACAAACAGATATTTTAAGTAACTCCAAAAGATTTTCTTCAGAAATCAGGATAACGGCTTTTGTCCCTTCATCTCTCTACTCAGGAAAACAAGAATTTAACTTGTAGTAAGGTAATAAGCCCTTATAAAGGGCAGTTACTTACCATTACCTTCTTACTTTACCTGCCTGATTTAGGGTTAGTACAGTTAACCTTACAGCTATATATACATATATATATATATATATATATATATATATACACACACACACACACATATATGGGATTACTTACCCCTTAGTCGAAACAGCAGAATTTTGATGGCAAGAATGTCAACCACAAAAGGTTGACAATGCAAATGACGACAGTCACCTGTGCATCTATGTGGAAAATATTTACTACATGCAAACAAACAAACAAACAAACAAACAAAAACATTTTAACATTGTCTTTTGCAGGCAGGCAAAGCACCCTGTGCCCCCCTCACATTCTCTGCTACTTATATATACTAATTCCAAGATCAAACAATCCCCAAGGAAAGGGAATATTTGCCCATCTGTGAATTGTTGATCTAGCACACGTCAACTATCTGCGTGTGTCAACCAACTATGGTCAATCAAGTAGCTGCTGTGTTGACCAAACTGAAGAGTTTATTTAGATAGATAAATAGATAGATAGATAGATAGATAGATAGATAGATAGATAGATAGATAGATAGATAGATAGATAGATGTAGATACATAGATATCTGTATTTAAGTATCAGACACTTAATCAAAAATATATTTTTGAATGGCAAATGGTAGAGCACAAATGTTTGAACATCAGCTGATAAAAAATGTAACAAAATAATGTAAAAACTCATTTTTTCAAGGGCCAAGTCCCCCTGCATATCCATATATACCAGCTCCAAGACTGCAATACAGTGTAGAAAGGGTACAGTCCCTTATCCCCACTGCACCATGGTCTTGCAGTAAGTAATGCTGGCATTCTTCAGTTAAATGCCTATTTGATCAACTGTGCCAGAATTCCAAGCATTTGATATTCTGAATGTTCAACTGTCTGATTCCCATATAAATGTATTTGGGACCATGACATTTCTTCAAATGTTCATTTCATTGAACATTCTTATCTTAATACCAGCAAAAGCAATTGAAAGCAACTTTGGTCTCTGAATGCTGACATCACTTTGTGGGAGGTAATAGTACAGTGGGGAAATGGGAAAGGGAATATTCTTTTTCCCCACGATTGGGTGATCTTAGAGTTGGTATATATAAGTATCAGGGATTGTGGGGATGCAGGGGGGGGGGTTATCCCCCTGCTAAAAATAGTTTAATAAGATTTTTTTTTGATATTTTAGGTTTCAACCTAAAATTTTTCATTGATGTGTGGTTTGCAGAGAATGTAGTTTACATAGTTTACAGAAGTCAGACACACACAGACACTCACCTGTATATATATATATATATATATATATATATATATATATATATATAAATCAAAGCATCCAAATGCTGTATATGTATGTGTGTTCAGGTGAGTAGATTGCTGTCCATATATCAGATGGGTCTATTGCTATTTCAAGTAGCAACTTCTCAAGGTTTTACATGTTTGGGAGATGAATATCTGTATGTCAATTAAAAAGCATGAATGTTCGTAATAAGGTAATAATGAAGGCCAAACTAATATGTCTAGAGAGATCATAGAATAAAAAAAAGTTGAAAAACTTGAAGTAACAGAAACAAACCACCTGGGAGTGTCCACAATGTCTTTGATATACTAAATATTGAATGTAGTACAGTCATAATGTCTAAATCAAATGACTCATCACTTCTACTTGATGTAAACAACAATCCCATTACAGACCCCCATTAGCATCTGCACAAAACCTAACCATAGGCCAAGCTATATAAACTGACAATATCTGAAATGATAAATTCTTTAATACAAAAAGGGATGAAAGTAAGTAGTTCTTCTGCTTCAAGTAGTGCTTCAGACAAAATATTATCAGCTGTGCCTAAACCTAATGGCAGCATGGGAGGTAAGGCTACAAACGGTTGTACTGCTGTACCAGAAATAGTACACCCACAAGATATTGGAGTCTCCAACACAGCAAATGTAGAGAGAGTTCAGCTTCTGAGGAGAGATTTTGTGTTGCAAATAAGCAAAATCTGCCATTTAATGCATGTGATATTGTGGCAGACACTAACAACAAAAATTAAACCAAAGTAAGGGTTCTGACTTTAGGTACAAATGCATTGCCCAAGATGATGACCTGGATAGAAGATTCTATAAAACATAGATCTGTATATGACATTGTATGAGGTAGATACTATACTTGTCTTCAAGTCAGACATATTGCCATACATCTTTCAAAACAGAGACGTACTTTGCAGAGACTAACCAGGTGAACATCATTTTTATGAACCAACTGACATGGGATCTGGCTGACCAAGTTGGTCATCCTCAAAGGTTTAAGTTTGGGGGGGGGTCATTTAGCATAGTACATCCTAGTAACTGCTCAGCAGTCTGTGTTACTGCAGTCTTGGTGCAGACAGAAAAGTGGATCCAAAACTGTGGAGTGGCCATACCCACCTGCCTATTTTGACTTCTCTTGCAGAGTAAGGGAGAATCTTTGAGAGAGACAAAATTTGTCCTATAGATTATGAGACTGAGTATTAGAGACATTCACTTCATAGAGAGAGGAAGTATTTAACCAAGAGTGGATATTTTTGGTAATATAAGCAGAAGAATGTGTAGAGAACTGGAGATACATTGTTGGATGAACCTGACTAGCCTGACTTAAGCTGGATAAAGATTATGAAGTATAAGCTGTTGTTCTCTTTAGAGAGACATTTTGAACTGACATAGCTTAAAGTGGAATTGTTTTTACTTTTTATTTCAGATTGAATACCTCACTGTAGACAAAAAATAAAGATCTTTAAATTCAAAGCTATATTTGATGAATATTTGCAAACACACACAAACGCACACACACACATACACACTCACAAAGGGAGAGGGAGCAAGATTGCCAGACAACCTGCATGTCATTATTTTCAGACCATGCATCTCCAAGCCGTGCCCTCTGTGACTGATACAGTTATTATTTAAAAGATAAGTTACTATGAATTTAAGTGATTATTGATATGCTTTCAAAATGATAAAAAGTAATATTTTTCATAAATGTTTGTTGATAAAGGTGGAATGGCTTATTATTCTATAGCACCTTGTCCAGAAGGTTATGTTTTTTATTGGATGAGCATTTTTTTCACCCTGCAATCAAAATGCCATAATCCTTTATGTTTGCAAGCGAAAGTTTCCTTTGAATTGTAATTAAAAATTGTTAGTGCTCATTTTTTTAAAAAAATCCTGATGGCTGCTCTGCTGACTTGTGATCACAACCTGAAGTTTACAGCAGTTATCGTTTTCTCATTTTTCTGACAGGAAATTGAAAAATACCATAACATGTAGAAAAAAGTTACGAAAATGCAATTGTCATATTACAGAAAAAAAGTGCATTCTGTATGGAAAATTACCACTGCAGTAATACAATCATTATATCAGTATTTCGTTTCATTTTGTAAAGGTTTCACAAAAGCAGACTTTTGTTTCAGAGTAAAAAAAAATGAGAGTGACATTTAAACCTGAAATGCATAATCATAATCTTGTCACTTTTCAATATTTTAATCCCAGACTCACAATAAAGCAATTTATTCAAATTGTCTCAAATAAGTGAATCCTGTCATTTCTAATTCTTCATCCAAATGTTTTTCAGCATAAAAAAATCATTTGCATTCATCATACTATTTATTTCTAGAAATCATCTATCTGTCTGGATGTGTGCAAAAGTTAACCTGTGGAATGTAGATCATGTTTTCATGAACCGACAAGAGGAGTTACAATGAGATATGTATGATTGTACCTTTCTTCATTAAGAAATATACTGTTTTGTGAAATTCGGTAATCATGTTGTAAGTGTGAGATCTTTGAAGCATGTGAACTGCACAACAAATGTCAAGCTTTGTTTTTGACTGAGGAAAAAAAAAATGTTGTGCTCTGTGGTATTTCTATGCAACAATGGTGATACAACAGCCAAACACCTAGGTCTTAGAAATGACCATTCTCTTCTCTTTACTGCATTTTTTTTTAAATCTGCTGCCTTAAAAACCATCCTAGCTTGATTATAATATATATTTTCAGCACTTGTATTCATATGATTTCAGAAAATATTAAGTGTTTAATGCATTGTGCTTGAATGTTGTGAAAGTGCATTTGTTTGAGTTGGAACATTGGTTTCTTCTTGTAGTAATTTCAGGTCAGATATCTGCCATTAGTTAAATATAGCAGTAATGTCAGGTAAAACTTCAACAAAAGTTGGTTGTGTTGTGTACTTAATTTTACAGCAGTGCCATATCCTTGTGGTGCTATGTTTTTAATGTATAATTGTCCATAGGTCTCTTAATATAACTTTCTTATTATCTGATCGAGATTTGGATGCCAAGAAATTCACATAGAGAGGGAAGCTCAAGAGGTAAAAAATGGAATCCATGTCGAGCGCACATAATATTACGTTAATATCAGAGATCCAGTCATAATTATTTCTATTGCACGGAGATTTGTCTAGTCCATATACTACTGGTTATAGAAAAATAAAATAAATAAATAAGTAAACACAAAGTGTTGTGCTGACTTTAAAAGCCAATAAAGCTGTTGGGAAGTGCTTTATGTCTGTACATATTCCCTGTGGAAGGGAAGCAAATGGTTCCCCAATACATTTTTTGAGATTGTAATGTTGTAAACAGCAGGCAGAAACAGATTTGAAATCAACCCATTTAATGTTCTGCTGCTGTTATTTACCTGATGCCACTGTGATCTCTTAGTGTCCAATGCCATGCATGACGCTAGCAGTGTGTTGTTAATATCAGGTCTCACATTCGCATAGCATTGAACCAGGATGTAATTTAACTGATATCTGAGTCTAATCACTGTGCTTCATGTAAATTATTAAAAGTATGCATGTCAAAATGTTTCCACTACAATGTTTTCATCATGAAGGCAGCAATGTTTTCATTTCTATCCACAAATTATTTAACTTTATGATTTTCATTTTAACATTTTTATTCATAAATAATTTTGTTTTTCCATATTTTCTTTTCATTACTCTTGTTTCTAGTCATATAGATGGGTCTATATTAGATCACCGAATGCTTAAAAAAGTGAATGGTGATTAATCAACCCTATGTAAGCTTAAGCTTACAATGTTGAACTGTCCCCCACACCTCCCTACTTAAATATACCAACTCAGAGACCGCACTTCAGTGCCGAAAATGGCAAAGTAACGAAGCAGCCAAGCGAACTCTTTCCCAGGGAAAGAATTTGCTTAAAAGCCGCTTCGATATTTTGCCATTTCAGTCTTTTAAGTTCGACCAAGACACATTTGAAAGAATGCATCTTCGGTCTTCTAATAGGAACCCCATTTAGATAGCTTGATTTTTTCTCAGTTTTGAGTTCTGAATAAATCATCCAATTATAATGAAAGTGCAGAACATGTTGTCAGAAAATAATTGCTATTTTCTTTTATACTGTTATTAATGCTTTAAGGACAAAGTCACCTCACCAGTCTCGGAATACTGGCTATAAATTCTAAGTGCACAGTGGCTTTTTATATAACTTGAGTTTTGACTATTTGACTCCTGAGAGCTGAGATGAGTGTTGTAAAGTGAAACAACTGTCAGTGCTATGATGCTATGGCATGCAAAGGTTCAGAAAGCTCCGCAGAGGCCAGCATTCTCCTTATCATCTGTAGCCAAACAGATTAGTGTCTCAAAATGTCAAGCTGAAGGAATAAACCAGAACCATTCATTCTCTCAGAATGACAAATGCCAACCTTGACAGAGAGAGACAGAGGAAGATAGTGCAGGTGCTAAGAAAATGATAGCAAGGCTCCTTTTCATCTTGTTGCAGAATGTTATAATTAAGTGCACCCAGATGACAGGAGAACTTTTTAAAGAATAACCTGATTGTCATTAATATTATGAAAGGATGCAAGGTACAAGCAAGTGATCCAGTATTAAAATTCTAGCAGCCTGCTATCAGAAAAAGAAAATAAAGTAAGAGGAATGGCAATATTCAATTCATGCAAAAAAGATGGAAAGGAAGGAGTAATATTCAGTTTTCCATATTTTATTGCTTAGCATTTTGTTAACCTGCAAGGTATGCTGGTATATAAAGGAAAAGTTTCAGGCATGACCTTAAATGAAATGAGAACACACAAAATGCATAATTAACCAAAGAAAATTCCAGGACAAAATTAAAATTACAACTGGATTAGCAATGCAAAAGAGGCTGTGAAGCTTTCTTTTATAGCAGAAAAAAATTAATCACCTTTATGTAAGTTGTATCATGAAGCAGTACATTTTTGTAGCCAGTTTAACTATATGTAAAATATAATAGTTTTAAATATCACAATACATTTGACCATGGAGTGTCAAGGAGTTAGTGTATTACTTGCTGTAAGACAAATTATCAGCCTGATGTTTTAGCTTGCTAGAAAAAGTGGAATGTTCACCAACGAGAAGTTTCTGGGGTGACTTAGAGTCTAGACTCAACTATAGAGAAAAGTTGTTTTATAGCTTGCAAGGAGATATCCTCACAAAATTAGAAATTAACATTAGATATACATAAAGTGTGTGTGTGTCTGTGTAAGGTAAATAAAATGACACAGCTTCAAGCAGTTATCCTGAGGACATTTTATGAATGGATAATATCAGTGCTGAAAACAATTGACTTTAAATATGCATACTTGCTGTTTTATTGCTGAATATTACAAACGGATTTATTTGTTGATATGTTTCTACTGATTCTGCTTTACAAAGTAGTTGCCTGCTGACCAATAAGTGGTAGGAGACTTATAGTTGGGGTCTGAAGAACTGACTGTGTCAATATTGACTCACTGCTTTCCTCTTGAGTAGGGATAATGTTTAATGAATATAACTTATAAATATAACTTATATAGTTTTACCAGCATCTCACTACTAAGATAATGTACAATGTCAGCTGCACATTTGTTTTAATCAGCGATCTCAGTATAAATATGGATCAGTGAAGGAGAATGTTACAGATGTAAGGAAAAGACCGAAAGGCTACAGGGCAATACTGAACAGCACAGGTAGAATAAAAAAAGAATTGTGTATGTTATTAGCAAAAAGTCAAGTCCTGATTACTGCAAAGACCCATAAGCATATATTTATAGGCTTCATTTCTACATGTAGTACTAGAAGAGAATGATGAATACAGACAAAGAAGAGTACAATGAGCTATCATATGTAATGTAAAGGAGAGACAATTTCTGCTGAGTCAGAATAAACACAAAAATAGGCATGAGAAAATGCTGTCTTTTGATAGGTTCATAGATTAGTACTAAGCTAATTGCCCTTGTAAGCCTAGCCAATATATTCCTTGTGAGGCTCAAACCCTGCACCTTGCGTTTGTAAGGCAAACACCTTAACCATTAGGCCACCCTTCCAAACAGACACTGTTATGGTATTTACTTGAGTATTTATTTATTTGTGTTTGACTCTTATGGACTTCATGGACAAGGTCTCACATGCGATAAGCAAATAGATCACCATAACACACTCCATTAAGCTGTGATGTCGCTCTAGAACATAACAACCAATAAAATATTGCTGTACTGCTATTCTAAGGGAATGAGTACACCATGACTGAAGACAGAATTCAGACACACAAAAAATCCCACAGATATACATCGATATACAGATACTGTGGGTACTCTGGTTTCCTTCAACATCCCAAAAGCATACTAGCTGATTGGCTTTTCTGTGGTCCATGATTACCATTTCACTTAACTGGTTAAGAAATTAATAATGTAAGGACATAAGAATGAGCACAATAAACAAATATGTACTTTCTGAAGCTATAATAAAAATCCTATAAATGTTATTGCAAAGCCTGCACACAGAATCTAAGAACTTATATTACAAAAGCATTGCCATTTAGTTATTAGACTTAATGAATTTACTGAATTCAACTTGTTCTGTTGTAGGGCAATATGTTTGATGCATGGAAAGGATTCCAACATTCATTAAGACAATTATCTGTTCAATAAAAGAACAGACACTTTTATGATATTTACTTGAGCATTTATTTATTTGTGTTTGACTCTTACGGACTTCATGGACAAGGTCTCACCTCCAAAAATACGTATTGAATGATCATTGAAAGTTTGAAGAGACGATATATTTAAGTTTCATTTAATAATTTATGTTTAACTATGTTGAAACAACTTGTCAAATATAACAATACAGCGAAAGTGGCGAAATTTAGGTGTAGTGAAATAATTTGTCTTTGGCTGGAAATGTAACTACACATTTGTGAACTGTACCTTCAAGCAAATGTTTGTTTTTTGATATTTTCTGCAACAATTTCATGCATATTTTTGAATTTTCTTTTTAGTATTTCTGCAAATAACCAAAACTATGTAGGCAAAGCAAAAACCTGTTTGCATTTACTTAAAGGGACAATCCCAGGGATTTTTTTTTTGTTTTGATTCAGCCTTTGTTTACATTTCAGGTTTGCTTTTCTGAGCATGCTCACCTTTGGCTGAGGGGGTGGGGGAGAGTGCCTGCAGGAAGGTTCAAAGGTGTTAACCAAATTTCATCTCAAATTGCAGTTCTACTGACAACAGCTCTCCTTGTGAGCCATATGAAATTGTTGCATAAAATATCAAAAAACAAACATTTGCTTGAAGGTACAGTTCACAAATGTGTAGTTACATTTCCAGCCAAAGATTAATTGTTTCACTACAGCTATCAAGGATTTGATTTGAGACCTGTGTCACTACTGACATACAGTGGTAAACTGTTTTAGGACTTAGATACAGTTGTTGAGAAATGACCATTACTGTGCTAGTTTTGTTAGTGAATTTTTGGTGTCACAGTGGTGCAGAGGTTAACATTGTTGCCTCACAGCGAGAGATTCTCTTGTTCGATTATCAGCTGGGGTGCTTTCTGTGTAGAGTCTACATGTCCTCCCTGTGTTCGTGTAGGTTTCCTCTGCGTATTCTGGTTTCCTCCCACATTAGTTCTGTGATTATTTGTCCTATGCCTACTTTGCTGACTTCTGCTGAATTTTGCAGTGAGTTTAGTCCTGGGTAGAATACATTTATTGAGATATACATATAGATATAGATTTTTTTGTAATTTTGCCAATGCTCTATGGTAGAGAATGCATTTGGAGTACTTGTGTACTCATTCTATATGTTAGAAAATGTATGAAGTGAAACATAATGTGGTATCATCTGCATATTGGATGACTATAGCAGAGTGGCAAGTACTGGGCATATTATTTTCAAAAATTATAAATAAAATAAGGTTGAAAACTAGGTCCAGATGAATTACTTAGTGAGTTGTATTTACACATGAAATCTGGCGTGACCGTCAGGTTAAAGCATCGCTTGCATAAAGGAATGATGAAATGAAGTTTGGAAGAGGAGGGACAAGAAAGAGTGTTTTGATGTGAATTTATTGTCTTCATTTTATACTGGTGTCATGGAGCTTTTCTCCCAGGGACTCCATTGAAAATGGGCTCTTCGTGGCTCAGTGGACTATCCCGGTAAACAAACTGTAAATAAATAAATTTGCCATGTCATATGCTTTTGGAAGATTAAGAAAAGTGTCTTCATTATATCAAATGCTACTAAGCACTTGTGTAAATTGGTTTATGATGGTAACTAGAATTGTAAAGGTATGATAGTAATTGAAAATGGACACTTGTTTCAGTGGCCTTGTAGAGTGAGAGACATGCAAGATTTACAGTAGTTCCTTGTTGCCTAAATCTGTGTATAGGCCAACGTTCTGCACTTTAACTATAACAGACATTTTCCAGGGATCAGAGATGTGACCTTCTTTTATTTATCTAAAAAGTAATTTTGGGATGTAAGTGTTTGCACTAGGACTATGTGTGATATAATAATCAGTTTTAGTATATCATATGCTGATATCGTTCCTGTACAACTAGTTTTCCCTTCTTCTTGATATAATAGTGAGGGATATTATTTGAGGATGAGGAAGAAGTTTTGATATTTTTTTGTTAGTTTGTGAATGACTGTGATTGCCACAGGTTAGATGTTTATAGGTTGCAGGAGATTGTAGTGGGCATTCATTAATAGCCATATGCCTAGAGGGTGAACGGGGGCTGACTGAGGCCATTTTCAAAAGTAGTGGCAACATTTGGCTGCTCTATCAAGTTGGATGTCAGAAAGATAGGTGTTTTTTTTTTATTTTACAGTAAACATTACAGAATTAAGTCTACTAGAAATGTCTGGGATTTTGAGAAGAGTACTTTTGTTGGGTAGTATAAACTCTTTTCTGCTGTCATTGATGAGGCCCTTTATTATACAGTTGCATTTAAGCTGAGTAGTAGTCCAGGTTTGGCTGGGATATGTTTTTGTTATTTCCAGACAAAAATCATTTTGCTGCATCATATTCTTGACAGCGAGAATTATCCAGTGAAGAAAATTATCAACTGGAGAAAAGTTTGTGTTAGTTATCTATATCCTGACAGGGGTCATACAGCTGAGAATGCTGTGGAAGATGGAGCTGAAAGATTTTGTAGCTGATTCTAGTTTGACTGATCAGAGGGAAAGTTAGTTCACTGATCTGTGTGTCTGTAGAGATGGTTTACTGCTAGAGGCTTACATTCTGATTATCGTTTGCCTGCTAAGTGTTGCATTCCACTGCTTTTCTGTTTGTTACACTGCTACTGTTTTCACCTTATTCTTGTGTCTGCCCCAGTCCCCACTGGTACATAAGTACTGTTCTCCCTGCTACTCCCTAATGGTTTTATACTAATTAAAAGCAAAGGTTTCTGAAATTCTAACCTACCTGAGGTCTTTGACCTGTAGCTCAGAGTTAAAGGACTAAAACTGTGACTTGATATAGGTATTGGAGTCACAGATGTCCACTGTCAGCTTTAATTGAAAGGATCCCTCACTATTTAGTCTGCTATTACCAGCACAGAGCTAAGCTCTAAGAAGCATGGAAAGCCTTGAACTGTGAGAAACAAGCTTTCTTTCCATCATAAAGGGAAGAAAAAAGGTGCACTATTTTTTTGCTTTAACTAATGGCTTGCAGTCCTAACATACAGTGGACTGCAAGCTTTAGTGTCTGATTTCTCTAACTTCTTACAGCAGCTCTAATTGTTTCCCCAAATTCTTCCCAATCTTTGCCTGTTATATCTGCCTTTTGTCTCTTATGGTAATCTGACCTCCAAAGTTCCTCCCTCCCTCCTCTTTTTAACTGCTTATTGTCAGGTGTGTAAGTTATGTAAGTATTTTTCTCACCCACTTGGACACATAGCTAACTCCATCAACACCCAACCCCCCTCAGGCATTCAAATGAAGAGCAAAAAAAAAGCACTTTACTGTATTAAGCAGATCACTGCTTAATATGTACATGTTGAAATCACCATAGGAAAAGTCCAATACCACTTTCTTGCAAGATATAGTTCCCCCCTCTATGACCCAGGAAACCCATTCGGTGTAGATAAACATAATGGAAACACTCACCATCCAACTCAATATCATATTCATGGATGATTTTAATTACCCCACTGTTCACTAGGAATCAAAAATGACACCAAACATACAGGATTTTGTAAACACAAGCTCCCTGGACCAGACTGTAAATCTACTAGCAAGGGGTGCAACCATGCAGGACCTGGTCCTCACTAATATGGGAGAGTGCTGCACACCCCCCAGTAAGGTTAGATGACAAAATAGTTTTGTCTGAAGGAAAAATAAAACCTGGGACTCCAGCTAACCCTGGAATATTTAGGAACTACTCATAGGCTAACTTCTTACTATTGAGTGTCACCTTGGCAAAATTTGAAGCTCCCATAAACCCTTAGAACACGCTGCTTGGGCAGAACTGTTCATGGAAATTTTATACAAGCATGTTAATAGCTGCATAGAGTTATACCCACCAGGAAGAAGTACAGACCTAAATCAAAAAACAAGCCATGCTGGTAAAATCACAACATCTATAGGCTGTATAACAGAAGGAAGAAAATCATGACAGATATTAGAAGGTGCAGCACCCAGCAGGATAAAAGCACTCTCATAATTAGATGGGGAGCAGACAATTCACAGCCTGTAAATGGCTAATCTCCCAGGCCCCTGCTTGTAAATGTTTCATCTTGAGAGTCCCTGCTTACATTTATCAAGGGTACCAGAACTTGTCAGAGATTTGGGCTGCATGGCTAGGCTTAAAAAAGGCCCCTTGTCGACATTAACCTAGTAAATACCTATGAAACTATCAAACTAAACAAACAACTCGTAGGACAAATAAAGTCTACCAAAGCCAAATTTGAGTAAATTTGTCCACTCAGGTCAAGGGCAATCATACATCTTTAGCTATATCCACAACCTCAAAGGCAATACACAATTGTCTGCAAGGCTCATTGTAAATGGAGCCACTTATATTGAGTCAGACAATATAGGAAACCTATTGGCTGACAAATTCAGCTACAACTTTATCTCCCTCTCTCTCCATCAACCTTCCCTCAAGAAATACTATCAAATATAACTTCTGCTGCTATCACTAGAGAAAAGATCCTTACTTCTTTCTCTAAGACCAAGAACACTGCATCAATGGGCTCAGACAATATCCCAGGATGATTTCTAAATAGTATAAAACACATACCTCTCAACTGCACTGAATTCCTCGGTATTTCTTGATTTTGAGGGTAAAATAATGGGGTGCAATGAATTCCTCGGTGGCCCTTCAAATCACAATTTTTTTTTTTAATTACAATTTTTTTGTTACTGCTGTCTGCTGAGAAAACTCCCCCAAGAGTTTACTCTTCTGGATAACATGTTAAACATTTTACTTACCTTACTGCTTCTATATCAACCTGAAACTGCTGAGGGAGAATACCGTAAGAAGTATAACCTGCGCCGGTGAATACCATTGCCCAGCTGTGGCGAATCCATTGACTGCAAAACAAGAAAACACATCATCTTCTCGGATGCAATGAAAATATGGTTTATGCTCCTGCCAAACAGCGGCTACATTTTGTCAGTAATGCCATCATATACCTGCCAATGATCACAACTTGCTTTTCTCGCTCCATGTTTTGGGTTTGTCTAAAATGTGCTGGGGAGCAACTTCTTCCTGACTTTTCACAACACTGAAGTGAGAGACTAGATAAGCAGCAAGTAAAGGTGATGTTAAATGGGATCTAAAAATCTGCCAACTAAAAATTAACTAGTAGGAGGAGGAAGTTGTGACAGCTGTTTTAAACAAGTAATGAATCTAATGATTTACAGAACTGGTGAAGTTAAAATTCAGAACTGACAGTGTGAATGAATGTATTTACATCTTATCATACCTTTCAATTGTCTAGATTTTAGCTTCATATTTTTGATCTGTTCCTCATAAAGTCTGTGGTTTTCCAGCATATCATTGAAGCTTGAAGTCACTAAATAATAACCGGCATTTGAGTATCAGACTTCATATCCATTAGAAAATGCAAGATAAGAAAACCTTTTATTTTAGCAACTTTCTAAACTTATAAGAGGAATATTTAAAATGTGTCCCTATTTTTTGCCTTTATCATAGGTTCATAGGTTCATACTAGGCTATCTGCCCTAGAGAATTTATAAGCCTAGCCAGAGTGTGTTTGGTTTTCGACATCCATTTTAAATTAATTTTGCTATGCCCTTTTTTGAGGTTAGTATACTGTGCCTCTGTCTAACAGCGACACAGACGTGATACCCGGGGTAAACCTACGATCTCCCATCCACTCATCAAGATTCCTCTTGAAGAGAGTCAATGAGGGACTCTGCCTAACCTGGACTGGGATTTTATTCCAGAGTGAAGGGAGACTCTGGGTTATGAATCTGTCCCTCCAGCATGTCCTATTTATTTCTGTGCTGAGGTTCAAGTCTCTCGAGCGCGTAGCTCGATGGGATTTGGATTTTCTGAGGTGTAGCCTGTCCATTAATTCCGGGTTGGACATGGCTTTATACGTCAGGCACAGATCGCCTCTGAGCAGGCGGTATGCCACTGAGTAGAGCTGGAGTTTCTTTAACCGGGCAGCATATGGCATCTGTTTGAGCCCTTTGATCCTCTTGGTGAAGAACTTTTGGGGTCTTTCCAGTTGCCGCAGGTGTCTGGTAAGGTACATCCCAAAAGGGGCATTGTACTCAATTCCTGATGAGGGATGAGTAAAGAGGCACGATGACCTCCCCTGATCTTGATGTGAATCCCTTCATGATTAGGTGGGCTATATAAAATGTTTTTCTAACCACTTTGGCCACGTGGTTATCAAATGAGAGATTGCTATCAACTTGGGTCCCCAGGTCCCTAATTACTTCTTCTGTACTTAATGGATTACCACCTATGTGGTAATTTGTGGGCACTCTGTTTTTGCCAAAGGGGAAGACTATACACCTTTTGGCGTTTAGCTTGAGGCCATGGCTCTGGCACCAGTTGTCTGTTTCTATGAGGCCCTTTTGGAGGATGCTTGTGTCAGCTGGAGAGTCGATTATGGCGCCCAGTTTGCAGTCATCTGCGAACTTGGTCAGCCACAGTCCTTCCGTGTTGGCCTGTACCTCTGAGAAATATATACCGAACAAGAGAGGTCCCAGAACTGAGCCTTGTGGGACACCACTTGAAACTGGTTTGGAGTCTGACATGGCTCCAGCAATTCTAACCATGTGGGTTCTGTCCTTGAGCCAGTGTGCAACCCATCTAGTGACATAGAGGTTTATATTTAAGCTGGTGAGCTTATCTATAATGCCCGAGTGGGGTATTGTATCAAAGGCTTTTGCAGGGTCCAGGTAGGCTGTGTGGACCACCTTCCCCTAGTCAATGGCCTTGGTGACTGTTTCAAAGAAATTGACCAGGTTTAAGAGGCAGGATCTGCCCTTAACAAAGCCGAGCTAGGTAGGATCCAGTGTCTGTAGGTCCCCAATATCTTTATTTATGAGGTCCATGATGATCCTTTCCATAGCTTTGCAGACCAAGCTAGTCAGGCTTATGGGGCGATAGTTTCCAGGATCCGTTGAGGCACCACCTTTGTGGAGAGGGACCACTGTTGCTGTACGCCACTCTTTGGGTACATATCCTGTAGTAAGGCTGAGATTGAACAGTAATTTTATGTTTGGGTTTAACTCTTCTTGGAGTTCATGTAGGACGCAGCCCGGGACACCATCTGGTCCCATTGATGCTGTGTTTTTTGCTTTGGAGAGGTCGGCTCTTACCTGAGTATCTGAGATGTCAGGGGGGGGCAGCACTCTGCTGGGATAGATATTTGCCCTTTTGGTAGGGGGGGGTTTGCACTGAACCTGTCAGCTAGGATGTTGGCAATGTCTGTGGGTTCGGTGTATTTTTTGTCATTTTGGACTAATTCTGAGCATATCTGGGAATTCCCACCCAGGTTCCTAACATAACTAAAGAAAGCCTTGTGATTATCCTTAGTGTCCTGTGCAATTTTTCTCTTGAAGCTGGCCTTAGATGATTTTATGAGTGCCCGTAGTTTTTTGCTAATACTGATCAGAGATGCCTTCCCTTTTTGGGATTTTGCTCTATCATGTAGTAGCTTCCTCCTTCTATTGTATAGTTTGTTTATGGCTGGGGTCCACCAGACAGGACGTCTGCCTTTGGAGGATTGGGTCTTGGTTTTATTTGGGATTGCATGATCCATGCATTCCTGAAGGTGTTCATAGAATGCGTTTATAAAGGAATCTGTGGTCTGGGCCATATTTTCCACAGGCCCAGGGGCTTTGAAGGATTCCACCTCGGTTTTGGGGAGTGTGAAATTTGCTTTAGAGAAGTTTTTCACTGTGGTTTTCTGGGCAGGGGGTGGGGTCGGGATGTGAATATCCAGTGAGATTAGTTTATGGTCTGATCTTACCAGTGAGGGATGCACTTCTGGTCTGGAGCATAGAGTCCCCATGTTCGTGATGATCAGGTCCAGTATGTTTTCCCCTCTTGTGGGAGTGGTAACAAGTTGTTCCATTGCATTTGAGTTTATAAATTCTAGGAACCTTTGGGCTAGAGTGTTGGAGCTAGAGTAATGCTCCCAGTCTATGTCTGGGTAGTTGAAGTCGCCCAATATAATGGCGTTTGGAGAGACCTTCATATTTTCCAGTGTTCTCAGGAAGGCCGAGTGAGGTTCCTGGGTTTGGGAGGGTGGTCTGTAGCAGGCTATAAACTGGAAGGCAGTTTTACCCACTGTTAGTTGCACATGAATAGTCTCTGATGCTTCGTGCTGTGCCACCAACCTGGAGGTGTGGGTATCTTTGACGAATATTGATACTCCCCCTCCTTTTGTGGTTCGGTCCAAGTTTTGGGGCCGAAAAGCATGGTATGAGGCATAACCTGGTAGTGCTGGGGTGCTCTCGGGAGCCTTGAACCAGGTTTCTGTTACTGCACAGATATCGATGTTCTCCATGCTAAGGAGAGTTTCGAGTGCGTGCATCTTGAGGTTTAGACTTCTGGCGTTGAGTAGCATTACTCTTAGTTTCTTATCCCTTGTGATACCTATAGAGATGGGTTTGTCTTTTGAGCCTTGCCTAAAAAAGGCACTATGGGGGTAGCAAGAGTCTTTGCCAATATCCGAAAGCCCCGGGGTGACAGGTGCAAGCCATCCCTAGTGAAGCATCGTGGCTTGTCGAGCATGTCATCACAGGCTGACACGCATTGGATCCCCTTTGAATGACACCAATACTTAAGCCAGTTGTTGAAATTGATCATCTTGTCTTCATATTGTGGCATCATTCTTGGTGATGGTAAGATGCTACTCAAGGTCAGGGTCATACCGGCCTGTGCTACATGCTCAGAGAGCTCCTCTATGTCTCTTTTCATGTAGTCCAGGGAGGTACATCTCAGGTCATTCACACCAGCATGGACAATGACTGAGTCATATTTGTACTTGCCTTGGAGTGACCTGAGTGCTTGTGTTATGTGGTTGATCCTAGCACCCGACAGGCAGCTCACTGTGACCTTCTCCTTGTTCAGCCTGGTGAGCGGCACGTCAGTGTGCCTGACGATAGAGTCACCTATTGCAAGTGCATCAGGTGTGTTGTTTAGCCTTAAGGGCTGTGACTGTTCGGCACACTGGCTTTGTGAGCTATGTGTTGCACGTGTTTTGTTTTGGGGTAGTGGTTGCTTGGGTGTCTGCTTTGGAGGTCTCTGCTGCTTAGGCAGATTTTTATTTAGAGCCTCCGGGTATGTTTTTGTGTGTTTATGTGTTTGGTTTGCTGTCGTGGTAGGTCTATGTGAGACTGGAATTGTAGTGAGTGTGGTTTCATTCTCCTCCTGACTGGTTACGCCAGTACTGAGTTGAGAGAGCTTAGCCTCCAGTTTGGCTATATGGTTGCATCTCTCACATGTGTTGGAATTTGTTGGGAGGAGGAGAGGGTTGTCTGTGTACATGAGGCAGTTGTAACATTGCCTCAAGATTCCCAGATTCACCAGCTGGACCGGAGAGGAGATTGACAACTGACCTTTGGACATGCTAGAATAGTATTGGGAATTCCTTTATAATTGAAAAAAGGGCCAATGGGAAACAAAGTACTCAAGGGGAGTTTGTGAGAGTGTAGTGCTTTTAATTTTTTAGTGCTGACTTATGTAATTGCTTTAGTGAGCAAGTGCCAGGTAACTTAAATGCAATGTGTTACAGGTAACTTAAATGCAAAAATGACAAACAGTAAATTTCTTTCAAGTGAAACAAGGAAATAAGTACAGTAAGCAATGCAGATATCACTAGGGATCCACAGAAGCACTGAAAAGCTGTGTTTTAGTTGGAATTAGCGTTTCAGGGAAATAACAAGCAAACAACCAACAAGCATACAAACAAAGCTAGATTCAGCAGGCCTGGATCTAGTCTATGCTACAGCAAACAAGGTGTACCAATTTCAGTAAGAAACAGTTCAAATATGCAGGCACTATAAGCCTTTAACCAGAAATTCCCAGCTCAGAAGGGCAGAGTCCAGCCTCTCCTCCCACAAGAGTGCAGACCACGAACCTTCTTAATGTAAAATAACTGGCCTGAAGCCCAAGTGCTTAAACCAGAACTAATACACTTTTAGAATAACAGACACTGAGCCCTCACTCAGCAGTTCCCAACTTAGAAGGATGTAAGCTACCTGTCCTGCCACCATAGTGCAGGCCACAAACCTTCCTAATGTAAAACAACTGGTCTGAAGCCCAAGTGCTTAATCCAAAAGACTTAGAATGATAGCTACACTTTAATCAAGTTACTACCAAGCAGTAATAAATATGATTGAATACTTTAAAGAATGCCTGGATTAGTGCTCAAGTTATACAAACAAAGCTAGATTCAGCAGGCCTGGATCTAGTCTATGCTACAGCAAACAAGGTGTACCAATTTCAGTAAGAAGCAGTTCAAATATGCAGGCACGATAAGCCTTTAACCAGAAATTCCCAGCTCAGAAGGGCAGAGTCCAGCCTCTCTTCCCACAAGAGTGCAGACCACTCCCATTAGTTTTAGCTTTATCCATATTTCTTGTCCAAAAAGGTTGAGAGGTATGTATAGGGTATATTAGATGTAGAAGGGTGAACTGCTTTGTGGTTTATTTATTATTTGTGGGTTAAGGTGGCTGCATGGCAGGCCAGGTAAAGTGTGGTACATTGCTCTAAGCACCTGGATATTTTCCAGTCAGACTTGTAGAGTTATTTATCAGGACAGTTGTTAAAACTGCTTTTGCCCAGATTTTGTAGCAGTCTGCACTGTAGTGAACTCACAAAATAATTGAGAAGGTTGGTTCTTCTTGACATATATTTCAACTCTCGATCAACATCTAAAACAGAAGATTAAAAAATAGCAACTGCACTTTCATAAATGAGAAATGCTTGCACTGACAGTGCCAGGCAAATAAGAGTACCAAAAGTTTTTAAAGTAAGTTGTAAAGTGCTTCACTTTAGTTAGTATACGGCAGACAGTCACTGAAGAATATAGGATTCTGAAAGACAGCTGTCAAGAAAATAATAAAGATTTAAAGAGTGCAATTCTCAGAGATTAGGATTTTTATTAAGATGGAACTGACTCAAAGTATTTATAAAGGGTGAAAGTGTCTTGTTATTGGGAAGGGGAAAAGGAGTCAATCTTAACTCCTGTGGAGTAATTAGCTGCAGACTGAGTGTGTGTGTGTGTGTGTGTGTGTGTGTGTGTGTGTGTGTGTGTGTGGGTGTGTGTGGGTGTGTGTGGGTGTGTGTGTGTGTGTGTGTGTGTGTGTGTGTGTGTGTGTGTGTGTGTGTGTGTCTGCATGTGAGTGTGCAGGAGAAAGCACATGCATGAGAAGGATTATACTAAGATAAATAGAAGAAGAGCACCTGAGAGGAGATTCAGTGACTCAGGTGAATTAATTACTGGACACCAGCAAGGGGAAGCATGTCAGAGGAGAAGAAATGGAAAAAAGGTAAAGGTAACAAGGAAAAACTCAGTGGGGATAAACATAAATCAAAAGGTCCAAAACATCGAACAGGTAAGACTCTTGCTGGGAACTCCCTGGTCATTAAGGTTAAACATGCTGTCCTTTTATTTGGTGTGTTGAAAGCTGTTGGCAAAGTTTCTTATTAACATTGTGGGACAAATTTGTACTTTATAATGTGCTTGTTACCTGTCATGCACAGGTGAGGAGGGATATGTTGTGGCTAACAATCCATGGTGTATCAGACTGAGTGAGAACCTCAGAACTGTCACTGTGCATATGTAAAAGGACAAGTACGTAATGATGCCACTAATGGAAGGGCCTTGTTAGTATGAGTTTTATATTCACCACAGAAGGGGTGCTGAGTACTACGACAAACCCCCCCAAGTGAGAAAAAGAACTAAAAGTTTGTGGGTTGGTGGGAGTGAGCACAGACTTTATGGTTTCTCTAGATTTAATTTTAGTGTTAGGCATGCTGTTCACTTATGTCACGGTTTCAGAGGCTGAATTCTTGAACAGACCTGCTCTGGGCATATATGAACCTGGCTCTGGATGGTTTGTAGTTGGGACACAGGTGCACTTGGGCCGGGGAATTTGAAACTCTTGGCTGACAATGGCAGGTGAAGTTGTGGCACAAGATACTAAGTTAGAAAAAAATGTTTCCCCATTAGCTCAAGCTGCTTGCTTGGCTCTGACATTTTTGTTTCATTGGCATATTAGTTACTAACTTACCTCTCAATCTCTTTGATCAAGAAATATGGACAAAGCCAAAAATAATGGTGGGAAAAAGGCCTGAAAATAGGGACAGATTTTAACATATTGCTCCAGTAAACTCAGATAGTTGCTAGAATATCAGGTTTTGCATTATTATGCATTTTTCTGAGGGATATGAAGTCTGAAATTCAAATTTCTGCCATTATTTTATTATTTAGTGACTTTAATCTTCATGTTGGCATTCCATAATTCCATTGGAGTGGGGGGGGGGGTTACATGATTATGCATGCAAATTTTATGTTGATCAGTGTTCCGATTTTTGGCCAGTTGTACCTACTTTTCATGGGACTTTGTCCAGATTTTTTGATGTCTCCAGGTTGAAAGGCATGATGAAACATGCTCTATCGAGCCTTCTTGGAATTGCTATTTTACTGTAGCCTCCAAACAGGTTTCATGCCTCATAAGTGGAAAACAGCAACAGTCATCCCTTTGCATAAAGGTGAGCCATCTACAGAACCTGGAAACTACAAGCCCATAAGTCTCACTAGTCTCAAATGCAAAGCCATGGAAATAGTTATCATGAAAATCATCAGTAATGAAAAAGGAAACCTCCAGACACTGGACCCTCAAAGTTCTCCAGAAGCTACAAACTGCTATATTAGCTTCAGATAAACTTCTCACAGAACACATTAATATAGCTGCAAAAGAGACCCCCTATACTGTTTCAAACACAAATCATTCTCTCACAGAAAATTACGTACACAAACTTTGAAAAACAAAATCCTTTATCATTCCCGGCATAAAGGTGGCCCTTCTACAAATATATCCATCTATAGTCCCATAGCAATTCTCTCACCTCTATCAAAAATCCTAGAAAAATGCATACACTCACAACTGATGGAAAACCCAGTAGAACACAACTTCCTTTCCCCCAGTTCCCCTACACAGCATGGTTTCAGACGCAACCACAACACTTCTTTGTTTCATAGATATAATCAATCAAGGCTACAGTTCAGTGTTCAATGTTCTAAATTTCAAGCTCTAAGCCTTTCTAGGCCTTCTGAGATTATGCCTTCAACAAGGCTAGAATTAAACACCCTGTAACCCATGAAATTGTCCAAGCCTTGCTTAAACAGGTAACAGCCTCCAATTTTCTAATCCTGAGTGATAAGGAATTCTACCAATACCTAACCCTAAAATAAAAATAATTTTCCTTTATCTTTGTATTGCATCTATTTTCACAGTATGATTATTACTTCTAGTTTCTAAATGATATTTCTGTCTAGAAATGCCAACACTACCTCCAAATCCCCCAGAAAGTATACATTCATATATTACAATTATATTCCTCCCACAGACTCTATACTTAATAGAAAAAAGTGATAATGACTTCAATCACATTTGCTAAGTAATAAACCTCAAAGCCCTTATTTGAAGAGTGAAAAATATTTGCATTTTTTCTAGACTTTCTATCTGTTCTTTGTTATACATGCACACAGACCCAATGTATTCAATCACTTGACTTATAATTACCTTGACTTTTGGCAACAAAACATCTCTACTCACAGTAGTTCTCCACAAATTTCTAATTTCAAAATAACACCTTTTAATAGCATCCATTAAATAAGAATCAAAATTTGAATTCATATCAAACTTCACACCTAAATCCTTTATATTATTCAGCTCTTCAATGAAGCAATTATGCTATACATTGCATACAGGCAACAAAGATTATTTTCCCAAAATTTTAATACTTGTCTTTTTCAAATTAAACTCCATATTACTGATTGCAGCCCAATGAATATAATTCATCCTAGTACACCACTAATTTACTTTGATCCTCTAGATCTGTAGTAATTTAACCAACTTTAGTATTATCAGCATATTTACTTATCCATAACCCACTGTAAGATGGGAAACATGCCATAAATAAGTTGAATAAGGCAGGCCCCATCAAAGAACCCTGCAGAACACCAGAACATATTGCTCCATTGCTGAAAATGTATCAATTATTCTTACTCTACAGGTTCTATTTAGTAACCAGTTTTCATCTGTCTTAGATTATTTCAGATTTCATTTACTAATGATTTAAATTATTTCATGATGGGGAATAGTGTGAAAAGATTTGCCATATCCAAATAAATAATATCCACTGGCAGTTCCTCATCCAAGGCTTCCCACAAAAGTTGGTAAAATGACAATAAATTTGTTAGACACAATCCTCCTAGATTAAATCTATGCTAAGTAATACCCCCGTTTAATCTCAAAGACTTTAAATGTCTTTAGAGATAACTCACAAAAGATTTCCCCGGCAAACATGTCAAGCTAACTGAGCCGATCTCCAAACATAGGATCTAGACCTACCAGTGGCTCTTTACAAACATTTGGGACATGCCCTGTCTCTTGAGTTCTCTTAAAAAGAAATATCAAGAAAGATTTCAACTTCACAATTTAAAAATAAATTAAGGCAATGGTTTTTATCATTAAAGAAAAAACAATCATTAATTGCATTTTCAATCTGAAATATAATAGTATTATCAAGAAATAAATCAGGCAAACGCTTTAAATCAGTCATTAAATTTCTGTTATGCACTAATAGGTGAGATTCCTAAAAAAGTTGCTCTTGTGAAAGTCTGCCCTGGTTCCAAAGACTTGATGTCACTGTAAGTGACTTACTTCAGTGTAATGAGTATCTATAAACAGGCTTACTGTGGGGACCAGGTTTCAAAACAATTGTTCTCAGCCTGCTGTCAGTGTAAGTGGTCACATATTGCCAGTAAGCCTTTGGGATGTGAGGTCAATATTGTAATCAGATGTATTACACTTATAATAATTCAAGTGTATATAGAAAGCTTTCTTTTTATCCAGAGTATGGGTTTCAAGTTTCTTTTCATAGGCTTGTCTAACCTGCCTCAAATGTCTATCCCTAGGATTCAATAAACTCCATGCAGGAATAGTGCTATTCCTGCACAGAGTAGTTCATGTCCATATAGCACAGCAGCATGCCTTGCATATTCACTAAGGTGCTCTGCTGTTTAACCTACATGGATATTAACCATGGATGAGAGCAGCATGCCCCCTGCACTCAGAAAGTGCCGTATGGCACTTTCTAATACGATCTGGCATATTATTAGAGAATTACTCTAACATTATGCCAGAATTTCAGTGTCCACAGACACTGAAATAAAATAAATGATCATTTCAGTGTCTGTGGACACTGAAATAAATACAGCAGCAGGAAAGTAATGCAGGGGGTGTGTGACAGGTTCTGTGACACACTCCCTGCATTGCAAAAGTGCCGTACGACACCTCCGCAACCTGCTAAAGCAGGATACGTGTACAATGCACAAATAATAGGGGATAAATCCCTGAAAAGTGACACATCATACATCTTGCCCTCACACACTTAGAAACTTAATATAAAGGATATGTATTAGCAGGAATCTCTGAAGGACAGAAGCCTGAAAGTCAATTGTATACCATTATTTCCCAACTGCAGCCCTCAATGACTTGTTAGAACACCACAATACTCACTATATAACATAATAAGATAATAAAAATATTATTTCTTTTTCTAGGCTAAGGAATGTTTAAGCATAGCTAAGCGTGTGTGTGTGTTATGGCCCTCTGCTTACCATAGCTTAAACATCCCATAGGACGTAAATACAAATATACAGGTAATGTTTCCAAGCTGAGCTAGTATAGTGGTTAGCGTCCCGGCTTTACATGCAAGCATTCATGTTTTGAGTACAAAGACAAGCAATTTATTTTTATATGGGAAAGTAGTGTTAAAATTATTTGTTTTAACTTAAATTATGTAGCAACTGTTTTTTGTCAACCAGGGTATTGTAGCTGGTGTACAATGTAAGTGTGAGTACATATAAAATGTGAAATCACCCATGTACATATAAGTGCCCCATACAGTATAGATACACCCCTTGCCAATGTAAGGAAAGCTCATAGAGGGATGTCATGTAAAGTAAATCATATACACTTAATAAATTAAGTCAGTCCTCTGATAGATTTAAAAAAATTGGAAGTAAGCAATGGTTAGCAATGCTCAGCTAAGCTTATCAAGTTTAAATGTGAATGCTAAGCAGTAGGTAGCTCAGCTGAGTGGATTTGCGCATTGTTAAACACTGCTCAGCAACTTCCCCTTTACGCATTGTTAAAACCAGCTTAGCGGATGTGTCCACTGCTTAGCAGATCTTAACCTTTTCATAATGGTTCAATGACAGTAAAGGGTGGGACTATCACACTATTTAAATGTTGCAGGTGGGAATACAGTCATAATCTATTATAATCATTCTGTGCAGATACAATGGCTGGATTAGGAGAGGGCGTGTGCTTTCGGGTGCAACGTTGGAGCATTCGGGAGTCCAGGGTCATGGTTGGACTCCTAGTTAAAAAACATGAGGAGAGACTACTGCAAGGCCAATATGAGGGCTCCCAATACAAAGTGCAGGCCTGGGACCGTCTCACACATGACCTCACCAGTGCTATTGGCATCCCCTGGACTGGTGAGCAGGTTTGGCACCACTGTGCCGACCTAAAGCATAGGAAGGGGGAACTCTTACACCAGTGGATCCAAGATGGACAGCCACAGAATGCTCCAGTAGTGTGTAAGTATCACTATCAAGTAGTTTGTAGCAAATACTAGCCTGGGAATGTGATAGACAGATATGCATAATGTGTGTTTTTCTCCCCTACAGCTGCAGCAGAGAGGGCTGTGAACATAGAAGCCCACTGTGATAGACTGCTGAGGCTGCGCCGACAGGCTGGAGAGTACAAATCTATTTTTCAGTATAGTGTTAAAATAGCTATGAAGAAGTACATTGCTTACTGCTAGTAGATATACTGTTAATGTGCGAATTGAATCAATAAAAAAGTATGACTGATGAATATTGAAGTACAATAAAGACCCTTAAAAAACTGTTGTGTTTATTCTGGTATGTTGTTGTAGACATATATAGAATGTATACAGTTTCTTCACAGCAAATATGGCTGTGACAGCATACATTAACTGAGGTTCATCTGTGAACAAGCTGTTAGGAAAAAACGTAGATGGTGTAGCTGTAAAACAAGATATAAATTAAATGTGAAATATATACTGCACTAAGCTCTGAACCATGAATAGTAATATTTCAAGTATAATGTGTGTAGCATGCAGCATTGCCTTGTGTTAACCTTTGATTTCTAGGTTGTAATAATCCAAAGGTATAATGCTAAATACTATAACTATCTGTCATGCATGCACCACAGGATTACAAGTTAAGACTGTCTAACCAAGAGACTATTAGGCAGAAGCCATTAAAACAAGAAACAACAGCTCCTCAGTAGCTCAGTGTGATGAGAAATAGCTTAGTTTTTAATTTTGCACACACAGACACTGTTCAAATCCAGCGAGTGGCACTAAGATGTGTGCATATCTACACATAAACGAATCAGGAATAAATGTAAAAACAGTCAGGTAGTGCTAACTGATATTTTCCCCGCAGGTTTTACAGTTAAGCATATGTTTCTGGTAGCTGTATGAAGGGTATACTAATAAACTGTGCACAACTGTTCCATTGTCCCACCATATGCCTGCAAATGACAGCAGGGTAGGTACATTCAATATGCACTCTTCCTGAAGCATATCTCATAACTGTACAGATATTCACTGACTGTCCAGATATTTGTCCCAGATTTTTTGTGCGTTTTACATAAAGTATTGGTGTCATGGCAAATCAGTGGCAAACCATTACAGACTGAAGTTAGAAAATAATGATAGACATACAAGTGTCAGATGTCATATCCATCAAAAAAGCCATGCAAATGCAAAACCTTTAATTTTATCAATGTTCCAAGTTTGTAAGAGCGATATCTAAAAATTGTCCATATATATAGGCCTTTGTCCCACTCTTATGTATAGCTTTGTTCGGATATCATGCTGTAAGAGGTTGAAAGGTATGTTCCCGATATATGCCTCTCAAGTGTCATGCTGTCATGGCTAGTGGTCACTACTGCAAATAATCCTGGATACAGATAGGAAACCAGTTGATGTATGCCAGTAGCACACTCACATAATAGCAGTTTAGGGTACCCCTCCTGTGCCAGATATGTTAACCTGACATGTACAAGTCCCCTCTAGTCGTGTACCTAGAGTTGTCACAGTTTGCCTCATACCATTCCAGGCTGACAGTTTAATAGGTATATTTATACTACAGAAGCTATGGCCATAGGTAGATGTAAAGACAGGGCAGACCCATAGAGTACTGAGCAGTACTGTTGTGGAAAATAGAAGCATAAACAGTTGTTAATGGATCTTCTATCTCTTCTCCCACCCCTCATCTGCATCAATAATTATTACTCATGTACTACAGGTATGTTGAGCTCCAACCCTAATGTTGAGACTTGTGTTATATTATTGTTAATATTTTTGATTGCTTGCATGTTAACGTATCTTGTTCAAATACCATTGTTGGTGGCCTGTTGCCATCAATGTTACTGGCATGCTGTTACGATGCATACTGTTGTTCTATTTATGCATGTGTTCTGTTTGCTATGCAACTGTTTCAAATCTGTTTTATGGGGTTAATTAGAACACCCATGTATACTGTTATAACTAATCTTGAAATGTGTTGTTCATGACTAACCAGCATATTTTGTAAAACCTCAACACCATAGCACGTTTGGGAAGGCAGGTCCCAGAAGATCCACCTGTCCCACCACATCTAGTTGTGGCACAGGGCCCCAGCACATCTGGGACTCAACCCGGATCTCCCTCGTCTGCTGGTCCTCTTTGGATCATCTTTGGGTGGAACTACCGCAGGAGATGGGGCCCATCCCCCCTGGAAGTGGGCAGGGACAGGAGGCTATCACTTGCAATCAGGTCCAGTGTTTGGTGCACAGCACCCTTCAATCCAAGTTCGGAGAGCAGCTGCGCCAGATTGAAGGCTGCCTGTCCAGCTCACAGCACAGCCATCTTTGGGGCCATGAAGGTGCAGTGGTGACTGAGCATAGGTGGGGATCTCAGTCCCAGTGTAACCATATGGGAGCCCATGGGCTTCAAATCCCCAACCTACCCCCCCCGTCAAATGTGTTTACCCCCCTCATGTGTCATATACCACCCTAGTCTGCTGTCTTGTCTGTCTGGTCTGTCTCCCTACCTAACCTACCTCCCCAGATATACCTACAATCCTTCCCCAACATCCCACTCTCACCTTAAAAAAAAGAAAAGGGCACCCCCCCAAAAAAAAACAATCGCCCCATACATAGCTGTCCGTTTTGCACACATGTCCACTGGATACATGTAATCCGGTCCAATTGGCTTGACAGCACATTCCTCTTAGTCCTCAGCCCTCTCTCTGGGGTTTTAATGTTCATATTCACCTCCAGATTCTGTACAAATACACAGCTGTAGCTATATCAGAAATGGACAGCTATGGACCTTCCCTACACATCAGAAGACCTTGTAAAGTAGAGTGATGGGAAGTGTACAGGGTGGTACACAACTCAAAATGGTATAACTCACACATGATATGGTTCTCACGCAAACACACAAACCACACACACACCCACAGTTGCTGGATCTGAGAGTAGAACCCCTGCTGAACTAGTGATTTTTACTATAGTGTTATGCAGTTATCACATGCACTATGGAGCTTACTGGGCTGACAGCTGGCCAAAAATGCTGATAAGGTGAATGACTTCAGCAGGGCTAATAAGACAGGGCACTGGGTGGGAACTTATCAAAATACGACTTCTTACAAACAGACACACTTACACACCCACACACACATTTGCCAGATCTGAGATTACAACCCCGGCCTATCTAGTGATTTGTACTATAGTGTTATGCAGTTACTGTATGCTCTGTAGAGCTTACTGGGCTGACAACTGGCCAAAGGTGCTGATAAGGGGAATGACATCAGCAGGACAGATAAGGTAGGGCACTCGGTGGGAACTTATCAAAATACTTTTTCTTACAAGCAGACACAGTTACACACACAATTATACACCCACACACATACATTTGCCAAATCTGAGAGTAGAACACCTGCTGATCTAGTGATTTATGCTAATGTGTTACACAGTTATTGTACATGCTATGGAGCTTACTGAGCTAACAACTGGCCAAAGTTGCTGATAAGGTGAACGACCGCAGGACTGATAAAGTGGGGCACTAGCAAGTGTTGTGTGTGGGAATGGCCTAAAAATGTTTTGCCTACAAGCAAGCCCACACTCCCTCACTCTCACACACACAACTGCCACACACACAAACAGTTGCCAGTATTGAAATTAGACCCCCTATCTATTTAGTTATTTATTCTATAGTGTTACACAGTTATCGCACATGCTACAGAGCTTATATGGGTCATAGATGTCCAATGGTACTTGTAAGGTGAATGACAGCAGCATATCTTGTGAAGTAGGGCAATGTGAATTGTACTGAGTGGGAACAGTATCCTAATACTCAGACCTATGGACACACACACACACACACACACACACACACACACACACACACACACACACACACACACACACACACACACACACACACACACACACACACACACACACACACACACACACCCACACACACACACACACACACACACAGACACACACACACACATGCAGTTGATGTGATATTATAAACCCAGCCTCAGTACTGTTACACAATGGGGCTCACCTTTTATGCTGGCACATGCAACTGTTTACAACTGGTATGCCACTGTTCACAGCAGGAAATCACTGTATGCCATTCTGGGTATCCATGTTTGTGACTCACTCTGTGTCCCCCTGTGTGTGTCTCTCTCTCTATCACTGTCTGTCTCTCATTTCCCCACATCTAGGTGTGTGTATGCTTTACATATGATATCTGTTGCCCATATATATGTCTGTGTATCACATGCAACAGATGCAGATATATCACATATGGGCCACCTACACCTAGTTGACAGTAATCCTGTCTGATGTGTGTGTGTGTGTGTGTGTGTGTGTGTGTGTGTGTGGGAACAGTTAAGGTGTACATATATGTCTGTATGCACAGACATATATACACAATACAGTCATATAATCCGCTGTGGTTTCCAACATGTCCTGTGTTTCTCGGAGCATGCCCAGTGTGACCTTCTATACTTAGAGTGGGACCCCATTCCAGAGATAAGTGTGCTAGGTCTGGGGTTTAGTGTGCTACAGCCATACCTCTCAGGAGTACACAGGACTTTTCTCAGGGTACTGGGTTTGTTTAGCAGACATTTTCTGGTCATATTTGTAGTCTGACACTGCAATGTGTTGTGTCATTACCTAGTGCCAGACATCCTCAGATCATCACAGTGCTTTACCAGAGGAATACTAGCCGTATGATGCATAGAGCAATATTATGAGGGCAGCTATGTACATTCTTGCCCAACAAGTTCAGTTGTGAGGTGTGGCTACAGCCAGTTGAGTGATGACATGCTGTGTAAACAGTCCAGTAACTTGGTGATATACTGGCTGGGGATCTCCCTCTTGTGTGGCATCTTTCTAACCTGAGTTGTCATATCCTTGTGTGGCCATACCTCTCACTTGTCCATTTTTTGGAAGATTTTCCATGTGTTTGGCTAGAGGTTTCATCCTGTCTATGTAAACCTGTGTTTTTATGACAACTTGGTTACATATGAACAAATAAGATCAAGAAAAAACACTAGTTAAACCGCAAATGGAGAAAAATCACACTGGAGCCAAAAAGTATTGTAATAAGTGCTTTTGTTTACTAGAATAAGTAAACTTCTTCAGACAAAGTCACAGAGGAAATTAATGCCCTTAAATACAATGAAAATCATGACATAATTTCCTTCAAAAAATAGCCAGCCCCAATAAAAGTCCCAAATTATTAAAAAACTAAAAAGGTTCTTGTAACCTATAAAATACATGCTCAAGTCTTACTAAGCATTACCTTAAATACAAATAATTTACATGAAAATAATACAAAAAAAAAAAATATATATATATATATATATATATATATATATATATATATATATATATATAAATATAAATAACCTCATTAAGACTATCTAAACAGTAAATGATGATTTTCATTGTATTTAAGGGCATTCATTTCCTCTGTGACTTTGTCTGAAGAAGTTTACTTATTCTAGTAAACGAAAGCGCTTACTAGAATACTTTTTTTGGCTCCAGTGCGATTTTTCTCCATTTGCGGTTTAACTTGGTTACATATAATTGAAGGCTGATGTTACAAAATAATGACATGCATTACTGTTTCTGACTGCATAACCCTCAGACAAGTCCCACTACTGCAAAACCCTCACCCTACCAACATTCTCAGTATGTAAGGGTGATATTTACAACACATGCCTATCATTGTGTCTTTTTTCCACTTTTATTTCTAGCCTTGTCCAGACCTCTTGCTGTCAGAGATTGGGAGTTATGGATGTGGGTACAGAATGCATTCTACTGTGCAGGCATTGTCCATTATATGTAAAAGCAAACCTAAAAAAAGAACTAATTGGTAATCATTACTGGCACCAGTACCAAAAAGCACTATATTCACAAAAGCCTTAGCCCCTCAGCTACACAGCCTTCAAGACATCCTTTATATGTGTAGTATATTCCACATAGCACTGTGACTTCCAAGTATGTCAGTGACAGAGCAGTAGTGTCACTGACATGCATAATAGTTGCCACTGTAGTTATCTGCACATGTCCCTGTCAAAGACAGCACTGTACCTAGGGCACTACAAAACAACTGCCAGGAGAACATGCAGGTCAGATCCTGGCAGCATTAACCACACATACACATAACTCATTGACCCCTGCATATTGTGGACATGCAATATGTGTTTTCATGTATATTGGGACAACCCTACCAATGTGTGCTATGCTGCTGTTTCCCTGCAAATATACATGCTACTGCATTTCTGTTGGTATATGGGGGTGGGGGGCACACCTGACAACTGTGCACATTTGCATGGACTGTGCTGATATTTGCTTTACATTTTGGTTCCATTTACCATGCTATTGTGCTCTGTCTTGTGAACTAGAGGCATATCAGTAAAGACCACAGGTCAGATTGTAATGGCATACAATTGAGTTTTAGACTTCTTACCCTTCCTATATTTACTGCAACTGTGAGACCTGCTGTGCTTTCACTGTGTGAGTCTGTAGGGAGTAATTCAACATTTCCACCATTTGTGTGCCTTTTCCAGACATTTGTCTCTGGCTTTTTACAGCTGACTTGCTGTATGGGTCCGATGGGTGGGTATGGGACCCCCACACTGACATCCATGCCTGTGACCTATGTCCTCCCATTTATTTGGCCCCACACATATACTGCAGTGAGATTTGCCACCTTGGTTACTACTGCATAGTGTGGGGAGGCCAATATTGGGCAGACATTTCCTGATGTCCCACATAGTTGTCAGTTGTCTGCTGCTATCCCAGTAGGCCACGCCATTCCCTTGCATGCCTGCAGGATTACCATAGATATGCTACCAAAACATACTAATCCATTCATTTATTGTTAAGAAAACTGACTTACCTTGTGCCTACGGCAGTTGTGAGGATGGTGCTTGAGGGCTGCCTATGTTGGATGCACATTGTACACTGCCTATACATGGTAAGTTACAGGTAATGTGATGTGTGTGTCATCTATTTTACTATGTGCACGAGTCAGAGAGAGGTGTCATTCTCTGGGGTCCCAACAGTGTCACTGTGTGTACTATGCGTTGCCTCTTTGCCAAGGTCTAAGCATACTGGGCATGCCTCCATCTGCTTACAGAAGCAGGCTCAGGGGCCTCCTACTCTGAGTCCATCTGTGTCTGTGGGGACCTTGGCAATGGTTGTGAGCTGTGTGGCCCTTCCCTGTGCTATTCCTGCTGCAGCTGTTTCCACAGGATCATGTTGTTTAGGATGGCACATACTATGAACGTGTGCGCACATGTGGCTGGAGAGTACTGCAAGGCTCCCCCAGATATGTCACGGCAACAGAACCATGACTTGAGCATCACAAACACATGCTCTATAATCATCCTAGTTTGCGTGTGTTCATCATTATGGCGTGTGTGTGTGTGTGTGTGTGTGTGTGTGTGTGTGTGTGTGTGTGTGTGTGTGTGTGTGTGTGTGTGTGTGTGCGCACGCATTTCTGATTGGTGTCATCATCCATGGCTCCAGTACATAGCCAACATCATCCACCAGATGACCATATGGGATGCCCACACTGGCAAATCCCTGGTACAGGTGTGACAAATGCCAGATGTGGGAGCCATGATAGCTACCAGGGCTGCCAACACACACATTCATGATAATGCCCAGGGCATTGCACACAACCTGGCAGTTGATGGAGGGGAAGCCCTTGCGGTTTATGTTGACCCTACACTGTTCACTGGGTGGTGCTTTGATGTGAATGTGCGTGCAGTCTATCACACCCAGTACTTTCGAGTATTCTGCTACACAGTGGAAGAGGTGCATATTGCTTGTCCTGTCCTCACAGGTGTTGGGTAAGTAAATGTGCTCACCGGCATGTGGTAGCATGGCATCCAGGAACTGGTGGAGTACCCTGGATGCAGATGCCTATGAGACCCCCATCATGTCCCCAGTTGGTCTATGGAGAGTACCTGTAGC
Organism: Protopterus annectens; assembly: GCF_019279795.1. NCBI lineage: Eukaryota > Metazoa > Chordata > Ceratodontiformes > Protopteridae > Protopterus > Protopterus annectens. Next base: position 202,500,446 of record NC_056742.1, read on the forward strand.
TAGTATTCTTAAGGCTACACATACCTTGGTATCCACTGGGATGGGTTTCCCTCTGTTGGCTCTGTGTCTGAGTTGAGGCTGGCACAGCTCGATGATTTGATGCATTATGTCTCTGTCCACTCTGTAGTGCTCTACTATCTCCAGATCATGTAGCCCCTGGTAAGTTACCCTGGGTCTGAACACTCTTCACCTCCTCCTCGGTCTGTGACGGTTGTCAGCGTTATCCTCCTCACCGCCCTTAGCCACTAGCACATACTGATGGATAATGCAATGGCAGCCCCTAACATTTTTCCAGTTAAAATTCCCCTGCATGTGTACACCAATGGTGCAGAGTTTCTGGGAAAAAACAGACAGTAAGGTGTTTCCATAGTTTATACTGTTGTGCTGCAGATGCTGCTGTATGATTGACTGACTATGATGCATTCCACCTGCTAGCTGTGTAATTTGTATTTGATTGCTTTTATTCTGCTATTTTCCTTTTTTTACTTTTTTCCCTTCCCATTTCCATCTCTTTTAATCCCCAAGGTGTGCCACGCAAACCCGGTGCCCAAATGTAAACAGTTCTGCTTTTTCTGGGTTTTTTTTGTTTGTTTTACACCCAGTGCGTGCAGCGCAAACCAGTTTAGCTAAGGTAAACAATGAGACATGGCCCTCCACTGGTCACGAATATGCTCTTCATTTCATGGAATAAGTCAATACAGCCTCAGACGCACCCCTCTGCTTAGCTTTGCTCAGCTAAGCCTATCTGGGGGCCATGGAGCTAATGTGCTTGCACCATGCATGACACACCCCCTTTTCATGTCTGCTGCTCCTCTTGCTTACACGATCTTGTCATAGCACCTACGCGGTTAGGTGCAGTTTGGCACTTAGAATATTTTTGTGATTCAGTAAATTTCTCCGCATTTGCATACCCCACTGCCTTAGTCCCTAGTTACTGCACTACCACAGAGCCTTTCCCCTTGACAACCAATTTTCCTGGTATTGTTTTGATTCTGCATGCCATAGGCTATAATGGCAAAATGCAGATTTCCCTTAAAATTGTGTTTTCACATTTTTTTTTTTATTTTCGGCACGATCCCGTTTGTGCACCGCTGCCCTATGCTTAAACAGCTGGGATCGGCCAAAAAAAAACCTTTTATTTTTATAAAAAATGAAACAGTTTTCCATGCCAATGGCCATATATTTGGCCAATGGCATGCCTATAGATTGTAATACATGCTTTTATTTGAGTTGTCATGCCTCCGTTTTAGTTTTTGCAGAAATGTATTCAGCTAGTAGCCCAATACATTTCTGCAACTAGCTCTGTTCTTGCACAGATGCCTGCCTACTTGCTGAATCACTAATTCACTTCATTTGCATGGTTTTCACCAGCAAATAAGGTAATTAGCACCTGCAACACATAGACCTCACAGTCAGAGTGTCAAACAGTCACAGCCCTTAAGGCCAAACACAATGCCAGACACACTAGTCATTGGGGACTCCATAGTCAGACACACTGACGTCCCGCTCACCAGACTGAGTAAGGAGAAGGTCACAGTAAGCTGCCTGTCGGGCGCTAGAATCCGCCACATAACGCAAGCACTCAGGTCTCTCAACAGCAGGTACAAATATGACTCAGTCATTGTCCACGCTGGTGTAAACGACCTGAGACGTACCTCCTTGGACTACATGAAAGAGACTTTGAGGAGCTCTCTGATTATGTAGCCCAGGCAGGTATGACCCTGACCTTGAGCAGTATCCTACCTTCACCAAGAATGATGCCACAATACAGAGATAAGATGATCAGCTTTAACAATTGGCTTAAACACTGGTGTCATTCAAAGGGGATCCAGTGTCTGTCTGCCTGGGATGACATGCTGGACAAGCCACGCTGCTTCGAGGGGCGGCTTGCACCTGTCACCCTGGGATTCGGATATTGGCAAAGGCTCTTGCCACCCCCATAGTGCCTTTTTAGGCAAGGCTCAAATTCTAAACCTACCACCCTAGAACACAAAAAGGAAAAAACTAAGGGTAATGCTGCTCAATGCCAGAAGTCTAAATCTCAAAATGCACGCACTCGAGGCCCTTCTCAGTATGGAGAACATCGATGTCTGTGCTGTGACAGAAACCTGGTTCAAGGCTCTTGAGAGCACGCCAGCGCTATCAGGTTTTACCTCCAATCTGTCGGGACCTTGGCAAGGGGACTGGCCCTTCCACCCTGCAGGATCATGTTGTTTAGGATGGCACATACTATGAACGTGTGTGCACATGTGGCTGGAGAGTACTGCAAGGCTCCCCCAGATATGTCACGGCAACAGAACCATGACTTGAGCATCACAAACACATGCTCTATAATCATCCTAGTTTGCGTGTGTTCATCATTATGGCGTGTGTGTGTGTGTGTGTGTGTGTGTGTGTGTGTGTGTGTGTGTGTGTGTGTGTATGTGTGTGTGTGTGCGTGCACGCATTTCTGATTGGTGTCATCATCCATGGCTCCAGTACATAGCCAACATCATCCACCAGATGACCATACGGGATGCCCACACTGGCAAATCCCTGGTACAGGTGTGACAAATGCCAGATGTGGGAGCCATGATAGCTACCAGGGCTGCCAACACACACATTCATGATAATGCCAAGGGCATTGCACACAACCTGGCAGTTGATGGAGGGGAAGCCCTTGCGGTTTATGTTGACCCTACACTGTTCACTGGGTGGTGCTTTGATGTGAATGTGCGTGCAGTCTATCACACCCAGTACTTTCGAGTATTCTGCTACACGGTGGAAGAGGCGCATATTGCTAGTCCTGTCCTCACAGGTGTTGGGTAAGTAAATGTGCTCACCGGCATGTGGTAGCATGGCATCCAGGAACTGGTGGAGTACCCTGGATGCAGATGCCTATGAGACCCCCATCATGTCCCCAGTTGGTCTATGGAGAGTACCTGTAGCTAGTATTCTTAAGGCTACACATACCTTGGTATCCACTGGGATGGGTTTCCCTCTGTTGGCTCTGTGTCTGAGTTGAGGCTGGCACAGCTCGATGATTTGATGCATTATGTCTCTGTCCACTCTGTAGTGCTCTACTATCTCCAGATCATGTAGCCCCTGGTAAGTTACCCTGGGTCTGAACACTCTTCACCTCCTCCTCGGTCTGTGACGGTTGTCAGCGTTATCCTCCTCACCGCCCTCAGCCACTAGCACATACTGATGGATAATGCAATGGCAGCCCCTAACATTTTTCCAGTTAAAATTCCCCTGCATGTGTACACCAATGGTGCAGAGTTTGTGGGAAAAAACAGACAGTAAGGTGTTTCCATAGTTTATACTGTTGTGCTGCAGATGCTGCTGTATGATTGACTGACTATGATGCATTCCACCTGCTAGCTGTGTAATTTGTATTTGATTGCTTTTATTCTGCTATTTTCCTTTTTTTACTTTTTTTCCTTCCCATTTCCATCTCTTTTAATCCCCGAGGTGTGCCACGCAAACCCGGTGCCCAAATGTAAACAGTTCTGCTTTTTCTGGGTTTTTTTTGTTTGTTTTACACCCAGTGCGTGCAGCGCAAACCCGTTTAGCTAAGGTAAACAATGAGACATGGCCCTCCACTGGTCACGAATATGCTCTTCATTTCATGGAATAAGTCAATACAGCCTCAGACGCACCCCTTTGCTTAGCTTTGCTCAGCTAAGCCTATCTGGGGGCCATGGAGCTAATGTGCTTACACCATGCATGACACACCCCCTTTTCATGTCTGCTGCTCCTCTTGCTTACACGATATTGTTATAGCGCCTACGCAGTTAGGTGCAGTTTGGCACTTAGAATATTTTTGTGATTCAGTAAATTTCTCCGCATTTGCATACCCCACTGCCTTAGCCCCTAGTTACTGCACTACCACAGAGCCTTTCCCCTTGACAACCAATTTTCCTGGTATTGTTTTGATTCTGCATGCCATAGGCTATAATGGCAAAATGCAGATTTCCCTTAAAATTGTGTTTTCACATTTTTTTTTTTATTTTCGGCACGATCCCGTTTGTGCACCGCTGCCCTATGCTTAAACAGCTGGGATCGGCCAAAAAAAAACCTTTTATTTTTATAAAAAATGAAACAGTTTTCCATGCCAATGGCCATATATTTGGCCAATGGCATGCCTATAGATTGTAATACATGCTTTTATTTGAGTTGTCATGCCTCCGTTTTAGTTTTTGCAGAAATGTATTCAGCTAGTAGCCCAATACATTTCTGCAACTAGCTCTGTTCTTGCACAGATGCCTGCCTACTTGCTGAATCACTAATTCACTTCATTTGCATGGTTTTCACCAGCAAATAAGGTAATTAGCATTATGCAGTGGTGTCTGTGCAGGAATAGTGTAAGCAGGCTAGTGCACATCAGAACAGTAGTTTACTGGATCGTTCGTCAGCCATATTCCGTGCAGGAGCGGCTACACTGTTCCTGCTTGGAAAAATATACTTATTGAATCACAGGGTATGAAAATCAGTTCTAGCATTTTTTTATCTTTCTTTATTACAGTCAACAGTGTAATGTCTAAACTTTTTCTAAAGATACCTACTTCTTTTTTAGCCTTTTCTAACTCTCTATTTCACCACTAAATGCTATTTGTTCTAAATCTTACAGATACCAGGGAATATAACTCTCAATTAGATGATTTATGAATGCATAAATATTCTCCAAACCATTACCAGTATCATCAAAACATAATGCTTCCTCCTACTTCCATTTAATTATTTCTTCATTAATTTTCATATAGTCAGCTATATAAAATGAATGTCTGTTATAGTGCAATTTTTTACCTTCTTATACAAATAAAATAAAGCTAAGGAGTTCTTTCATTAAGTTCAGTAATGGTCTGGTCCCATCTGTTCAGGTTCAGTTGAACATTGTACATCTTTCCTAACTAAATTAATTCAAGCCATATCTAATATACTATCGCCACCAGTGGAATTCCATAATAGCTGTTTATTCCCACGCTCCAGACTACTTTTGACTACATCATTAACTTCCCTGCACCAGTGATAAAACCCTGTCAATGAACATTGGGGCATTCAAATCACCAGCAGCAAACTCATAACCCTGCTCAAAATGGGAAATAATAATATTATTGAAATGTAGATTTTCATCAGCACTTAAACTAGGAGGTCTATAAAATAATCATACCCTCACCACAACTTTTTATAAGATAGATGTTAACTGAAATTCATAAATCATTCTATTACTTATATTTGATACTAAATTCGCATTCATATAAATAAATACTCCACCACCCTTCTTTTGTTACCTAAAATTATGATATGGCCTATAACCAGGCAACCAAATTAGAGGGTTCCTTTTACAGAACCAAGCCTCTGTTATTACAAAAACGTGAACACTACACTTACCCATGTGTTTCTTAAAAATAAAACTATTATTAGCCTAACTGAAATTAAACTTATCAAAATCAAAATACAAATAATTATGAATCATATCTTCCCTTAAAATTAAACATCTAGCCACATTAAAAAGAAATTGACCAAACTTTACAGCAGATATTACAGACCAAAATACTAATTCAAATACCTATATTTTTACTCATATTAATACTATTAATCATGTACCTGCTGAGTAAAGCAATATTACATCTTCCCACATTGCTTACCATGCAGCTTACTATTCTTAGAGACATTTTAAGGCAAGCAGCATGTTCCTCATAATACAGCCCCTTAAACATGTCACTTTAAACAGATCCTTATTTTTACCAAAAATATGATTTCTAACTGTTTATAACATAGAATCATGAAATAATTGCTACATTTCTATAAATAATGTTATATTGCAGCTGATTTTTCCCCTTCTTGTCCAACCACACATCTAACAAAACTGAACTTCCCTGTATACTTTTAATTTTCTAACAAAATCATATACTACATTATTTTCTTCATAATTCAAACATCTTTTTACCCCAGTCTGTCTTTGTTTTGTTTCGGAACAACTAATCTTCTCAGATAAATCCACATCTTCTTTTCTGCTCCTCTCTACAACCACACTGCAATTAATATCACTTTCCTCCTGATTCACATTATTTTGTAAAACGTGTCGTCCCATATTCTGATGTTTAATTTCTAAATTATTTACACTGTCGGATATAGTATACTAAAAGGTAAGGTTTGAGCCTTGCTGTTTTTAATACCTTAACATCAGGAAACAAGTAAGTAGAAATTATTCCAGGTTTTGTTTGTTTGTGTCTTCCGGCTTTTCCCGGTTAGGGGTCGCCACAGCGGAACTCCGGTCCGCTAATGATTGGCAGTAGAGTTTTACGTGCTGGCTTGCCAGGCCTAACGCACAACCTTCAACGAAGGAACGCCCTTTCATGCATGTCACCACAAAGAAGACAGTCTAACGCAAATAATTCCTATTTCATCAAACATTTTAATGAACTCAGAATGACATGATTTCTCTAAGTCCAGACATTTTTTACAAGTTCTCTTCTCTAACTGCCTTCCACCACATCAGAATACATTTCACATACCTTACATTTAAACAAAATTTTCCTTTCAAGAAAATCCCAGAGTCTGAATTTATCCATTTTTTCCATTATTTAACCACGACCACACAACACAAATAACAAGCATAACATGCAAAGATGCAGAAACAAATCCTTATGTCTTTACATCACCGTGAATGCATCCACTCACTCCTGTCTGCTTGTAGTTCCTGTTTTAAATACGCAGATCAGCCCTGCAACTAGTCAGTAGCACAACCACTCATTTCAAACACTGACAAAAAATAAAAAAAAAAAATTAAAAAAATCTGGCAATCCAGTATCTTCTAGTTCTTCCTGGACTTACCCAAAACTTTCAATATGGTCTGTTACCAAAAACTCTTAAACAGACTCTCAACTTTTGGGGTGAACAATTCCTCACACCATTGCTTTTATTGTTGCTTAACATTAAGAGAACAGGCTGTAAAATGGCTGATAGATTATTCCTTTTTCCTACCAATAGTATCAGTATGCCGCAGTGGTACGGCGGTAGCATTGTTACCTCACAGCAAGAGGTTCTCCCGTTTGATTCTCGGCTGGGCTTGGGAGTGCCTTCTGTGTGGAGTCTGCATGTCCTCCCCACGGTTGGGTAGCGTTCGAAAGACATGCATGTGTAAATGGATGTGCCTTCGTTGAAGGTTGGGCGTCGAGCTGGCACTTCAGTGTTTCGTAAAAATCTACTGCCAATCATTAGCGGACCGGAGTTCCACTGTGGCGACCCCTTACTGGGAAAAGCTGAAAGACAAACAACAAGTACCAGTATGCATCCCCAAGGCTTCATCCGAGGATCCCTTCTATATAATCTGTTCATCAATGACCTCCACTCAGCAGCCTTACATGCCACTGCAGTACAATGCGCAGATGCCTGTACACTAATCTGCTCAGCAACAGCCCTAGAAACCTGACAAAAATGAATACAGTCATCCTCCCACCCATCAAAATCTGGCTTGACAGTTCACATCTCTTCTTCAACCCCACAAAGCTCCAAATTGATGCTATTCACCCCAAAACAATGCAATGCCTAAAAAAGCTCATGCTCCATCACCTCAAAAAATAACACTTTAATAAAATGAATGGATCATAACAAACTACTTGGAATTATCACTGACAACCAAATGAAATCTGATAAACATATTTCACAAGCCATAAAAAAACTCATCAAAAATAGGCAGTCTCTATAGAGCAAAACCATCCTCACAATATACAGCCAGAATAAGTATTGCTGCAGCCTATTTACTCCCTACTCTTCTGTATGTAACACCTGTTTTTAACCTGACTACTACCCTAACCTATACATTTCAACAGTGCTATAAACCAAGGCATTTAACCTAAGCTGCCACATAAGCCCCTCAACAGTAAATGGTCCTCTATAATTTTACCTCTCACATCCCTCTGAAGTTGTTCAATAACTGTGAACCTAAACGTGTGATGGACAATTCATAATATTCTTAGCCAATGCATTTGATTCCTTCCCCCTAATAATTTCCCTAACATGTTCATACATCTCCAGGGCTTAATGAAGCCTGTTCTGTTTTGTCTGTATTAAAATGGAAGAGTTTGGAGTATTAGTAATTTTCCTTATTATTTCTTTATGATGTTTTTTTCATTCATTTTTCATGTCATGGTTGATTGTTTAAGAAAATATAAGTTATCAATTAATGACATATTAATTATAATATTATATGTTTTATATTGAATTTAGTGCAGTATGTTATTGCTGATCATTGTTGTATAGCTTTTATTACTTTAGGGTCTTAATTAACAGTATCATGTGACTTTTATTGGGTATAAATGAGTGTGGAAACTTTTTAGCAATAAATCTGATGAAGTCCTTCGGGATAAAAGAGCTTAACTAGTCTACTGTTTCCTACAGTAAAGTGCAGTGTGAGTTTCATCTTCTGGTCCTGGTGATTTGTTTGCCTTTGGTTCTTGGTTTGGTTCAGACTTTCTGTTTTATGATATCTGGTTCACAACTTTGAGCAATGATACAGACAGCACAAAATAAAACGATGTATGCATTATCATACCCAGGCTATGCAAAGCAAATTAGGCAATGGCTACCCTGTGCATTAGGCATAACTACATCCATACATGTACACAAGACACAATAATCAGCATTTGTACAGTTAAAGAAAACACAGTGACAGTAAGCCTTAACACTGTAATATGGGGTAGGGTCATAGATGCAAATACAGTAGCAACTTACTTTGGTAAGAGGTTGTGAGGAGTAAGAGATAATATTATCCAGTGAAGAGGATGAGCTTTTATAAGATGACCATTGGTGATAATCGTTGTGGTGGCTGGGCTTGACACAGAATGCAGTAAAAGCATAGAGCAATGGGATCATGCACATGCACCCTGGTACATGTCTCATGTCATGAGTACAGACAACACGGTTGTCCATAACCTGGATAATGGCCACAGACAGATATAACATGATATGCACCCCGGTGATATTAAAAGTATAGTCCTATGGGATCATTCTTTAGCAGCCTAGTGAACTCTCCAAGGTCTGAAGCCTGAGAACCATCAGTACCCACAACTGTGTAAAGGTGATGGCCAGGAACAGCAAGCTGTGTGACAGTGATGCTGTCTCAGCAATGGTTTGTGTAGTCTATGTAAGGTCAGCATGTTCCTAACCTCCTTGTATCCAGGCTACTTCAAGACTATGGGCTCCATGGCATAGAGAGGCAGAACAAAAGGCAGTCATTATGCATCTCAATGAAGCACCAAGAAGTCAACAGTTGACTTCAACTACACTGTCTTTATACTCCACATCACTGTCTAGATGTTGCATGCCATCATTCAAGCAATGATGCATCTGTTACCTCAAAGGACAGGTATGCAGAAGTTCCTTGGTGAGTCAGTCCTACCACCATCTCAGCAATGCTGGTGGATCAACTGCAAACTACTAACCTCTGACCATATAACATCAAAGCTATACAGTTTCATTGGTAGAACTTAACTGTAAGCATCATCCCTCATCATCCCTCACTATCTCCATAATTGAGGCTCCTTTTCCATCTAATTATGTCATAATCTGTATTAAACACAACATCCTGCTTCACCTTACCATTTACATGCCTAATCCTATTCCTTCTCCATCCCTACTTATACACTATTATTCCCTTATGTGTTACACTAGACAGCTGTTCACTTAAATTCTTTTCACATTTTCCAAACACTCCACATTAACTTGCCACACAGTGGCAGTCTCTCCCTATCTTCTTTCTAGTCCCCTTATTCATTTTTGTTTCCTAAGACCTCTGGACATCTTTCTCCCACTTCCTTTTAAAATCCTCTGCCCAGCCTAGACTGCACACTATGCCCTTCCAGGCATGCTCAGGCCTCTTTTTAAGCAAACTATCTACTAGCTGCAGCTCCACCCTTTTTTTTTTACTCTAATGAGAACTCAGGATACCAATCCAAAGAGATAAAGTATCACCCATGTCTCATGAACTTCATTCCGATACACCTTCACCTGCAGATGCACTGCAACTTCCCATAAAATGTCTCACCCAGTCATAAATTAATCACATCTGCTTCCCCAGACATTCAATATACAACATTGTTCCAATCCCCCTTCCACTATCATCCTAGAGTCCTGTATCACCTATGATATAATTTGTTAATCAAAGACTCCACTTTAACCAACAGCTCCATGCAGTTTGTCTCCACAGTTCTCCAAAACATAGGAATGCAGCTTAATCATACCATACTTTTCTACTATCAGGGTAAATTGATGCACCTCACCTCTGATCCCATTGCTACCTATCTGAACTACTACTGACTTCCTGGGAAGGAAATCACAAATGTAACTCCTCCCCTAAATTACTAAACATTTCCATGACCTGCATAAACAGTTCATCCATATTAAACAACACCATCATGTAGTCATTTGTGAAGATATTACTACTACTCTTACCTCCCTCTCTTGCAAAATCCTGCTGACCATTTGAGATATTTTTTCCATTGCAATAAAAAAGTTGGAAATAAAGGGCATTGCTGCTTCATTCCTCTATTCAGGTTGGATTTATTTCAAACTGTCCCCCTCATTTGTTAGTATGTGGATCAATGCCCCTTTGTACAGCATATGAATCATGTTATAATCTCATCCTCCCAAGATTGAAGTTTTAAAGGTATCCTTGGTGTCCTTTAGAACAGTCTGAACTCTCCCCTTTTCTTCCCCATAGATCTGAGTAACATAGTTTAGAAGCAATTGAATGGCTATTCAATGATTGGCCATTAATAACCCATACCTGAGTATTTGCAATGTGATGATCTGTAGGAGGACAATCCAAAGCATGGCTGGTGAAACCCTTACATGCAAATTACTGTCAACAGTGCATAGCATGTGCGGATGAAAATATGCTGGGTCCTTTCAGTCCCCTTTCCCTTTAGCAAAATTATCACTGTGGCCATCTTCTCTGAAGCCTGCATACTTCACCTTTCCATAATGTCATTCAACAACACTTCATAACTTCAGTATCCATCACCTTAAAATAATTAAGGGTGAAGCTGTGAGGTTGTCCTGTTGTGATCCCTTTTACTTATGTAGTGACCACCAACACCCACCTTATGCCCAATGGTTTATGCAGAATCACAATACCCTTCTCACACAAGCAGTAAACCTTCCACCTTCCACTTATAATGCCCTGTCAGCTATAGTAGGGACATCCCCTGTATAACTAAGTATAAAATGGAATGTGTTTTTTTCTCTGATACCCTCACTCTTAATCAGCCTCTCCTCATCTCCTTCCTTTATGCTCATCAATGCTCTTGTTCTCTTCCTGAATTCTGACTCACAATACGTTTCCTCCAGTATCCTCAAATCATCATTCAAACATGAGATCCTGGTAATTCATTCTCCTACTGTCCTGCTCTCCACTTTTCTCTGAAGTTTCCATAGCTCTCTCTCTCATTCATATTCTTTTTTTTTTTTACTCAAATGAGCTCTCATTCATATTCCAATCATATCCCACCCATTCCCTGTAACTCATAATCATTCCTCGCCTTGACATCTGATCTCAAACTATTCCATGTAACACCCTTCCCATCAGCCTCTGAAGTCTCTTTTGCCTACCAATTCCTCCCTTTGGCTGTCTTCAGTATGCCAGCTCCAACTAAGATCCAACAACTCCTTGATTTCCCCATCTGTCTTTCCCTTTGCAAGGGCAGGAAGATCAGAAATACACTTATGAGTCTTCCCCTTGTCATCATGAAACAACCTATACAGACTGCTTTCCTCACAAAAGTCATCCCTCAATAGAGTGAATTACATCTTCACACCCCATTTCACTCATTCTATATCGAGTACCTCTATCATCTCAGGCAGTCTATCCAGTACAAGGTCCACAGGCAAATTAAAACAATCTTCTGCAATCCAACCATTATAATCATTCCTCATTATCTACTAGTTTCTGAACAATCTTCCGTTACCTCAATAGTGTCCTGATTAGGCCTGTAACAGAAAGCAAATGCACTCTGCCCTTTCCGAATGCAGCAACCCATCACCCACATGTCACCCCTAATTGCATGTTATGTATTCCCACATCAGAATCCTTTATTAAAATACCCCCCCCCACACACACACACTTTTGGCATATGCTAATCATAACCACATAAAACCCTTTCCTTTATGTAACTTTACATACCTTACATGCTCTAGAATTTGTTTCTTGCATCATCACAATGTCATTTCTCTCACTTCACAATTTTAGAAGAGCCCTCTTCATCTTTTTAGAATAATTAATTCTCCTTACATCCTGTATACCCTTCCAAATGTGCCCTTATTTCACCTGACTCCTCTGATAAAGTTACTTTCTTAGATGATGTCATCCATCAGGATAATTTCAATAAGAAATTGATTAGCAAATTTAGTCAGGAAGGCAGCAGTAATTAAATAGTTCATTACATTATGGAAGTTATCATCACATCTATGTTTGGAATAAGGACACAAGTTCAGGAAATGAGCTTAGAGAAGCATGGTCTGTAATTTGTGATCTGTGAGCCTATAGCTACACTGTCCACACAGTTTTTAATTAGATGTTATCTAAACTGGAGGGGCAGAAAAATCTGAGTTGGCGGGTAAAGAATATATAACTAAGTACACTGAGTAGGAGAAATCAGGCATCATTAAAACAGCAACAACTGTAGTCAGGGTTTAAAAATGCAGTGCTGGTCTTAGAATGCCCATGTTTTGAGAATTGTTTGCCAGCTTACGTGCACTCCATGTCAGTATTATTACAAAAGTAGCCTGTGGTGGGTGTTCTGTAGCAGTAATATCATTTGACCAGTAGAACGGCATATGATTTAAAAGTGAGAGGAATGTGGCTTCCCTTTGATGATTTGTTAAAAGAACTAAAGGTGGAAGTTTTACCATTCAGACCAGATACAAGTCATTCTAATATATAGATGGCTACCATGTTAGACCATAATGACCATACAGGGCAATGAATAATCATTAGCAGGATTGGTCAGAATAGAAGTCCTGCACTCCTACTGAGTATAACGTCTCCTTTATTGTCACTGGATTGATACATGTTAAAGTTTGACTGTGCTGGGTTTTGGCAGGGAATAAGTCTAACACTTTTGTTGTCACAAGGGAAACTCCCATATGGGTAGAAAAGAGAACAAGTAATGGAGGTGTCACTCAAAGCTGGTGTTTTATGAGAAGAAAGGAGGAATATGATGATTGGTGGTAAATGTCCATGGTGATTACAAGAGTCTATGTAGGAACTCGTATTCTGGGACTATCTTCAAAATATAAGCAGTACCCTGAAAGATGAGTTTAGCATGACTAATGAACAAATGTTTAGAGCAGGTTTTGATGTGAGACTGTATGACCCAATTTATGGTAAGAAAGGTGTTAACCTAATTTCATTTAAAAGAAGATAAGTTGGTAAAATAGTGTTATGGAAGATTAACACAGCTTTTTATTTCTCGGATCTATATTAGAAGCATGAAAATGCTTCTAAGCGAATACAGAAACAGCAACACATATCGAATCGCATTTAAGCGATTTGATGAATATGTCATAGGGCGAGGAGATGGTTGACCAACTTCACGGAGTTGCCCTTTCCTTCCCTATAGTGCTATCTTGGAGTTGGTATACTTAGTTAGGGGGGTGTGGGGGGTGGAGCCCCCACTTGTTTATGATGTTAATTTTTTTTTTTAGCGAACGACATTGTAAGTTTTTTTCCTAGGGAAAAATTTGCTTACAAGGCCGTTCGCTATTTTTAGGTTTTGTGCATTATGTGTCGAGTTTTATGTAGTCGCACATATGCACTTTCATTCTTATAGACCCTATCCCTCATTAGCAGAAATATAAAACATCCCATTGTGAATTATCCTTCAAGATGATGTTCAGATAGTTCTTTATTGTTTATCACCTATCTTTTCATAGAGGCACTAATAAGACTATGAAGGAAGGAAAATAATGCATCACTACATAGATTGACCCCTGGATTCACGAATCCTCCGTGTAAGACTTAATAAGTCTTACTTGGAGGCTGCAGTTGAATGGTATGATGTCAGTGTGCCATGAATATGCATGAGGGCACGCTGACCCAACTGTAAGTCATACACGGACTGTATAAGAAAGCAGGGGGCATGTCCAACTGTCGAGCAGTCTAAATGTCCACTCCCCTGCAAATGTTTGAAAAGTAAAAGCAAATACAGTGGAGCGAGTCCGCTCAAATGTCCCTGCACCCAACACCACACACCCTGATATTGTAAACCCCCATCACAGTTATAAAAAGCAAAACATTAAATTTATTTTTTTAAATTCCCAAAATAGCTGCCCGTATTTGTGCGTGTGTGCGCGGGTGTACCCATTGCTTAGCTAGAGTTAGCAATTCTGACATGGAAGAGCATAAGAAAAAATGTTTATGCAAATCACACCAAATAGCAATAGCATAATGGTAGAGAGTTCGCACAAAGAAGAGGCATTCTTGGTTCGAGTCCCACCACTCCCTTCGTATTTATTTTTAAATCAGTATATGAAATAATACCAGACAAATATGTGTAAATAGTACTACAACGCAGTGAAATGGCCAATGTATCAGTGAACAAAATAAATATTTTAAATGATCCTGATATATAATTGCCTGCAGTTAAGCAGTGCTTCACCCTGCACAATAGAGTTGCCCATAGTTTAATAACGGTTAACCCAGCGCAATAGAGGTGCCCATAGTTTAATAACGGTTAACCCAGCGCAATAGAGGTGCCCATAGCGAAATAGCGCTTTAACCAGTGCAATGTGTTTGCGCGGACGTGCGCGCCGTGCCAACCAGGGCAATGTAGGGCACCAAGGAGCAATGTAGAGCAAAGTTGCTTAAACACAGCCACACCCCCTAGCCTGTCTGGACAGTATGAAAATAAAATGAATGGCAAGGTTCGCACCCAGGACTCTGTGCATCACAAGCAAAGTACAGAACCACTAAGCCATGACAACTTAGGGGAAACAGCCACTGTTAGCATACATATACTTACTAATGGTAGTTTAACCATTAATAAGCAGGTCTGTAGTCAGCCGAGAATTTTAAAAAATGGCCAATCACAAAAACGTGCGGGAAATGCGGCATATTTAAGCCCCATAGGCGGGAATACACACCATAACTGATTGTAGCTCACATCTGCAGTTAGAATGGCTGGTGTCGGAGAGGGAACATGCTTCCGAGCGCAACATTGGGGCATTGAGGAGTCGAAATACATGGTTTGGCTCCTTGTCCACCGTCATGAGTCAAGACTCCTGCAGGGCCAGTTCCAAGGGACGGAGTACAAGGCAGAGGCTTGGAACTGGTTAGCTCATGACCTCACCAGTACCACAGGCTTTCCTCAGACTGGTGAGCAGGTCCATCACGACCATGCAGACCTGAAGAGACGGAAGCAGGACTACCTGAACCAATGGATACAGGAGGCCCGTGGGATGCAGGATGCCCCACAACTGAGTATGTAGCCATGGAATGCAGTATGTAAGAACTGATAATTGAGTATGTATAATGGATAGGTATGTCTCAATATCCCTTCATTTACTTTACAGCTGCAGGTGACCATGCTGCGAATCAGCAAGCCTATGCTGATAGGCTGCTAGGGCTGCACACCAGGCAGGTTAGTGATTATTCTGCATGAATTGTTATATAAAATATGGGAGAGAGCATGAAAGAAAGTGTTGTAGTCCAATAATACAGCCATAAAATTGCCTGAATAAGTCCTCTGCATGTACCGTCAGATAAAAACATCAGAGAGGCAGAAAAAGAGTGCAGTAACCCATTAAGAAAGGTAACATATGTCTGGAATAATATCTCTGCAGGCACTGTCATATAAAATAAGTGAGTGAGCCTGAAAAAAGAGTGTTCTAACCTATTAATAAAGGTATAATATGTCTTGAACATGTCTACCATATGCACCGTTAAAACAAATAAAGGAGTGAGCTTGTGGAAAAGTGTGTAATGCCATTAATAAAGGTCTAAAACCCGGAGTGTGTCTGTGTCACAGAGTTTGAAATATTGTTGTACCCTTGCATTATACAAATAGTACTGTTTGAAAAAGTGCTGGCAACCCAGAGTTGTGCAGTCCCATATAAAGTGGGTGATGGAAGTGCTAGTAGCTGTGAAGCATATATACAGTCCGCAACAGTCAGTTACTGGCTGGCATGCATAAGTAAATCTGGCACACGTGTAGCATGTTATTTTTTCACCAGAAATGTGAGTGTGTGTCAAGAAATGCAGGGTTCTGTACAAATTGAAGTGAAAATGTCATGTGAAAACATCCCAGATATGTAGATAAAGAAATAGAAATGCAATCAAGAAATATGTAGCAGCAACATCTGCATCCTGGACAGTTATTATGTCAGATATAGGTCAGGCATATATTGAACTAGCCAAACCCATTACACAACCTAATGTATGGTGGCAAGTGTAATAATACATGTAGGGGGATATACACCTGCAGTCACTAGGAATGTAGTGTAGACTAAAAGGTAATTATAAGATGTTAACCGAGGTTTTTTTCTACACCCTACTGTATGTGCATAAACCATGCAATTCCACACCTCAATGGGTAAGTGTAATCTTAAATATTTGTTGGGACATATATCCTATTGTTCTATAAATATTTGCATTCATGTTGATGCATGTGCCCTGTTTAAACACCACAATCATGATGGCCTGTTGCTACCAAACATCCCTGCATGCTGTTGGAATATCCACTGTGGTTCAATATATGCATGTGTTATGCTTGCTGTTCAACTGTTGGAACCTTGGTGTGTTGGGTTAATGGGAATATTACTGCATGCTGTTACAACTAATCTGGAATGCTGTTGTTTATGTTGTAATTAAACACACCTAATCACAGAATGTATGGGAAGGCCAGTCCCAGAAGACCCACCTGCCCCTCCTCAGCTGGCGAGTGCACTTGGCACCAGCAGGTCCGGTGCCCAGCATGGGTTCCCCTCCTCCGTTTATCCTGTGCCGCCTTCAGGTGGAAGCACTGCAGGGGATGGGGCTTGTCCCCCCCGTGCAAGCGTGGGTGGAGAAGGGCCACCAGTCACCCTTCGAAGGGTCCGGGTTGTAGTGCATAGGGAGATCCAGCGTTCAGTTACTGATCCCCTATGCCAGCTCGAGGCGAGAGTGGCGCATCTCATGGGTGAGCCTGCCCATCCTATGCAACCCTCAGCACAGCCACCCTCGGGACTGTGAAGGTGCAGTGGTGACTGTCCATGGGTGGGGATATCAGTTACACTGTTACCATCTGTGGGCTCATGGGCTTGCGATTTCCAAACATCCGACCCCATCAGTTGTGTTCACCCACCCCATGTGTCATACACCGCCCCTGTATGCGTCTTGTCTGTCTTATCTGTTTACCTCCCCAACTTACCGCCCCGGACATACCTACTTCCTCTACCTCACTTCCCACTCTCACCTGAAAAAAAACAAAAAACAAAATGGGCAATCTGTACCCACAAAAAAATTACGCCCCATACATAGCTGCCCATTTCGCACACATGTCCACTGGACATGTAAACTGATAATTATAATTGGCAGTACAACATACTTTGTTGTCCTCACCCCTCTCCCAGGGGTGGAAGGTTTCAAATATCACTCCAAATTTATTGCATATGCACAGCTGTTGCTGGTAAAGAAATGGGCAGCTATATGGACCTTCCCTACACCTATCCTGCACATCCTGAGCTTGTTTACCTACTGTCTGTCTGTCTTTGTGCCCCCTTTTCACCACTTTCCTATCTCCCCAGTTTCTTTTCTTTCAAAGAAATTAGCACAGGGGTTAGTGGGAGTAAGCACTTTTAAGCAGTAGTAAGCAGGTTTAAGCGAGTGTGCGCATGTGTGCCCTTAGCTAAGCATTGTGCAAACCCATGCAAACCTGCTTACGACTGCTTAAAAGTGCCTTAGTCACTCTATGGCCCTTGTCCTGCTGAGCAGCAAAAGAAAAAACCTCTGTCAGTCTCAAACCCCAGACCATTGACACAACAGCCTGCATGAATTACCACTAAGCCACAGCAGATATACAAATAACTTGCTTCTGAAATAAATATATAATGCATTACAATGAGGGAATGTAAATGGAAATTAGGAATGGTATAACAAAAATCCTGTTCTGTGGGTCTTTACCAGCAGTGGTTGTGGAATTGCATGACATGACTGTGAAAGGAGAACCAGCCATCCTAGCAGGGAATAATGTTACAGTAGCACCTTACAAACACCACACAGTATCAGACCATGATAAATACTGGCCACAGGAATACAGTGCAATAACCACATTTATATGGCAGCTAATTGTGTAAGTCAGAAATAAAGTACATAATCCCATGTATCCTGTGTTAGCATTTGGAGGGGTAAGTACATATTTACACTGAGAAGTGTGTGCTGGAAGCAGCAACTTTCAGGTTTGAGTACAACATGCATATAACTGGCTACAATCCTAGCTTCAGATAAGAGACATATACCAACCTTCAGACTGACACAATGGTGTCCAGAGCAAACAAGCATGGGCCCCACCTTGGAAAGCTGAAAGGGCTACTCCTTCCTAACCTAGCATTTTATAGCAGTGGGCTGCAATCACAATGAGTAATGCAATCACCATGTAGGCTGCATGCAATTACTGAATGGTGGGCAGCAATTGGTGCAGAGGCTGTCACGTGCACAAGTGCAGATACCTAGAAAAGCAGGCTGTACCTGCAGTCCACACATGCAATTCTATCATTGCAGGTGCTGGGATATATACATATATATATATATATATATATATATATATAGAGAGAGAGAGAGACATGGACACAGACACAGACAGAGACAGAGACACAACATGGAGAGAAATTGAGACATAAACCGAAATAGAGGGGTAAAACCCAAAACAAACAACCAAAAATAAATAAATAAATAAATAATGAAAACCAACAAAACCATAACACACGGAACAGGGAAATACAAAGGTAAGGTATGTAACTCACATGTATGTGTTGGCATGTAGTAGATGTTCTTAAAGAGTACTCTACACACTGCAAATCATCCATGTGTGGCAGCAGTACATATCTATCTGTATCTGCACATGTGCATGGGGCAAGGGACATACTGCAACTGTTAGTGAAGGGTGGACAGATATCGGTCATTGAAGGTTGATATGTGCATATATCTATGTAGGTTATAGTGTGTGGCCTAGAAAACAGCATGCAGTGCTGATATATGTCTTGTGGGGGTTAGATGCTGTGGGACTTATTTGTCAGATCTGCTGTGTTGCAGCCAGTGAGGCCTGCTAATGCTACATTGGCTGAGGACATCCACATGCATTCTGCACAACACTGTGTAATATAATCAAATAACTGTACATCCCTCAACTGTCACATAAGTGATATCCCCACCATGAAAGGTGGACTGTACATGTGCCTATATGTACATCCATGTGTACAGCAATGGATGTGTGCATGTATGTGTATAGATATGCATATATATATATATATATATATATATATATATATATATATATATATATATATATATATATATATATATATATATATATCCATATAGAGAGAGAGGGAGAGACAGAGAGACACAGGGTCATATGTACTGCAACAGGTATGTGCTGACCAAGGCATGGACTGTAGACAAGTGTTGATACTGCAGTGCCATTCCTTCTTTCCAAAACACCGTACCCATTAACTACCAAATAGGTAGAGATCTACCTAACAATGAAGGTTTGATAAAGGAACATGGGACACAGGTGGACAGCAGCCTCTGCTTTGATGAAGACAGTGCCACACTACACATGTAATCCGTCTGTGTGTTATGTGTCATGACAACAGGTGTGTCATCTATAGAAATTTAGGGCAGTGTTCCCCTCTACTCATCACAATGCCCTGTGTGGTATGTACCTCACATGACAACTACACCAGGTGAAAAGGCCAAGACATACCTCACAAAGGGTAATACTGACCGCAAACAGATGCCTTATGCAGACTGACTCACAAAACCACATTTACACTGTATTGCATACTGGCCACACAGAGGTGACCTCTGCCGGACATACAGAGGTATGTCACACCCATGGCTGGGTGACAACCACCAAGGCAACATATCACAATCCCTCCGGGATACACGGTCTAGGGCCCTAAACCTTGTCAGCTCACTAAACAGCACATGCTGGAGGGATAGGTTCCCATCTCAGAGATATGCCATACACTGGAATAGACCACCTAGCAATAGCAAACAAGGCTCCTCATTAGCAGTTGTCATAAATACCCCTGATGATTGTGTGGGATATTGTCAATACACCGTTGAAGAAAAATAAGAGCAAAACTGATAACACCAAGAAGAGTAGTTCCAGAACCGCAAAGTGAAGAGACAATGGTTCGTGTTCGTAAGTCCTTTATTAGTTGCCAAGTGGTAAAAATCCAAAGACAGTTGGTACAAAGCAGCAAGCAGCAACCAAATCAAAAAATCAAAGTCAGTAGATACAAAACAGTAACATCAAACCAGCTTTTCGGGGGCTTGAATGTAAGCTTTTCAGGTAACACAGTGCCACGAATAGGCAGCTGTTTAAATGAGGATGTTAATTAGTCACATGTTTTGGTTAGGCTACGAGTTGCATTAGAAAACAATTGAGACTGTTTTAAGCAAATGAACAGAACAATAAAATGGAAAAACATTAAAATGTGCATAGGTTAAAATTAACATTTTGCATGTTTATACATGACCCCTGAGTAAACCAAGTGAGTGTTGTGATGAAATTAAACTTTTTGCTTGTCAAAAAGGTTTGGATAGAAATACAAATACAAATACAGTGGGAAGTTTAAAAAAGCTGTAATGTGATCAGTGAGTGAGATGAAGTCAGGTCTGTGTAATATGAGAATCAATGTAGTGCTGTTGTGTTAGCCTTAAAATAGATGTTATGATGCGCATCATAACATCTATTTTAATTTCTACTCACTTGATCACACACAAGCAAAGTAAACTTCCACATAACAACGCCACATTGATTTTCATATTACCAGGACTTTTAAACTTCCAACTTTTATTTGATCACACATTTTTTTAAACTTTTTGTGTATTGTATTTTTATTCTAATTTAACCTACAAGTTTCATTTTGAACCATCAAATTAACGCCACTTAATTTACCGGTATGCTTATAAAAACATTTTCATTTTTTAACCACAATACTGTCGATTTCATTTTAAACCGGCGCTGTTTTCTTAATGTTGCTCGGCTGCGGGCAACTGTAATGCAACTCGCTCAACAACTGATTTTTGAAACCAACATCCTCGACTATTTTTTTTGCCTCAATTTGCCATGACTTTGCTGCTACGTACATTTTGGTCTGATTTTGCGCCTATTTACCTGCTGTATTGATTTTATTGACTTTTTTTTTTACCAAGGATCTTTGCTTTTTTGCAACTATTGTCTTCTACTTCTTACCTGGCTGGCCTGGCAGACTTACCGCTGCGAACCATTATGCTTTCGCGTTCACGGTGCTTTCTCTCATTATTCGATTATCGGCTTTCTTTCTTATTTTTCTTCAGCGATTAGCTATTCACAAGTAAAGCTTGCTACACTTCCCGCTTCAAGATGCTGACAATTCACGAGGTTTTTTTCAAAGGGCGGTAATGCGCTTCGATTCAGCGGAGTTCGATCTATGCTGGCAAATGTTTCTAACAACGCCGACAATGTTCTGGCAATAATACAACTCCGCCTTCTACTCTCACGCTCACATACTAAAAGACATACTGAATCTACAAAGCAAAAACAAACATTTATTACAAGTAAACTGAACGCCCAGTTAGCTCGCGGTCAACCTCCCGGTAACCAAACTCAAGAACACTAAGAACCAGCGAAAGGAGACAAACCAACTGTTTCAATTTGCCCTTTATGAGCTTGAAAGCTTTTTTTTTCCAGAAAGCCTTGTTAAACTCAATTAACTTGACCTCTATTTGACTGATTTTAAAACAACGAAACTGTACTGATCTTAAGCATGGAATGGGCTAGACTAGAATATGTAAATGTATGAATGTCCCAAAGAGTTCTGCATTTCAGTGTTTCCCAAATTATTATCGTTGGCATTTAATTTTAACTGTACAATATAGACAGATGTGTATTTGACTTTCATTTGCAGATCCGAAGTCGATGAAGTTAAGTTAATGATCTCAGACACGAGTAAGCCCATATTTTAAACACTGAGTTGAATGCTTTTGCACCAATTGGTTATTTCTGACAATCATTTCTCCATGGTCAAACATGAATATGACAAGGTGTTCGATGATGTAGATTCTTTTTGTAACAAGGTCATGAATCGGAATAGAGACTTAGATGAATATAGGAATGATATAGCTTACCCCTGTCACAATAAATTTTCCAAAACCATTAGATCAACTAGCATTCCTGGTAATGGCGGGGATGAAGGACACACACCACCCCCACGGAGAAGTGGCGTTTGGCTGAAAAGACAAGAGACAACGTGAGCAGGATTTTCCTATGCACCGGAGGACCGGGCCTGGGGACCAAAACCACAGAGGACTGGATGGAGGTGGACCAACAAACACCCACCAAGATGTGGCAAATCCCCTAAAGACACCTCCCCCTGTATTGAACCTGCAGACCACTCTATCCTGCCTTGCTCCAATACCACTATAACCAGGCATGCTAATTGCACTATTTATACCAAGAATGATTTTACTATTTTCTCTTTACCAGAGGACTCCATTTCGTCCCCACTAACAGAGCAAATTTGGCTCAGTTACTAGTTGATCTCAAGTTATTCACCAGAGGACTCAACCTCAAACATTTTTTCAAAGGACAAACTTGGCAACCCACAGGACTGTGTAGGAAGAGTACCTTCAATCCCCCACCACCCACTTGAGGAATTAATTGAACAGGACTTACAACCCCCAGACCACACTCAACCAACCTGAACACCGAAGACTTTGAATACATTAACAAGTTGTTTGAAGAGCATATTAGAATCATGAAACCTGATAAAGGTGGTGGTGTGGTTCTCTATGAGGCTAGCATGCACCATATACTGCATGATGACACAATACTGCCTCACGCCCGAAATGAATACAACATCGCACTTGCAAAAATTAAATCCTCTTTGTATGACAGTTTGCTACAGGGATCCATTAATGAAAACTCTACAATTTTCTACTTGTCAACAAACCAATTGTACCAGTTATCTTGAATCCCAAAGACCCACAAGGGCACCAGTCCGTTGACCTTCAGACCCATTGTCTTGTGACTGAGCCTATTGCCAAGTTCATTGACCACATCACAAAACAACACACCCATGCCCTCACATTCATGGAATTTCTGAAACTTTTCCTCCTTTCTGGTCACCATTGACATCAAAGACCTTTTTCCAGTATTCCCACTCTACAGGACTAGACTGGTTTAGTGACTTTTCACCAAAGAAACGAATTTGGGTAACAACTTCATCAATCTAATTATTGACATGATGAGCACAGTCTTAAACAACAACTACATTTGTTTTAATGGGGAACTTTTCAAACAGGAAAAAGGAGTAGCAATGGGGCCTCCTGTGCCACCAACTATGCCAATGTGGTTTTGCACAGATGGGAACAGGACTACATTTTGGCACTACTTGGGCACAGTTTGTCACCTTCTATTGCAGATACCTTGACGACATCTGCCTCATTTGGAAAGGTACTGAACTCCAACTGTCGAATACATCAACAGTACCACAGAGTTTCTGACTTTCACACACAACATCAGTCATGAACATCTGCACTATCTTGACGCTACCATTTATAGGGATGCCCAATCATTGGAACTACACTCGAACTGTCTATTACACTATGAGAGTCAACACCCTTTTCATCAAAGAAGGGCATAGTCAAGGGCCAACTTATAAGAGCATCCAGAATGTGCAGTAAACTCTCCGATTTTCTAGAAGAGACTCACAATCTACATGACATGTTCACCCAAAGAGGCTATCCTGAGAACTTGCTCAACTCACTAAAAGATGAAATCTTTGCCAAAAGGGACTCCTTATACCCCCCACTGCTTGGACGCACGCAAGTGCAGATCCCCAACCTCATGTTACAACAGAGCAAAGAAATGGGCGGCAATTTCATTTACACTTTCTCCGACAACTCTGAACAAATTGAAACTATTGTATCCAAATACTGGTTTGTACTGGCTGGCAATGACGACTTCAGGAGTATCATTCGGACAAACCTAATTTTGTGAGGAAGAGGGGCAAAACCTCAAAGACATCTTCGAGAAAACCCATTGCAACCACTCACAACTCTCACAACAACAAGGGCACCTTCAAATGTGGTGCCTGCAAGCACTGTCCTCTCATTGCAAACAAATCCCACATCTACCTTGCATCCAGCCACACCTGTATCAGATCCCCCTGTCACCTTTCATGTGGAACAAAAGGGGTTGTTTACATCGGGCTCTGCACCACCTCTGGTGCCTTTTATGTGGGCAAAACAGAGGGAATTCAGGAAAAGGCTATACTAACACACTTACGACATTGAAAAGAAAAAGGAAAGCAACGCTTTTTCAAACACTCACTTACATGTCCCAATTACAAGTTGTCTTTCATGATCCTTGAACAAGTGAACCCTAACATTAGAGGAGGGACTGGGAATCGACCTTGAATACAGGAGCTTGTCTGGCAACTCAAGCTAGATGCAGGCAGGCCCGGGTTAAATGGCACACTTAGTATAGGCTCGGTTCTGAAGCTCAGGAGGGCTAGATTATAGCATGTCTCATCCTATTTTCACTATTTTTCAACACTGTTTCTTTGCCCATTGAACACACTTGCCCCAAGTCACCAAGTAGTGCAAATTCATATGCATCATAACATCTATTTTAAGGCTAACATAACAGCACTACATTGATTCTCATATTACACAGGACTGCTGACTTCAAACTCACTTGGATCACACACAGCTTTTTTTAAACTTCCACTTGTATTTGTATTTGTATTTCTATCCAAACCTTTTGGACAAGCAAAGTTTTTAATTTCATCACAACACTCACTTGGTTTACCAGTCATGTATAAACAATGCAATGTTAATTTAACCTATGCACATTTTAATGTTTCATTTTATTATTTGGCTGTTCATTTGCTTAAAACAGTCTCAATTGTTTCTTAATGCAACTCAGCTCTAACCAAACATGTGACTAATTAACATCCTCATTTAAACAGCTGCCTCACTGCAGGCAACTGTTTTTGACTTGAAAAAGCTTGGCATTTTCCAAGCGCTTGTCTGATTTTGCTGTTTTGTATCTACTGACTTTGGATTTTTACCATTTGGTCTGATTTTGCTGCTTTGTACCAACTGTCTTTGGATTTTTACCACTTGGCAACTAATAAAGGACTTACCTTTTTTACGAACTATTGTCTTCACTTTGCGGTTCTGGAACTACTCTTCTTGATATTGTCAATACACCCCAGGAAACACCTCTGTGGTTCTGGTTGGCAGGTGCAAGTGAAATCAAAGTACATGTGTGTCAAAGGCCAGGGTAGCATATGGCTGGGCTGCTGTAGGCCCTAGGGCCAACAGCGTATTACCTACCTATGACACTATGCACTCACACATGTACTCAATGCAATACCTGCTATGTGAGGTTGAATAAGTGTAACGCTGAATGTGTGCAAGGTCTGTAAAGGTGTGATAGTTTAGTGTGAAGTTGTATCTGACATGGTAGTGCCTATCCTAGCTGTAAGGACAGCAAATGATGTGTAATGTACTGTTAGGCAGACATAGTAGTATGGCATATGATGTGACGTAGTTCCTTATTGACGAATGTGATGCCTCATTGTAGGCTAAAGCAATACATGTATGCTTAGTGAGTGGTACTGCTGGTGAATCCAACTCCCATATGAACTGTAGTACTACCTGAAGATGTAGGCCTAAACAGCACAGTATGGTGTGTGTTCACATTGCTTGGAAACACTGTCATGTGTGTTTCCTGTAGTCTGCACAGAGGACAAAACTCAGGCATAAGGGTGTGAAAGTAGTGGCACACAGTACTGTATGCTACACAGGTAATAGTCATCTGTGTTGGCATACAGTAGTGTGTTGTATGTTTGTCTTATGTGTGTGTAATCATGCCTGTACAATGGCTGCAATCATATGTGTGTTACAGGGTATACGTGTGTATCCAGCAACATATATTCTCTGTTACAGCAGTATGCCACCTATAATAACAACTGTACACATCTGTTAGGCAGGACTATGGCATCAATGACTAGGGTGGTTGACTGGTACTACTGTACCTGTACTTTACATCCACTGCAATGGATGACATCTCTGTTTGTGCACTGGTGTGATATACACTCCTGTCTTGACGTTGTGCAATGTGTCATAAACAGTGTGTCGGGTACTGTTGTATAGTGCTGTGATGTATAGAGTGTGCCAGGCACTGTTAGTTAGTTGTGGCCTGAGAACCACTAAGTGGTATTGAACGTGTGTAACCTCTGTCAGGCAATAGGATGGTATATATGTCAGTAAAGTGATATCTGTGGTTAAAGGTGTAAAGTGCACCACAGGACTCACTCACACATATTGTTCATATCTTTTTCAACCAGATGGCCCACCAACGCAATCCATCGTACACAGCGGATGAGGAAGAGGTGATACTACAAAGCCTATTGCAGCAGTGCATGATGCTGTTCTCCAGAAGCAGCCAACACCAGCAGGGGTGGACTGCACTGTGGCAGGAACTTGTTCATCGGGTAAATGACATAGGCATGCATAACTGGACATATGAGCAGGTATGCCATCACTGCAGTGATTTAATTAGGCATGTCCGGCGGCGTGCATCTGATATCCAAAGACAACAGCTTGCCACAGGTGGTGGGGTGGCCATTCATCCCCCCCTCACCAGAGTGGAGGAGCTGCTCCTAAGCATGGTGGCTCCTGGACAACAGCAACATCAACCTCTGGCATGTGTTGTCATGGAGGCCGGAGCCACCCAGCACATCCACCTGGAGCAAGCAGGTAACATGCCCTATCTGTAGACGACAGTAAACTGTATTGTTAGATTATGTCTACGTGAGATGTGTACTGTGTGTTTAGCAGTTCTGCTGCCTAGTGTTGTGCAATACTGATATTTAGAATAACATCTCTACACCTGTGACTGTTGACTGTTGTTATACTGCAGTTTAGCATACCCACTGTAGCAATGCCACAGTTGTGGCCATTGACAAACTCTCTCATATTCTCATAGGTCCCTCTGGTGTGACAGCAGGGCAGCTGATCCATGCTGTTGAGTGTGTTATAACTGCAATGTTGGTAATGAAATATGCATGTCATAGGTGAGGTGTAGGCCATGTACACGTAACACACCTATGCATAATGCATGCCATGCGTGTTTGCTGTAAGACATTGCACAGCTCAGTAATGTCAATAGCTGCCTCACTGACAGGTAATGCACAGAGCATAAGACACAGTTGTGGCAACCCCGTACTGCACATTGGATAGGCATAGTTGCAACACCTGTACACAACATAACACGTTTATCATACACAGTACACAAAGACATGCTACATATGGCATAACCAGACACCCACTGTAAGGTCACACTTCAGTATCCCACATGTCATCCACACACACATGATGTACCTCAGGGGTAGAGGCCTATCATGGGGATGTGCAACACTCTTCAACACATAACACAATCATGTTAGGCAATGCTCCCTATTGGGAACCTCATATACTCATGTACAAAGTGGCTGTGTAATAGTGAACATAGCCATGGCACTGCAGTTCAGGTACAGCATGCTAGGCAGTGGTCTGTCACACAGTAGTAGCCGTGAGTGACCACAAGATGCATGATGATGATGGCACATGGTAGTACACCCCATCCAGTTACAGTGACCACAGTACTACACATAGCGGTCTTTGCTTTGCACCTCATTGTTGTGTGTGTGCAAACATATGCACCTATACACAGTATGCATAGCATGTTGTGTGTGTGCTTACATATGCCAGTATACACAATATGCACAGCTGTCACCATCTGTAAAAAGAGTCACATATATGTCCTGGAATGCTATTGGGTGTATAGGTCACATGACACACACTGGGTATGTGTGGTGTCTAATGTTGCAGTCGTGTAACATGCCATGTCATGGCTGGCACCGACATATCTGCAATATGTCCAACACTCACCATAACCACTGTACAATGGCCATGTCGAGCATTAGGATTCCTTCAAGTCTACATGCACCACTCATCCCATGTCTGTACATTGCATGCATTTGCTACACCTGTGCCCACTATTATTTGCTATGGACACAGACACTGTAAGCAGACATGGCAATCTATGTGTCACACAGATAACACATGCAGCCATGGTATGTATACCATTGAGTGATGGTGCACAGGACATTATAGAGCAGCTAATACTTGCACAGCAATGTTGTGTCCATGCACACATTGTGTTTCAGGGTGTAGACAATCACTGAACAACTACACACATGCATCACAGCCATGTATAATGTCATTAAATAGAGCTGTCTACACTTGCACTGCATGGTCTTGAGCAACACATATTCTGCATGCTGACACACGTGAGGTGACTGTTTGCCTTGTGATACAGTCATCCACCTTCACCCAGTATTGTGTATGTGTTGGATTGCTGGTGTGTGTGTATGCATGTGCTGTGGTGAGCAGTGTATTTGTGTTCATGTGTGCATGTGTGCATGTGTTCATGTGTGCATGTGTGCATATGTGCATGTGTGCTAACATCATGTACAGATTGTGAAGTGTGTTTCCTGTCTTCCTTCCACAGGTGCTGAGTTAGGGGTGTCTGAATGCAGCAGGGAACCTGATGTCACTGCCACTAATAGTGGAGATAATGAGACATGTATTGTGGCACAGGAAGGTCTGTCAGGGTCTGTCGTTGGTCCGCCAATCGACAGTACACAGCGTTCAACTCCATCTATGTGCACACTCATACTGCCAATACATCCCTCATCACCAATGGCCTTAGCTGAGGGACAGCATACAGTCGGCATTGACCAGGAGAGTGTGGTACCCATGGCACGTGCATCCCCTCACAGCAGCCATAGCCAGATTACTGGAACTTTACAACATAGGCGGATGTCCAGGGGTTCTCGGGGTAGCACCACTTGTCGCATTGCCACTGGCAGACGTGCCCCCAGAGGTATTACAACCTCCAGTATGTTCCGGGCTGTAATGCAGGCCCAGGCACATATGGAATGGTACACCCGACAGGGACTAAGGGTGCAGACAGCCCATTACACTGCTATCAATGAATGCATCCGTGACCTTGCCGGTGCCATCCGTAATTACACTGAGGTCACTGATAGCCATTGGAGGGAGACATTAGATGTCCTCCATAATGTGTTAGCCATGAGCCAGGACTGTGCAGGATGGATGGGAAGCTGACGCGGATGCATGCCAGCAACAGTATCAGCTCGCAGTCATCGCGGACGGACCACAGATCACTGCCACTCCCGTAGTGGCAGTAATAGCCCCAGCAATGCTGGGGCTGGCCTGTCCATTGACTGTCCTACTAGACCACGTGCACGTAGCACTGGCCAGTCCCAGCAGGGACATGGGTCCAGTCATCATACCTCTGCCTCTGATGATAGCACCCAGTCAGGGTTGGTACCCGATATTGCCCGTAGCACCCCCTGCCAGGCACAGGTACAGTGTCTGTGGCCAGAGACAGTGATCTGTATGGCCTAGCAGGTACCGTCTGTGGCTGTCCCACAACTGCCTGTATATGGCAGCCACATGGTGGAGTTGTGTGCATGCAGACACACACACATTAACCAAACAACTAGGGCTCACACATACACACACACATTACATCAACATTGGCCCATGCTGTACTGTTGTCCCTCACACACACACACACACACACACACACACACACACACACACACACACACACACACACACACACACACACACACAGACATGTCGATTGGATGGGTCAATGTCGGGCTCTGGCAAACCAACAACACACTCTGTGCATATGATGACACCTGTGCCACCTCCTGTCATCTGTAACATTGATGCAGGAATAGGCTAACATGGTTCTGATGCACAGTGTGACATTATAGCAGTGTAGCAATAGTAGCAAGTTGCCAACAGGAAAGTGTACTGATATCCATATAGGTATATCTGAGCAGGCATTATGCATCACAGCTCTGATAGTCATTGTAGCATTGTTTACACCAGTGTTGGGTCTGAGTATGTATTGTCCACACATGTGCCACTCGGCTGAAGTGTACAGTGTTGCCAGCATGTGTTAGTGAGTGGACAGTATGTGTGTGATGTGTGCATTACAAATTAGCAGGTGTACATCTGTGAACATGGTGTTTGCGCACTGTCTGCATGTACGTGCATAGTGGACACATGGGATGTGCAACATACCCTGTTGTACACATTGTTAACATCTCATGGTATCTTTCGATGGCCAGTATTCATTCTACTACAGATATGTACTAACATGGGTACACATGTGTGTATGACATGGGTTGACACTATGCTGTGGGTGATACTGTTGATATCTGTCAATGATCTACAGTCTGGTAGTATACATCACCTCAGCAGCATGACTATAACAAATCATTAGATGATGTCCTGACAAATGACACACAGTTGTAGGGAACTCAGTAACAGTTGGATCCTTCCGGTACTATACTATAACAGTAACCAGTGGTATTGACCGCCACACGTTCCTGGGACTACATCTGTGTGGCATATAGCCCTCTTAGGTACATGCAAACACACTAGGGATATGTCCATCCACATCTGGAAATGCATGCATTGGCCTACACTGCATTCCCTGGATGGGACGCATATCCTACACAAGGGTATCATACAGACAGATACCTGTTGTCCAATACATGCTGTATAGTCATAAGCTGACTATGGCATAGTCATCCACATTTACTAGACATACTATTCCGACAGTACCACATAGGTGGTAGCCCTCAACATTTATGTTGGGTACCAATGTGTACAGACAGACACGTGTTATGTCATGTGTCCCTTGGTAAACACATATCCATAGGTATTGTGGGGTCCATTGGTGTTTCACATAACACATTAGGGGCCTGCATGCATATCCAAAGGGCTGTTGTACACCTATAATGACTGTCCATTACTGCCAGTCATTGTTGTGTATGAACATGTCTGACATATACCCCAGGCAATTACCCTCACTCACAGTACTCTATACTACGTGTCATGGGTGTGTGTGGCACAGATGACCTTGGCCATGTATCACTACAGTGGCTGGGCTTGTCGCATACATATATATGTGACCTATGATCTGAGAAGCAGCAGCACAATTTGTCAAAGGAAACAAATGTATTCATGTAGTATGCAGGCTTCACACCTATGTACTGATTGAGGTCACATGTACACATATTTATTTGCCACGCAGATACCCGATGTGTGCAATGCACATACTGTTTTAATCATATGTCATATGGTAGTAAAAGCAAAACCCACACTGCATTGACCGCCTGTGGCACACACACAGCGTTTGCAGGATTTAAAGCCCTACCTAACTATGTTATGATACTAGAGAGATACGCATTAACACGGCATGCTATATGCTTTACTGGGCGGTTTCTGTTCTCCTGATATATTTGTAGGATGCTGACATCATCAGACATTCCAAAGAGGGATGCACCTCTTTTATTGTGTTTTCCCATTCACCAAAAAAGCAACTCCTCTCAAAGGAAATCACACACATACACCCCCCCCACACACACACTGTCAGCACTTGCAGGATTCAAACCCCTAACTAACTATGTTATGATACTAGAGAAATACGCATTAACACAGCACACTATATGCTTTACTGGGTGGTTTCTGTTCTCCTGGTATATTTGTAGGATGATGACATCATCTGACTGGACACGGTAATGTGTGTGCACTTTCTTTTATGCAATCCTAGGAATGATCCATGTGGGTCTGCAGGTATCAACAGCTTGAACATGACCCTGTGAGACGCACCTTGTGTGATCTATCTGTGGACACATTGACATCCCTTCATATGTCAACACATATCTATGCACAGATTGTTGGTTTTGTGGATACGACATGTGTCTGTGATGTTGATGAAGAGCTATGCAAAGTCTATGTGGGACATGTGTAGCTCTGTTCAGTGATGTATGTCCTGGGTGGCTGCCTTGCAAATGGTGTAGCATGTTTAGGAACCATGATCTGCATATGAACATACCACAGTTGGTAGGGTTGTGTGTTTGTCAGCTTCCAATAGCTCTGTTTATGACTTCAGCCATGATGCACTCCATGGCCTTGCAGATCAGACTTTATAGGCTTACTGGACTATACTTCCCATGGTGTGTTGTGCACCCACACTTGTGGGGAATGCCATATGTTGCTGTAACACATTTGACGGTTCCAGACCCTGTGGAGTGGGTGAGGCTCAACAGACTGTTCAGGTGCAGGGTCTGTTTGTTCTGTAGTGCATGCATGACACATATTGGGAAACAATGTAATCCAATTGCTGCCATGCTTTTGGCTTTGGGGGGGAGCTGGTCAGCCATTCTACATGTGATATCTCCTGATATTATGTCAGGGACTATCGTCAGTGGGAGGTGGGTATGTATATATGGGCCTGTCTGACAGGATGTCGGCATTGTCAGTAAGGTACAGTTGGCCCTGACTCAGGACATATATGAGTGTACGTTACTATTTATGACATAGCTGAAGGACATGTCATGATTCTCAGTCTGGACTCCTTCTCAGCTACTCTTTATAAAACACCAACAACCTGAGCACTAATCCCGGTTATACTCTTTTACACACTTAGCACCCTACTGATCCTTTGTGATCAGGCTACAGAGTATGTCATCATAATATACTGGCATGTGCAGGGGTCAGTTTCGTGTGTACTCTCTAGTCCAGCTAGTGAATATTGTGGTTATGACACAATGTCACATCTGCCTCATTCACACAGACAACCCTCTCCTCCTCCCAACACACTCAGATATATGTGAGAGATGCAACAGTATTGACATACAGGAGGCTGAGCTCTCTCGACCCATGACTGGCATGGTCTATCAGGTGGTGAAGGTGACCATATCAGTCTCACATACACCGATAGCAACAGCAATCAAACCACATTATCACACATACACATACTCTGAGGCTCTATATACACTCTGCCTAAGCAGCAGAGACCTCCAAAGCAGACACACAAACAACTGCTACCCCACTACAATACCCACATATCACATAGTTCACAATGTCAGTGTGCCACACAGTCACTGAACTTCGGGCTAAACAACACAACTGATACACTTGTAATAGGTGACACTTAATGTCAGACACACTGACGTCCCACTCACCAGGCCAAACAAGGGAATAGTCACTTTGAGCTGTCTCTCAGGTGCCAGGATCCGCCACATAACACATGCACTCAGGTCACTCCAAAGCAAGTTCAGGACTGGCTCCATCATTGTCCATGCTGGTGCGTACAACCTCAGATGTTCCTCCCTGGACCACATGACATGATACATCGAGGAACTCTCTGATCATGTAGCCCAGGCCAGTATGACCCTGACCTTGTCTTGCATCTTACACTCACTAAATATGATGTCTCAGTATATCAACAAACTGATCACGTTTAACAGTTGGCTAAAATATTAGTGTTATTCAAAGGGGATACAGTGTCTGTCAGCCTGGGGTGACATGTTCGACATGCCACATAGCTTCCCTATGGACAGCTTGCACCTGTCACCCTTGGACTTTTGAATACTGGCTAAGGCACTTGCTGCCACTATACTGCCTTATTTAAGCAGGGCTGAAAAGACAGACCCACCTCCATAGACATTACAGAGTACATGACACTGAGGGTAATGTTGCTCAACACCTGATGTATTACCCTCAAATTGACCACACTCAGGAATCTCCTCAGTATGGAGAATAGCAATATCTGTGCACTAACAGGCACATGGTTCAGGCTCCCACATGCACACCAGCACTACCAGGTTATATTTCGTACCATGCTTTCTGACCACATAACTCGGAATGGCCAACACAAATAGGGGGTGTATCCATATACATCACAGATACACATACCTCCGGATTGGTAGCACTGCACAAAGCATCACAGACCATACATATGCACCAAACATTGTGCAAATCAGCAACCACACTGGACAATATGACGGTCTCCCCAAACACCATTAAATTGGGTGACGTCAAATACACACACATTGACTGGGGCTAGTACTCAGGCCCCAACACCCTCGCCCAACAGTTGCTAAAATTTGTAAACTCATATGCTATGACACAACTGGTCACCACACCCACAAGTGGGGACAACATATTGGACAAGATCATCACCAACATGGGGACTCTATGTTCCACACTTGTGATATACCCCTCATTGGTAAGGGCAGAACATACTTTATCTCACTGGACATCCATATCCCGTCCCCACACCCATCCTGGGTAATCTTGGTGAACTTCCCAAAAGCAAACGTCACACTTCTCCATACCATGGTGGTATCCTTCAGAGACCCTGGGTCAGTGGTAAGTATGGCTCAGACTGCTGAATCCTTTACATACACATTCTATGGATACCTAGTGGACTGCATGGATCGTGCTATCTAAACTACACCTGGACTCACTCCTCCAATGGCAGGGGACCTGTCTGGTGGTCCCCGGCCATTAATATGCTATACAACAAAAGGAGGAAGCTACTACATGATAGAGCACAATCCCAGACAGGGAAAGCATCTGTGATCTGTACTGGCAGACAGCTACAATCACTCGTGTATTTATGTCAGGCCCACTTCTAACAGACAATTGCACCAGACACATCGGACACTCGCAAGGCCTTCTTCAGTTAATTCAGGTACCTGGCTGGACACTCACTGATATGCTGGGTGTTACTGCATACTGAATGAACATACCCTGAGCCCACAGACATTGCCAACATCCTGGCAAACAGGTTTAGTGCAGATGTCTCCCCCCCATCCCCCCTAAGGAGGTACTGTCCATCCCAACAGAGTGTAACCTCCCTGACATCACAAATAAACAGGTGAGTGCTGCCCTCCCCACAGTGGACAACATAGCATCAATGGGACCAGACAATGTCCCGGCCTGTGTCGTACACGGCCTTCATGACAGACGTAACCCTCACATTACGTCACTGTTCGATATCAGGGTTACTGCAGGATTTGTACCCATGGAATGACGTACAGCGGAAGTGGTCCCGCTCCACTGAATACTGCCACAACAGACCACAGACAATATTGGCCTATAAGGCTAACTAGCCTGTTCTGCAAAGCTATGGAGTGTATTGTAATGGGATTCATGCACATAGACATGGGAAACCTACAGACACTGGGTCCTACACATTACGGCATTGTTGTGGGCAGATCTTGCCTGTTGGACCTGTTTGTATTCTTTAAACAGTTACCAGGTCCATCAGTGTTGGGATGGTTGTCCACACAGCCTGCCTGGACCTTGCACAACCTTTCAACACAATACCCCACATGGCCATTATGCATAGGCTCACTGGCATCAATATCGACACATATCTCACATGATGGATTGCTACCTGGATCAGGGATAGCTCCCACATGCTCAGTGTTGCAGGTGCCATGTCTGACTATACACCGGTTACACATGGCATCCCACAAGGCTCAGTCCTGGGACCTCTCTTGTTCAGTATATATTTGTGTGACATACAGGCTATCACAGGAGGGATATGGCTGCCCATGTTCGCAGATGACTGCAAACTGGGTGCCATAATCAACTCTCCAGCTGGCACATGCATACTCATACAGGGTCTCACAGAGATAGGATGACTGGTGCCTGATCCATGGTCTACGGCTACATGCCATTAGTTGCATAGTCATCCCCTTTGAGAATGACAACATGCCCACACATTACCACATAGGTAGTAATCCATTACATACGGTAGTAGTTGTTACGGGTTTGGGGACACAACCTGTTCGTACTCTCGCCTTTGACAATCACATTGCCAAAGTGGTTAGACAGTACTTCTACATAGCCCACCATATCCCACATGGTTTCACATGTTGATCACATGTGGTCATTGTGCCCCTATACTCATCACGACCATGCTTGGTTACTATGCCACATTTGGGATGTACCTTACCCGACATCTGCAGCAACTGTAATGGCCACAAATGTTACTCATCAAGCAGATGTAGGGACTCACACGGATGCCCTTCACAGTTCAGATACAGTAACTCCAGCTCTACTCAGTCACTTGCCACCTACACGGATGTGTTGTGTGCCTGTAGTTTAAGGCAATATCTGATTCAGAATTAATAGACATGCTCCACCTCAGGATATCCAACTCCCTTGGAGCTACACACTCCAGGGACATATACTTCAGCACAGATGTTAATAGGACATGCTGGGGGGACAGATTATTATCCAAAAGGCTCCACTCACTGTGGAGTGTAGTCCCAGTTTTGCATAAGCAGAGCCACCCACTGACCACCTACAGGTGACATCTTGACAAGTGGATGGGTGATCGTATGTGTACCCATGGGATATCTTCTGTGTCCCTGCTAGACAGAGGCACAATACACTAAACATAAATGGGCTATCTTGTGTGACCTACTATTCAGGGGTACAGTGTTCTGATTTGACTGGGTTGCAGCAGCCAAGCACACTCTGGCTATGCTTGTACATGCCCTAGGGCAGATAGCCTAGTATCAACCTCTGAACCTATGATAATGTTCATGATGCACAATGTTTATTGCTGATACTGTTTGCAGGATTTTATCATCTTTGCTTTCCCACTTTCTATGAACCGCTTAGGTATCTGCAGAACATATTTGATTATGACGGGGTTCCACTATATTATATACGTGTCTGTTGTCATATAAGTGTGTGCATAGGGCAGATTGCTGGATAGTGAGAGGTTCCTAGGTTAACACATGCAACTGCCTGATATGTGTGGCCCACTGCTGTACTCCAACATGGTCTAAGTGTGTGAGCATGCCCAGTTCAGACTGTCAGTGTTCTGTTGCCTGACATTTGTCTCATGTATTCAAGTGTGTGAGCATGCCCAGTGTGACCTTTCAGTATGTTGCTGTCTGAGGTCCACTACATTTGTTGATGTATGTGTACATGTCCAATATTAACATTTCTACTCTGTGTGTTGAAAGTCAGGTTCTATTCTTACTGCAGGACTCACCTTTGTGTCATAACTCAACAGGGATTATGCTGTGCCTGCAGGGTTTCCACAGTATACTTTGCATAGACTTATCAACATTTCTTAATATAGGTTAACCACTGCGATACTGTCATGGTTTAGTTGTTCAGTACTATGACTACAGTGCACAGTATCCTGGGTTTGAGGCCCATCACCACTTATATTTTCATACTGAGCAGACCAGACTGCTTAAGGGCCAGTAGAGCAACTATGAGCATGTTGGCTTTTGTTCAGCTATGCCCTACTTAGACCCAGCTTGTCCAACATTGCTCAATATTAACCATCATTGCTGGACGTTGGCCAATATTACTCAACATTGACCACATTTGTACTAGTTGGTGTGTGCAATTTTGTTTACATATACTACATGGTAGTAAATGCTGTTTAGCACTGCTTTATATTACTTAACACATGGCAATCATGCCTCAGGTGTTGATGCAGGGCTGCCTATGTTGGATGCACATACTACACTCCCTATACATGTTTGAAAGCAGGTAGTGTCAACATAGGCATCCCTTTTACTATATGTGCATGTCAGAGAGAGGTATCATTTCCAGAGTTCCTACTGAGCCAGTGTATGTGCTATGCGTTGCCTCTTTGCCAAGGTCAAAGCACACTGGGCATGCCTCCTTCTGCCTACTGGGGCAGGCTCAGGTTGTTCCTCCTCAGAGTCACGCTCTGCCTGTGATGGCCTTGGCAATGGTGGGGGGCTATTTGGCCCGGGCCTATGCTGGTCCTGCTGGAGCTGTTTTCGTAGTTGATGAGTACTGCAAGGCTCCACCAGATGTGTCCAGGCACCGGAACTATGACTTGAGCAGCTCAAACACACGCTCGATTACATTTCGTGTTTGTGTGTGTGCCTCATTATGGCGTTCCTGTTCAGGTGTGTGTGCGTTTCTGATGGGTGTCATCAGCCACGGCTCAAGTGCATAGCCAGCATCCCCCACTAGGTGTCCATGTGGGATGTCCCCATTGGCAAATGTCTGGTACAGCTGTGTCAGATGCCAGATATGGGAATCATGGTAAATTCCAGGGCAGCCAGCACACACATTCAGTATTATGCCCTGGGCATCACACACGACCTGACAGTTGATGGAGGGGAAGCCCTTGCGGTTGAAGTAGACCCTACCCCACTCACCGGCTGGTGCTTTGATGCGTATGTGCATGCAGTCTATTGCACCCACTACCTCAGGGTATTCTGCTATTTGCTGGAAGAGACGCATATTGCTGGCTAATACCTCACGGGAATTGGGGAAGTATACATGATCACAGACATGTGCTGACATGGCATCCAGAAACCGGTGCAGTACCCTGGATGCTGATGCCTGTGATAGCCCCGTCATATCACCAGTTGGTCTCTGGAAGGTACCTGTTGCTAATATTCTTAGGCCAACACATACCTTAGTTTCCACTGGGATGGGTTCCCCTCTGTTGGTTCTGTGTGTGAGGTGTCGCCTACACAGCTCAACAATTTGCTGCAAGAGGTCTTTGTCCACTCTATAGCGCTCCACTATCTCCAGCTCATGTAGCCCCTGGTAGGTTACCCTGGGCCTGTACACTCTTCTCCGTCTCCTCACTGTGGGTTTTCCAGCAGCATTTGCATTATCACCACCTTCAGCATGTTGCATATGTCACCTTATAACAGCAATGGCAGCCCCTGACATTTCTTGTCTTAGTACAGCTTTTTCAGTTTTCACTTCTATTAGCTTACTGCAGTGTTGCAGTGTCTCTTGAGAGAAACATAATGGACTGTTGTTTGCAGAGTTTTAAGTGCTGGGCTGGGCTGGGCTAGTGTTCTGCCTGGGTAATTGCCTGATTCTGATTGTTTTCACCTGCTAGCTCTGCTACTACTCCCTGGTAACTTCCCTACTATTTGGTGTGCTTCCTTTTTCCTTTCTGTTTCCTGAGGGGGGAGCATCGCACACACAAGCGCAAACATGTGCACAGCAGCTCACACGCACACATGCTTACATGGACTAAAACTTGCTTATTCTTGTTAAAATGCGCACACACCGGTGCAAACGCGCTTACAACTGTTTACACAGCTTTACATATGCTTACTCAAACTTACACGTGCGCACACACGCTAACACATGCGCACACTGTCTTACTCGGGTTTACTGGCGCACACGCGCATGCATGCTCAGCAAGAAACTTTGGTGTTATCCACGGCATACACCTTCCATTTCTTGACTTTACCTAGCCTACCTGTTGACACACCTCTTTCAATAATATGTAATTGTCAGCTGACACATGACACTTTGCTCCAATGAGCTTCACTCCTTTCATACATACACCCCTCATGATGTCACCTATCTTCTACTCTGTTACTCCCCTTATCCTACTCCTACACTCCACTGACTGTGCTCATTTCCTATGTAAACTTGCGATTCACTATCCTAACTTTCATTTGCACAGGGTTGCCTACTAATGCTTGGTTACATCTCTTAGACTGAGCTTTCCCCCTTAGCAACCTCTACTCATGTTGTCTTCAGCCTGCCATTCGCTTGCATTGTAAATTAATTTTAGCTATAACATCCACATTTGTGGTTCTTAATTATTAATTTTCTGGTTTATAGGGTGCAGTGCGTTTGAACGGCGCTGCGCTATGGTTAAACCCCGGAGATCAGGATGAAAAAAAGTTATTTTATTTCTATTTTGCATCACTTCCCATTGCCAATGGCCGTATTTTTGGCCATTGGCATGTTTCCTCCTGTAAATGCATGTTTTTTTGCAGCTGTCACAGCTCCATTTTGCTATTTGCAGAACCGTACTCAGTTATCAACTGAGTGCATTTCTGCAAATAACACTACTCCTACTCGGACAGGTTCGGGTTTCCTGGATCGCAAATTTACCTCTTTTGCATAGCTTTCACCTGCAATTGAGGTAATTTACATACCCAAGCCCTGTCCATGTAGGACTAGTTTGGAGAGCTCAGTTGCACGCCCCTACCGGCTGTTCCTGGATCGCTCGGCGGACATGTTGGCTGCATGGAGTCTTACTCTACTCTTAGACTCCATGCAGGCCTTTGTGAATCCAGCCCTTAAGGTTGAAACTGAAGAACTTAAAGGCATACTGGACTGCTAAGTTAGATGAAGAGAGAGTTTCCTGAATTTCTGTTAAAAATCATAACCAATGGAAGTATCAGTGCATGAAGGTGAGGAAGCACATTTTTTTAGGCAAATGCATATTAATTAGTGTGCATTTGCTGGTATGCAGCTTGAGAGATTATAACACAAAAAACTAAGGTTTTTGAGTTAAGGTCACAAGATGAACCATTATCAATATTAAAATTTTAGATGGAAAATCAGGGGTACATTAGAATGTCTTCATTTGAGATCTTCTACCATAACTGGGGATTATAACTTACCAAAGATAAGGTAGTGGCCCCACCATGACAGTATATCTGTTAGGGGCTTAACTGAATGCAAAGCTCCTGCCTCCTACAGGCCACAGTAAATGGGTTAAAAGCTGCCTTGGAGACAACCAAAGGTCGTGAGATAGTCAAGAAATAAGAATGAGACATGCTGTTTTCCTTAACTTTGCCTGTAGCACTGTGAGACCAGGGAGAATATGGGTCACAACTAGTGATGCGTTTGAGACAAACATATGAAATATTTGTACAGTATAATTACTTCATGCATGCTAATGGGCCTGTATATAAATGAACATGTATAGCATCAACAATCTTTCTGACAGCAGAAGTGGTAAACCAGTAATGATGATCAGATCTGTATGGGTGCAGTATGGAAAAAGCAATAGGATATGATTTTTGAACCATTCATTTACAACAAGATAATTACAAGTTAGGAGAGGTCAATGTGAGTATTCCCTTTTTTGAGCATTTCCTGTAAAGACTGCTATTGTATAATGGAAGAAAAAATGTGTTTATACGACAGATTACATTATTTCTGATAGAAAGCATTTAATTCCCTGTTCAGTAGAGCAGCAAGTTATACGAGGTGTGCTTAATAGCGAGGAAGATGGTTGAATCTTTGGTGAATAAAGCATTATGTCACATACCAGGATATCTGTCTCAGACTGACAATGTCATGTATTCCTTACAATTGCAGTTGTTACAACAGTTTAACTAGACAGTATGACTGAGGAATGCCTAGTTCAAGGAATAATTTGTATGATTCAATGAAAACCACAAAACTGTGATTTACTTGGTGTCATCATATTCCTGAATCAGAAACAGAGAAAAAGACAAATTTGAAACCCTAGACACAATGAGGACTTCTCCTAAGAGCAGAGGTGAGAATTTGTATATGCTGTAGAAGGAAGAGATTAGAACAGCCTTTCAGATTAATGGTAAAGTATAAAAAACTCAGCTTCTTCTAATATACATTTGGCAGTGATTAGCCATTGGGTATACTGTACAGACTGGATGGCTTAATAGAATAATGACACGCTAGACCACAAAGGGTAAAGATAAAATGGCAAAAGAGAGACAAGTTAATGCACTGGAACTCACCTTCTGAAGTGACTATTTTAAATGAACAAGTTGCCTGCATTCCTTTAAAGTGACATTTTTTATTTATTTATTTATTTATTTATTTTTTTCTCAAAAAACTTTTTATTGATTTCATAAGAAATAACAACAACAATAGGATGCGCAGCCAATAATAAATTACTGGTACATGAAATAGAGTATAGGCTGGGCACATAATTAACAAGAGAAAATAAGAACAGTCAGAATTTATGATCTTATAACAAAAAATATACAATATATACAAAATATACAATTAGCTAACCAAATAGAAGAAATATCTGTAAAAATAGACATGAATTATAAGGTAGTCCTATTCCCTAGACTGGAAAAATAAAATTATGCTTCATTCAGAATGAGAGCATTAACCTTTTCCCAAACTTTTATTAAGAGGGCAATCTTTTTAGGGCTTTTTATAATAAGTTTTTGTGCTGCAATGTATGAATGAGCCATTTCCTTAAAGTTCTTCCAACATAACTTAGTACGGTCTATCCAATTTTTAGATATATAGAGTTTCATGAGCGAGCATATAAAAACCAGAACATGTAGATCAAATTTAGAGAGAGCACTCATGGGGAAATGAAGGATAGCTAATTCCCAGGAAAGGGTGGATTTATGGTATCCCATCTTCTGGAGGCAAACTTTTAGTGATGTCCAGAGTTTATGCGAGTAGTTACAGGACCATAAAACATGAATTAAGTCGGCATTTGGAAATGTACAACACGGGCAGGAGGGGGATTTCTTTGAGTTAAATTTGGATAATATAGAGGGAGTGTAGTAAGCATTATTATTAATCATTAGTTGCGTATAAAAAAGTTTTTTAAAGGGTGAATAGTCTAGGGTGTTTTTTATAGCTGACAATTTCTGTTTCATCGATAGTTGAGGGTTGCATTTGTCCCAGTAGGTGGAGAAAAGACAGCCTGATTCGTGAATAATAGAGCTTAGAAGTTTGTATGAATTGGAGAGCATCTTTTCCGGTGAGATCAGAGTTTGAATAATCGTCTCTAACTTGGAAATATCTTGGTTGTTATCTAGAAGTTGTACAAATTTTGATGATATTAACTCTCGCAGCTGGCGAAGGATAGTTAAATATTTCTTGTTAACTTTGAGAATTATGCAGAGATTGGTGTTTCATTTTTATGTTTGAGTATATCCCAGACCGTAAGGTTTTTGATAAGAGGGAAGTTAGAAAGATTTATTGATATATTGTTCATTCTAATATTGGGGTTTAAATGAAGAGGTTGAAGAAGGGGAAGAGTTTCGTCTAGTTTAATGAGTTTTAGCATGTTTTGAAAGGATCTAATTTTTTGTCTTATGTTAGCAGATAAGTTAAAATTGTCTATAGTGTCCAAGGACAGAAAAGGAAGAGCCACAGGATTGATTTTACTGCTTAGAATATGTTGATAACACAATTTGGCCCAGATAGGGTAAGAGTTATACTCTTTATTATTAAGATTTGAGATGAATAATAGCCTACTGGCACATATGATTGTATAGTATAGGTGAAGATCCGGGAGACCAAGCCCACCTTTAGTTTTAGGAAGTGTTAATTTAAAATATGAAATTCTCACTGATTTAGGATACCATA
The DNA here is from genome assembly GCF_019279795.1 of Protopterus annectens. Taxonomy (NCBI): domain Eukaryota; kingdom Metazoa; phylum Chordata; order Ceratodontiformes; family Protopteridae; genus Protopterus; species Protopterus annectens. Next base: position 202,543,749 of record NC_056742.1, read on the forward strand.
AAAATTTGGCTAGTTCTTTACTGATTCTACATAAGAAATATTTATTTATTTATTTTTATATTACATTTGTTAACCGGGCTAATCCAACTGGATATATGTCCATTTTCAGTGGAGGCCTGGGGAGAAAAGCTCCACATACAGATGAATATTTACAAAGACATTGGTACATTACAAAGTTTTGGCAATCATTTCATTTCATTGGATTTAGCTTATTAAGAAGAAAAAATCCAAGTGCATAGCAGCTATGGATATTCATACAAAATGTGTATAATGACACTATTAAACTGTAAATTTACACAAAAAGCCACGCAGGAATCCTAGTCTGTAACAGCTAAGGATATTCATACAAAATATGTACAAAGACACTATTCGACTGTAAAGTAACATACACATTATTATAAGTAGAAAAGAAACAAGCTTATACAGGTAAGATTAGTGTCTAGGAAAAGGTTAAGTACTTAGTCTGGATTAACACACGGGCATAACCAGTGTGATTTAAGGTAGGGTTTTAGTTTGCTTTAAAATAGGTTAGTTGAAGACAGGGAGGTTAGGTGAATAGGGAGGGTGTTCCAGGTTTTACCCACTGTATTAGAGAACAATGAGTCACTGGCCGAATTATTAGTTTTAGCTATTTGTACCAGTAGTTTGTTCGATGAGCGAAGGGTTTTGAGATTATTATAGGGGGTAATTAGGTTAGTGAGTACTGGTGCATTTGTGGGTTGATACAGGATCTTACAGGCTACTATTAGTTGATTCAATAGTATTCGATTTGGCAATTCTAACCATCCTAGTTGATTAAGATTGTTACAATGATGGGTTCCATAGGTTGACTCAGTTGCAAACCTGGCAATATTGTTGTAGGAGGTAGTCAGATTGTTCAAATTGCTTTTACATAGTTTGGTATAGATAGGAGAGGCATATAGTAGGGTTGAGATAAGGTGGGTACGGGCAATAGTAGTCCTGGCTAGTGGAGTCAGAAAGGGTTTGATCCTATAGAGGGAACCTAATTTTTTGTTCACGGTTTCTATAGGTGAGGTTATTATCAATTAGAACCCCAAGTAGTTTTGTGGTAGGATCAGGAGATATGATGGTTCTGTTGCTAGATGTTACAGTAAAGTTCAGTGGGGAAGCCCTTCAGGTGGGGGTGAATAGTAGCATTTTGTTTTTTTTTTTGGGTTCAAGATTAGACATCGGTGTAGAAGCCATTTTCCAGCTATGTTAAAGGTGTTTTGGGTTAGGGACTGAAGTTCAGATGGGGAAGTGGCTGAAAATATAAGTGTGGAATCATCTGCATATTGGATACAGGTAGCTTGAAGAATTACAGAATGAAGGTCGTTTGAAAAGATAGAGAAGAGAAGGGGACCCAATATTGAGCCTTGAGGGACACCAAGGGAAACTAGGAGGTGGGAAGACAAGCTATTTTCCCATAGTACAGCCTGTTGCCTGTTATTTAAATAGGATTGGAACCACTGTATAGAAAGTGCATCAATTGACAGGTTTTTAAGTATGAAAAAAACCCCACCAATTCACGAAACTAAAAACTTGGTAACTTGAAAAACATGAAATAGGACCAACAGAAGACTGTTTTCTGTTGGTCCTATTTCACGTTTTTCAAGTTACCAAGGTTTTTAAGTTTGTTTATGAGGAGGTGGTGGTTAACCATGTCAAAGGCTTTTGACAGATCAATAAAGAGGGCTGAGGATAGATAGTCGATATTTCAATTTCTATGAATACAGTCGGTGAAGGATAAGAGGGCAGAGGTGGTGCTATGAAATGGTCTGAAGCCATGTTGGCAGGCGGCTAGTAAGTTGTTTTCTAGTAGGTAGCTTAAAAGTTGCTTATGAATGCATTTCTCCATTATTTTTGCCAGCAGGGATAATATGGCTATGGGCCTGTAGTTAGACAGATATCTCTTTGGAGTTACCACCTTTATGCAGGGGGATAATATGTGAAACTTTCCAGATTGATGGGATAATTCCTTCAGAAATAGTTCTATTAATGAGGATGGATATGGGGTAGTCATTGGCTTTTGCTGCTTTTTGCAGGTATTATGCAGGTAGTAGGTCTGCAGAGAGTGTGGTGGGTTTGAGTTTCTGAATAAGGGTACAGAGAAGGGATGTAGGAACAGGTTGAAAATGACATAGCGGGGGGCTGTTGGAGATAGCAGTGGTGCAGGATATGGTGCCATGGGTTAGCTGATTAGCAAGGGATTGAATGGTCTCTGTGAAAAAAGTGTTAAAAGAGTTGGCTATTTGATTGGGATTGTTGTGGTCAGAGCCCGAGGGAGTAGGAGTGCTTGAGCGACCTGGATGTAAGAGGTTATTGATCCCTGACCAGAATTTTTGAGGATTATTTTGGTGGGTTTGTTGAAGCTGACAGTAATAGCTTCTTTTATCAGACAGTATGGCTTTTTTTTTTGTTTCGTTTCTTAGCTGCCTGAACTTTAATTGTTCTGTAGGGCTTTTTGTTGCACGCCAGCTGGCCCAGAGTTTATTTCTATGGAGGATTTTTTGTTTGGTAGTTTTGGAGAGCCATGGGGCTGATTTAGTCCTGGTTCTAATTTTGCGTGTTGGGGCATGGCAATCTAGAATGGCTAAGAATTTTGAATTAAAGTATTTGACTGCATCATCTAATAGAAGGTGTTTCAGGGGTGACCAGTCACAAGCTATAAGTTCTGTTTGGAAGCTATCACAGTTAAATTTGTGTTAGTCCTTCCTGTCCTATAAATGTTTGGGTTTTGGAATATCAGTTGTATACCTAATTAAAAAGGTGAGTGAGTGGTTACTTATATCTTCCGGGAGGGTGCCTGTTTTGTAAGTTTGTTGGTGACTATTAATGAGAATCCAGTCTAGGGTGCTTTTCTTGTTAAGTTTGTTGGTTCTGGTAGGGGATGTGATGGTTTGAGTCATACCATATAGGCTAATATGAGTAGAAGGCTGTTCAGAAGAACAGGACTTCCAGCTGATATTAAAGTCACCAAGTACGGTGGTTTCTTGTGGGTAGTTGGTTGAGAGCCAATTGAGGATAGCTTCTAATGTGCTAGCATTATTGCCTGGGAGAAGGTAGATACAGATGATATATATGGATTTACATTTATTGAGCTGTAGCTTGGAAATAATAATTTCTGCATTACTAGATAGTGAAGGTTTGGAGTCTATTGAGATAACTTGTACTCAAGATTTGTATATTATAGCTACTCCTCCACCCATCTTAGTATTATGGTTGAGTCTCAGGATATTAGAGCCAGGGGGAATAATTGCATTGTCTTTTGTTGATGGCTTGAACCATGTTTCAGTAAGAGAGTGGATGTCAAATGCATGTACATCCATAAGGGCATGTAGGTGAGCAATTTTATTATTTATACTCTGAGCATTAATTTGAGCTATCAGGAGAGAGTTGGGGGGTCTGGTAAGCAAGTGTGTGTTAGTACGAGTTGGTGTGTCAGGCTTTATGGTTGTGCTAGAGTTTGGACCAGGGTTTGGGTGTATATCACCATCTATAAGGGAGTGGACTTGTATTCTCAGGGTGAGTTGCAAATGTTTAAATATTAGGTTCTGGGATTTCTTGGCTCTTGACTATAATAAGTGATGTAAGTGAGACTATGAAACTTGGCTGATAAATACTTTGGTGGACAGGATGTGGTATTATGACTATGAGGAAGTATAAGTGTTGGTGTAGAGGTTTGCTTAATGGGGTTTTGAAATTCTAGATAGTTAGGGTGTTCAAAGAAAGTGAGCAGGTAAGGTTTAGCTAGAATAGATAGCAGTGAGAATAAGAGTAAGGGTTTCCGGTATGTAAGGGTATTTGACGGTGGCATTGTAGAATAAATTATGTGCATGTTAATATGCAAGGGTAAATACAGATAGTTTACTAAGGTGATAGTACAAGAATTATGTTTATGTTACGTTATTGGGATAGGTATAGATGGTTTAGCAAGGTGATGACTAGTGGGAAGTGGGTATTAGCACTTTAAGAGATTGGAGCATGTGATTGGTGGTAATGAAGGGGGGTGTGGTTAAGGGTGTATAAATCTAGAGGCACTGGGGGTGGGTGAGAATTGGGGGCAGGGTAGGGGAGCGGAGTGAGCCTGCAGGGTGAACGGAGCGGGTAGAGCCACAGAAGGAGTGAACACTACGAGAATAATCGGTAGAGCTGATTGCTAAGGTAAGTTTAGGTGAGGAAAGGTAATAGATAAGAGCCTTGATAGTAGGGTGAGTAGTCAGAGTGTTTAAATGATATAGACTATAAACTAACAGAAGGATGGAGTGGGACTGCAACCTAAATAAGATGTAGAGGACTGGATGCCTGAGAGCTGTGATTAGAGACAGTAGGATAGTTCTAGACAATGTTGTCCTCTGGTGGACAGACCCTGTATAGCAATAGTAACATCTGATGGGAGAGTGAATGTGAGGCAGCAGGTCTAGAATTAGAGTAGAGGAGGATGACAGTTATTAACAGAGGGTACAAGCAGGGAAGGTAGGCTAATTATGAAAATAGGTTTTAGCTGCTGGTTGTCCTGGCTAGTAAGAGTAAATTAAAAACCTAGGGTATTACACAATTTTATGTTTACAGACAGTATTTTTAAAGCACACACTTTCTTTTATTAGGTTTATTTTCCTTGAGGGACTGTTGCTCAGGGACAGAATAGGTGCAGTCCCTTAGTTTAGGGAGGAGATGGCAGTTTTATGTGTAATAAGGTTGCTGTGCAGCAGACAGGGCATTTCCTCAACATAAATACTGTACAAGCAGGTTGGGGAGCTGGTTACATAAAGGGAGAGAGAAACAGAGTGATGAGGTATACAGAGTTAAACACACAGTTAACACACTTACTAAGCTTAAACACACAGTTAAACACATGTACTAAGTTTAAATAACAGGCCAGTTAATGAGCATACTAGCATACTAGCACTAGCACTACAGCCAGTTATATTTGAACTCTATTCTACGTAAACCAAATGTTAATTTAAAAGTTTAAGGCACAATAGGAACAGTTCAATTAGTAGCAAGATATTCAGAAACATCTGTGAATTACACAAAGCTACATTAATACCAGTGAAAAGTGGAGCAACACAGTTAGCATATAACAATAAATGCGGAGGGGAACAAGGTACACAGTTAGAATGCAATCAAAATCAGTTTAGATGTAAAAATATACATAGGCTCTAAATCAAACATGGCATTCTCTGTCTAAAAATAACAGTTACAGCAGTAATAGTGTACATAAATTAAGAACTAGTCAGATAGGACCCATATCAATCAGCTTAGGTTATATTCACACATTCACTAGTCAGATAGGACCCATAAGAATCAGCTATGTTTATGTTCAAACCTACACATATGTGGATATAAGTAACCTAGAACGCTATTAATATAGCGTTGTAGGTGGATAAAAGGATAGTACAGCTTGCTTAGGCTGTTCTCCGCCAATTCCCCCTTAACTTACACAGTATTCTGGCAGAATTAGGGTTATACTATAGCCACGCTAAGATGCTTTAATAATATAGCATTTTTAACGTACCAAAACACAGTACAACTTGAGTAGGATATAACCCTCCAAATCCACATCTAAATTCACTGTACCATGAATAAATGCTATAACAATATAGCGTTTTTGGCATGCCAAAACACAGTACAGCTTGAGTAGGATAAAAACATCAAAATCCACATTTAAATTCACTCTGTCATGAATAAACAGTGCTACACTACAAATGCGCTACTTAAACATGGCATTTGGTTTAGATAGACAAAGCTCTTAGTTGCTAAAATAGCAGAGGAGCATATGACAGGTATCTACGCTTCTTATACTCACTCCAGATGCAGAGCCATGTTTACAGTTAGCCGACAATGGCTAGAAATAACACCGTTACACTCTAGTACATGGTAATAGTTGTATCTGATGTTAGATACACCCTTACAGTCACTTTTAAAACAAGAAATATGTTTAGTTAAGATAAACAAAACCCTTATAAAATAAAGTAGGAGCAAAGCGTCCTACAGGTATCTACACAGCTTGTGCTCACTCCACATGCAGAGACAGATTAGAGTTAGCCGATAACGGCTAAAAATAACACCGCTACACCCTAGTACTCATTAAAAGTTGCATTTAACTTCAGATACACCCTAACAGTCACTTTTGTAATAAGATGTTTGTCAGGTCCTAAATAGGTAAAACAATGCACACTTACAGAATTTATGTACACTGGAGCCAGGGATGCACAGCAGCTGAGAGTTAGACAAAAGAATAAAGATGGCGACACAAGGGGCAAGGTATATTTAATAGGTAGGTGAGGTCATAAGAAAGAAAAGGGGTGGGGAAAAGATAGACCAGGGCCAGTGAAGACCGGAAGTAAGCTAGCACTATGCAAAAGGTAGAGATGGCAGGGAGGGGACTAGTACCTATACTGTATTAGGTATATGGTATAGTCCAGCGTGAGAAGGTATACTGAAGTGAGGAAGAAGAAAGGGGTCAAAGGGAAAAAAGGATAAAGCTAGGAGCAGAGTTATGTAGTCAAGAGAGATAAGAAATGATCAGTGGGATATGGCAGCAAAGACAGACCCACAGAAGGAGTGAACACTACGAGAATAATCGGTAGAGCTGATTGCTAAGGTAAGTTTAGGTGAGGAAAGGTAATAGATAAGAGCCTTGATAGTAGGGAGAGTAGTCAGAGTGTTTAAATGATATAGACTATAAACTAATAGAAGGATGGTGTGGGGCTGCAACCTAAACAAGATGTAGAGGACTGGATGCCTGAGAGTTGTGATTAGAGACAGTAGGATAGGTCTAGGAAAATGTTGCCATCTGGTGGACACACCCTGTATAGCAATAGTAACGTCTGATGGGAGAGTGAATGAGAGGCAGCAGGTCTAGAATTAGAGTAGAGGATGACAGTTATTAACAGAGGGTACAAGAGGGGAAGGTAGGCTAATTATGGAAACAGAAATGTTTTAGCTGCTGGTTGTCCTGGCTAGTAAGAGTAAATTAAAAACCTAGGGTATTACACAATTGTATGTCTACAGACAGTATTTTTAAAGCACACACTTTCTTTTATTAGGTTTACTTTCCTTGAGGGACTGTTGCTCAGGGAGAGGATAGGTGCAGTCCCTTAGTTTAGGGAGGATATGGCAGTTTTATGTGTAATAAGGTTGCTGTTCAGCAGACAGGGCAATTCCTCAACATAAATACTGTACAAGCAGGTTGGGCAGCTGGTTACATAAAGGGAGAGAGAAACAGAGTGAGGTACACAGAGAGTTAAACACACAGTTAACGCACTTACTAAGCTTAAACACACAGTTAAACACATGTACTAAGCTTAAATAACAGGCCAGTTAATAAGCATACTAGCATACTAGTACTAGCACTACAGCTAGTTATATTTGAACTGTATTCTACGTAAACCAAATGTTAATTTAAAAGTTTAAGGCACAATAGGTACAGTTCAATTGGTAGCAAGATATTCAGAAACATCTGTGAATTTTTTCCAAAGCTACATTAATACCAGTGAAAAATGGAGCAACACAGTTGGTATATAACAGTAAATGTGGAGGGGAACAAGGTACACAGTTAGAATGAAATCAAAATCAGTTTAGATGCAAAAATATACATAGGCACTAAACAAACATGGCATACTCTGCCTAAAAATAACAGTTACAGCAGTAATAGTGTGCATGAAGTAAGAACTAGTCAGATAGGACCCATATGAATCAGCTTAGGTTATATTCACACATTCACTAGTCAGATAGGACCCATAAGAATCAGCTACGTTTATGTTCAAACATCCACATATGTGGATATAAGTAACCTAGAATGCTACTAATATAGCGTTGTAGGTGTATAAAAGGATACTACACCTTGTTTAGGCTGTTCTCCACCAATTCCCCCTTAACTTACACAGTATTCTGGCAGAATTGGGGTTATACTATAGCCGCTCTAAGACGCTATGACAATATAGCGTTTTTGGCGTACCCAAGCACAGTACAGCTTGAGTAGGCTATAACCCTCCAAATCCACATCTAAATTCATTCTACCATGAATAAATGCTATAATAATTTAGAGTTTTTTGGCATGCCAAAACACAGTACAGCTTAAGTAGGATAAAAACATCAAAATTCGCATTTAAATTCACTCTATCATGAATAAACAGTGCTACACTACAAAAGCACTACTTAAACATGGTGTTTGGTTTAGACAGACAAAGTTCTTACTTGCTAAAATAGCAGTGGAGCATCAAACAGGTATCTAAATTTCTTATACTCGCTCCACATACAGAGACACATTTAGAGTTAGCCGATAACAGCTAGAAATAACACCGTTACAGCCTAATACATGATAATAGTTGCATTTGACGTTAGACACACCCTTACAGTCACTTTTGAAACAAGAAATATGTTTGGTTAAGATAAACAAAACCCTTACAAACTAAAGCAGCAGGGGAGCATCCTACAGGTATCTACACAGCTTGTGCTCACTCCACATGCAGAGACCAATTAGAGATAGCCAATAACAGCTAAAGATAGCACTGCTACACCCTAGTACACATTAATAGTTGCATTTAACTTCAGATATACCCTAACAGTCACTTTTGTAATAAGATGTTTGTCAGGTCCTAAATAGGTAAAACAATGCACATTTACACAATTTATGTACACCAGAGCCAGGAACACACAACAGCTGAGAGTTATACTAAACAATAAAGATGGTGACACAAGGGGCAAGGTATATTTAATAGGTAGGTGAGGTCATGAGATAGAAAAGGGGTGTGGAAAAGATAGACCATGGCAGGTGAAGACCGGAAGTAAGCTAACACTATGCGATAGGTAGAGAGGGCAGGGAGGGGACTAGTACCTATACTGTATTAGGTATATGGTATAGTCCAGCATGAGAAGGGCTAGTGAAGTGAAGAAGAAGAGAGGGGTCAAAGGGAAAAAAGGATAAGGCTAGGAGCAGTTATGTAGCCAAAAGGGATCAGAGAAATGCTCAGTGGGATATGGCAACAAAGACACAGCCACAGAAGGAGTAAACCCTAGAAGAACAATCAGTAGAGCTGATTGCTAAGGTAAGTTTCAGTGGGGAAAGGTAATAGATAACAGCCTTGATAGTAGGGAGAGTAGTCAGAGTAGTTAAATGATATAGAGTATAAACTAATAGAAGGATGGAGTGGGACTGCAATCTAAACAAGATGTAGAGGACTGGATGCCTGCGAGTTGTGATTAGAGACAGTAGGATAGGTCTTGGAAAATGTTGCCATCTGGTGGACACACCCTGTATAGCAATAGTAACGTCTGATGGGAGAGTGAATGAGAGGCAGCAGGTCTAGAATTAGAGTAGAGGATGACAGTTATTAACAGAGGGTACAAGAGGGGAAGGTAGGCTAATTATGGAAACAGAAATGTTTTAGCTGCTGGTTGTCCTGGCTAGTAAGAGTAAATTAAAAACCTAGGGTATTACACAATTGTATGTCTACAGACAGTATTTTTAAAGCACACACTTTCTTTTATTCGGTTTACTTTCCTTGAGGGACTGTTGCTCAGGGAGAGGATAGGTGCAGTCCCTTAGTTTAGGGAGGAGATGTTAGTTTTTGTATAATAAGGTTGCTGTTCAACAGGCAGGGCAATTCCTCAACATAAATACTGTACAAGCAGGTTGGGCAGACAATTTATGTACACCGGAGCCAGGGTCTCACAGCAGCCGAGAGTTAGACCGAAGAATAAAGATGACATGACATGACTGGTTTATATGTAATTATGCCATGGTGGTATTGTTTACATTTTAATGACTGGGATCAGCTCATTGAAAGGCATAATAGTGCTTTCCAAATACATCATAATGGATGTGGAATTAATATAAGATTAGTAATTTACTCTAGAATAGTTTGATGTTAGAAATGAAGGTTTGTAAACTCAAACAATCATGCTAAAGGATCTGATATTAATCTAAGAACTGCAGATAAAGTATAAGATTATTCATCAAGGATGTTACAGTGTCAGGGCCGAATATTTGTGGTAGATACAGTATCACTAAATAGTATAGAATGGTCAATGAGCAGAAAAATAAAGGACACAATTTTGGGAAAGAGGATGCAATACTTTTTCATGAGGAAATATATGTAAAGGAAGTAAAAATATTCAGGTTGGATGTAGTCTATCTTTTATATATTGAGCTATGCCTAATAAACTTTTCAGAGGCCTTAGAACATGTACAATGAGTTTTGTTAGCAAAAAGTATAAAGAGTGTATACAAGGGCTCTTAGGTGAGGCTGAGCTCATCTATGTGACGAGACAGAGATAATGGTGAAAACCTTGGTTTGAATGTATGTTATTCCACTTTAATGAGATGGAAGAAATCTACATCACACATCACATCACATCACATCACATTTCAAAATGAGTCCTATACTGGTGTTAGCATGGTCAGGGTATGCATGTGTAGTATCCTACTAGATTTTGATGGACTGTCAAACTTGGCAGTGTTTTGTGATATTTACAGGGAATGAAATCTAAGAAGTTAATTGGGGCAATGCGTTTGTGACTACATGCATCTGCATGAATTGTACTTTGTATGTTAATGGAAGAGAACTATAAATGTAGTATTAACTCACATTCTGTTCAGTACAACATTCAGATCAGTAAAAGTATAGTTACTATGTTGAGACTAGAGTAAATTATTTGTTCTGGCCAAAGATAGGAGTGAGTCAGTTGGATAAGTGGTTGAAAAGTTTACATTTAAGCATGTCAGGAAAGGTGCAGGGTTTTCAGTTAGGAGAGACAAATCAATGGACAGGGCTTATAGAATACTAGATTGTGTCATATAAGGGGCAGAAAATATGATGCACAAAGTAAATTAGCCCTTTATGACTTCTGTGACAAAGTGGTTTGTGCTCCACTCACCATCATGTAACAAAAGGTAAAGTGTTAGTCTCAGTCGGACAGTTGCACAATGTGTGTAGACCTCCTCATCACTTGTATCTAAGGTACCAAGTCTTCAGGTATCTCAGTCATAGAGTAATCAAGCATGGCATTCCATAGGTTTTGGTATTCTGACAGATCTGCCTGTATGTATTGAAAATTATAGAACCAAGCAAGTATGAAACAGGTTGGTAGTTAGGTCAGGCAATAAATTTGAGATTCTATACAAGATTAAATTATAGCATGTAAATTAAAGGGAGATCAATAAAAATGCTAAAATTGATAAGGATGTGATGACAAAAGTGCTGCATTCTGTCTGATATTGGTTACCTGGACTTTTACCCAACACTCGACTGTGAGAGATGCACTTATATATTCAAATTGGAAGCCACACACTCTCCAGCCAAGACCGGAATAGCTGGTCAAGATGAGAAGGTCAGCACTTGCACCACACCACATGGAACACATAGCCCTCCAGAACACACACCAGCACTGCCTTCACATAAAAACACAAACCACACACCCACCTTCACGGAGGCTCTTAGTAAAAATTCACCCAAACAGCAGAGACCTCCAAGACAGAAATGCACTCAACCGCCACAACACAACACTAATCATGAGCCACATAACTCTCCTAAACAGTGTGCCACTCAACCAAAGCCCCTAAGGCAAAACAGCATGCCCAACACACTAGTCATAGGTGACTCGATTGTGAGGCACACTGATGTCCCACTCACTAAGCTGAATAAGGAGAAAGTAACAGTCAGCTGCTTGTCAGGTGGCAGGATACACCACATAATGCAAAAACTCAGGTCTCTTAACAACAGGTACAAATATGACTCTTTCATTGTACATGTGGGTGTGAATGACCTGAGACGTACCTCCCTGGACTATATGAAAAGAGACATGGAGGAGCTCTCAGATTATGTAGCCCAGGTGGTTATGACCCTCGCCCTGAGAAGCATCCTACCATCACCTAGAATGATACCACAGTGCAAGAAGAAAATGATTGATTTCAACAATTGGCTAAGTATCTGGTGTCACTATAAGGGGATCCAGTATCTGTCTGCCTGGGATGACATAATTGAAAGACCTCAATGTTTTACCAGAGATGGCATGCATCTGTTACCCCTGGGATTCTGGATACTGGCCAAGGCTCTTGCCATCCCTATAGTGCCTTTTTTATGTGGTGTTCCAAAGACCAAATTAGTACCATAAAAGCTACAATAAATGCAATCTGAGGGTCATACTGCTCAGTGCTACAAGTTTAAATCTCAAAATGCACTCGCTCAAAGCACTCCTCAAAATGGAGAACATCGACATTTGTGCTGTAACAGAGATCTGGTTTAAAGCAACATAAAGCACCCCTGCACCACCAGACTATAACTCATTCCACACCTTTTGGCCCAGAACTTGAACTGAAGCTCCAAAGGCAGTGGTGTTTCCATATCTATAAAGGGTGCACACACCTCCAGACTGGTAGCCCAACATAACGCATCAGAGATACTTCAGGTGCAGCTAACATTGGGTAAGACAGCAATTCAGGTCATAGCCTGCTATAGGTCCTCAAACATGTCCCAAGACTCACACTCCACATTCCTAAGCACCCTGGAGAATATTAGGGTCCAACCTAACAATCTCAACTGGTTGACTTCAACTACTCTTCCATTAACTAGGAAAATTACTTATGTACCAATACACTTGCCCAACGTTTCCTGGAATTCATTAATTCCAATGCCCTGGGCCACCTCATTCTTACCCCCACTACCCCATTAGAGGTAGCAACATCCTTGACCTGGTCATTACTAACATGGGCAACCATTGCTCTACACTAATAGTCAACCCCTCCTAGGTTAGATCCGACCACAAACTAATCACCTTGGAAATACACAACCATCTCACCCCCCCCCTCCAGAAAAGATAACCAGCATGAAAAACCTCTCCACTAACTTTGGGCTCTTAAAAACAGAGATGGCTAACTTCATGGCACCCATGCAAATGCAGAATAGTTGCATGACCACCAAATCATACACCAATGCACTGTACGACCACGTACACAAATGCATGGATCTCACCATACCCAATAGAACCAAGACACTCTCCTCCAAAAAAGGAAACCAATCTGGTGGTCCCCTGCCATAAACAAACTCTACAACAGAAGGAGGAAACTGATGTGGAATAAGGTGAAGTCCCAAGACTGGAACCCCCCCCCCCCCATATCAGCCTCAACAAAAAGTTGAGATCCCTCATCAAATCCTCTAAAGCTAGCTATGAAAACAGGATTACAGCAGATAGTAAAGACAACCACAAGGCCTTCTATATTTATGTAAAGAATCTCCATGGCAATACCCAAATTTGCTCTGAGCTACTGCACAATGGTACCTCCTATGCTGGGCCAACAGATATTGCAAATATACTGGCCGATATATTCAGTGCCAACTTTACCCCCCCCAAAAGACAAATCATAATACCAGTAGATTGTCAGGCACCCAGTATTACTGCTGCACAGGTTAAAACAGCACTGTCCAAGGCCAAGAATACAGCTTCTATGGGAGCTGGCAATATCCCTGGCTGTGTTCTACATGAAAGAGTGAATTGGCATCTCACCTGTATGCCCTGTTGAACCACAGCCTCACCTCAAGCTTTGCCCCTATCGAATGGCACACTGCTACAGTCACCCTTCCCCACAAAGGAGGAGTAATTACAGACCCTGGGAACTATCGCCCCATTAGTCTGACGAGTCTGATATGCAGAGCTATGGAACGCATTATCATGGACCTAATAAAGAACGATATAGGGACTCTCCAAATGCTGGATCCCACACAGTTTGGTTTTGTGAATGATAGATCATGCCTGTTTACCCTGGTTGACTTCTTTGAGTCAGTCACCAGAGCTGTGAATGAAGGCAAGGTGGTTAATATAGCCTACCTTGATCTAGTCAAGGCCATTGATACCATTCCCCACTCAGGAACCATAGAAAAACTCACTAAGCTAAGCATCAGCCCATATATCACTAGGTGGGTTGCAAACTGGCTCACAGATAGAACCCAGAGTGTCAAAGTAACTGACTCCAAATCAGACTGCTGACCAGTCATGCGTGGAGTCCCACAGGGTTCAGTCCTGGGTCCTCTCCTGTTTGTTATCTACTTCTTGGAAGTCCAGGCCAATACAAAGGGACTCTGGCTGACAAAGTTCGCAGATATTGCAAGTTAGGAGATATCATTAATTCCCCAAGTGATGTTGACATCCTACAGAAAGGCCTCACTGAAACCAACGACTGGTGTCAGAACCATGGCCTTAAGCTCAATGCCAAAACATGCGTCGTCATCCCCTTTGGGGAAAACCCAGTTCCTGTGAATTACCAGATCGATGGCAGTCCACTGAACACAGAAGGCATTATAAGAGATATAGGAACACAGGTTGACAGCAACCTCTCTTTTACCCACCACATTGCCACTGTGGTCAGAAAGCCCTTCTATGTGGCCCATCTCATTACTAAGGGTTTTGCATCCAGGAAGGAAAAGGTCATTGTCTCCCTCTTCTCTTCCCACATTAGGCCAGTCATTGACTACAATGCCCCATTTGGCATGTTCCTCACCAGACACCTGCAACAACTGGAGAGCCTGCAAAAGCACATTACAAAGAGGATCAAAGGCCTTAAACACTTGTCCTATATGGACAGACTCAAAAAACTCCAACTATTCTCTGTCTCATATTGCCTGCTTAGAGGCGATCTCTGCTCAACTTACAAAGCCATGTCTGTCCCTGCTCTGTTAGAAATGCTACATCTAAAGAAATCCCAATCCCTCTGCCCCACATGGTCCAGAGACCTCTACTTGATTACCACAATCAACAGAACATGCTGGAGGGACAGGTTCATAACACAGAGCCTGCCCATGCTATGGAATAGACTTCCCATACATGTCAAACAGAGCACCTTAATGGCCCACTTCAAGAGAATTCTTCATGAGTGGATGGGAAATAGAAAATTCACCCCGGGATCACTCCGGTGGCTCTACTCGACAGAGGCACTGGAAACTAAGGTTGAGTGGTATGATGCCAGGGTAATCCTATGGGCTAGGCTTGTAAATGCTCCAGGGCCATTAGCCTAGTACACACCTATGAACCAATGAATCTATGAACATGCCAGGTATGACGAAGTCAAAAACATTGTTTCATCCATGCCTTTTGCTTACTTCAGATTAGATACCACCCTATAAAGTTAGAAGAATCTCAGATCAGATTACTGGCGCAATCATTTTTCAAATTGCCTAATCCTCATTGAAGGTTGGGATCATTACATATTTATTAAAAGATGCATTGCTTACAGTAATTTTTAATAGGGGGTGTAACACTTCTTTTGAGCATTTTGCAAAATTATCATCCAGACTTTAGTTTTATTTTTATAAGCAATGCTATCATAAAAGCAGTTTATTAAATATATAAATTATCATTTAATATTTCATGTCTTCCTTGATCTTTGTTAACCTCGTTTTAGATCTAAATACAAAAATGAAACTATCCTTGCTTGAGGAGTCATATTCCATCTCAGTCATATCTGTAACATTTGACATTGTAGATCACATGATCCTGACTGACAACCTAAAGTCTTTTCATGACCTGAATGGTACAATTATCGATTATTTCACTGCTTGCTTCTGGGGCAACATGCAATGAGTAGTACTTAGAGTTAATCGTTCTGGTAATTTCCCAGTGGAATATAGGGTTTCACAGGTCTCTGTCTTGGCACCTCTTTTATTCACTTTGTACATGCCACTACTGAAGGATGTCATAAAGGAGAAGTATTTGCTTTTAGTCCTATATGGATGATGTTCATATTTCCATCACCTTTGCTCAGAAATCTTTGCTTGATTTTACCATTCATGAAGATTTCTTCATTTATGTCCCATAGCGGGTGGCACAAAACTGTCTGAAGGTCTACCCAGCCTATTCTGATGCAATGGTAGTACATCACTCCTTCCATCCAACTATCACCTTTTCTTCTCTTTTGCCTATTGTTATTTATGTACAAATGGATTGGAAGTAGTGTCTTATATGGATGGTCTGTAAATATTTATTGACATTACTTGATGCTGATGGAACAAGTTTGGCTGTTGCTAAGACACACTAGTTCCATGTTAAAAATATAGGGTCTGGGTCAGGCCCCTGATTCTATCTACAAACTTAATGACAATGATTCATTGTCATGCTCTGGTATCAATTCATTTTGCCTGCCGTGATATCCTTTACACAGGCTTTCATGTATAGGTCTTGTATAAATGCAGCAGATGGAGAAATTGTCAGGAAAGGAAATACATGGGAAATCTTGTACATGTCTTATACACATGTTCTGAAAGGTATGTAGTAGCTGGCATTGTTGTTAGGTATGTCTTTCAAGTTTTGTCATATACTTTGTGACCTTCATGATGAGAGTTCAAGACAGTTAAAGGAGCTCCTTATACTTTATTGAGCATATTACAGGTAAAATACCTTAATTTGCCAGGCAAAGGACTGTTGGCTATTCCAGGGTCTTTTCTCAATGTATCAGGTAAGCTGTCATTTGCATAGATTGATCTGGTCC
Organism: Protopterus annectens; assembly: GCF_019279795.1. NCBI lineage: Eukaryota > Metazoa > Chordata > Ceratodontiformes > Protopteridae > Protopterus > Protopterus annectens. Next base: position 202,560,232 of record NC_056742.1, read on the forward strand.
TTTGGAAAAACAGCCTTTTGACACCATCTTCCAGTGGTCCTTTAAATATTGCCTGCACTGAAAAACAGTCTTGTTAAATCTTCACTACTTCAAATACCACTTAAAGTTTTTCACTGTTGTTTACTTCTTCCCACATCATGCTCTGTTTGGATCCACCATTGTTAGTAACAGCATTGCTCTATTTTTGCCAAGATATGGGCATTTAAACACTCTAAATAATAAATAAATATTTGCTACTGAGTCATGGGTATTCAATTTTGCTTTTAGCTAATAAATACCACTAGTTTATAAGAAAAAACATTAAACTCAAATATTTCTAAATAAAAAAGCATTCTCTTTGTCCTATATTTAAATGAAATTATTGGTTAGTGTGTGTATGTTTATTAGTAAATAATTTGTTCAGAATGCCAGTGAATATTTAGAATTATAATACTGTCATGCCCCAAGTATTGTTTCAATATCTTAGTTATTATAAGAGAAACTGAAGGCCCTCCCACTGTATGTATAGACTCCTGGGGGTGACCTGTGCCATGTTTACTGTAACTTTAGAGATCTGTTGATGATTGACCCCGTACAGTTTAATAAAGCAAATAGCTCCACTAACATAGGAAGCAGAGAACTGAACCTTCATCAGCAGATAAACAGTCATGTTAAAGGCACAGAGTCATCATTCAGCTCCTTTCTCTTCTAAGGAATACATTTCATCTGCAGGTTAAACAATGTGATTTTTTTTAATCTTCTTTTAGATTAAACCTGTGTAACTGGATGGGTGCTCTCATATTTACCATGGGGTTAAGTGGCCTCTCTCTTCTTTAGAAAGGAGGTAAAGCCTGAGAGAGGTTTTTATCAATGTGTACATGATCATCAGACTGAAATAGCACTGCAACTGCTATGAATCTTATCATACCTCTTGAGTGACCAGATCTTTGCAGTATGTTCAGATTTTTGCCTCATATGTTTGGTCTGGTTCTCATAAAATTTGTAGTTTTCTGGCAAATGACTGAGGATTGCAGTGATTAAAAAATGACATACATGAGTTTCAGATTTCATATCCTTCAGATAATGCATGCTAATGCAAATTCTGGTATTCTATCAACTTGCTAAGTTTGTAAGAATAATATTTAAAATCTGTCCCTATTTTTGGGCCTTTGTCTCCCCTCCATTATTTTAGGCTTTCTCCAAATTACTTGAATTAAGAGGTTGAGAGGTATGAATCCTGTGAATTCACTGTGAACAATGATAACACTAAATATAAAGCTGTATATATTTGCTTGTAATCAGGGTATTCCTTTTGCCACTTTTGGTGCAGCGGTTAGCGTTGCCGCCTCACAGCAAGAGGTTTTCCGGGTCGATTATCAGCTGGGGTGCCTTCTGCGTGGAATCTGCATGTCCTCTCTGTTGTCGCGTGGGTTTCTGCTGAGTGCTCTGGTTTCCTCCCACATCCCAAAGACATGCAGTAGGTGGATTGGACACTCTAAATTGGCCCTAGGTGTGAGTGTGTGCAAGTGTGTGTGCCTTCTGTGGAAGGTTGGGCGCCAGGCTAGCAACTCAACACCGTAAAACTCCACTGCCAATCATGAGCAGACAGATAATCCACTGTGGTGACCCCTAACCGGGAAAAGCCAAAAGAAGAAGAAGATATGCTGAGGTATTTTTTATGTGCTACTAGTTCCCTATTGCATTAACAATGGCTAGATGTCAGCATTTTAAGAATTGCTATGGTGTGCTTACTTGAAAGTAAATACCATTATAATTGGATTTAACAAATGCTGCATTGTATTTTAGATTACTGCTTGCTTATACTTTTTCTCCTGGAATGCTAGTATTATATTTCTTGTGTGTCTTATTCATACTTGCATTACAGATACATGAGTGTGACAGAGACATTATTAAATTGTGATCTCATCTGCCAGTGAAACATAAGCATAAATTAAAATCAGGATGTGTCTATAGAAAATGTTGATTACACAGACAATTCAATTTATGAATTATGAAAATGATCTTTCTCCTAAAAAAGCTATTATTCATTTTAGAAACCAATGTGTGCAGAGATCAGTACTCAGTTTAACAATATGACAGCCATTAAATGCATTGTAACTGCATGACAGGAATATTTTTATAACTTTACCACAAAGAAAAGGATTAAAATGAATTTATTCAAAGTGCAAATTGTCAGTATTTCTTATCAAGGAGACTATGGGACAGCTTTAAACCAATGCATTGAAAGCTGACCTCCTATTTGAATAAGTTAATGTGAGCCAGTGTTGCAATGAAAGTACTGAAACCTATCTTTTATACACAGAAACCCAAGGGGGAATTTACTCTTTCATAGTGTTAGCTGCAATGCACCATTCCCTTTTCATCACTTTATTTTATGCTGTGGCAGTTTCTGACAGCTTGCCTTCTCTGTTTAAGATATTTTCTACAGGTTCCTAATTATAGACAGAGCTAGCTGAAGAATTTGTTATTCATTACAAGTAGTTCACATCAACATATAATAATTTACAACATTAGAAATAATTAGTCCTGGTTTGATTTTAATTATGTACTTAAATAAAAGGATGTGCAGAATAAACTATAGAAACTAACAAAGTAAAGTCTACTAGATAAACACAATAACAATGAAAACAACTCCAAGTAATTCTTATCTGTGCATCTTACCATGCAGTTTAGTTTGTTACGCATCCTTCATAACAATATAGGAAATATGTTTATGTTTTTAACTATCACATCAGTGTCAGGATACTGACACGACAGATATGAAATATCCAGCTCAATGCTTGCTCACCAATAAATGGTTTCATGTTACAAAATGTTAGAAGACCATTGTAGATTGCAATGTTTTACTTGAATATTTTATGTTCTTAATGCAAATATGCAGTGCTACAGGGCAATTAAATAACCAGTAAATTAATCTACATTGTAAAAAATCTAGTTTATTTCCCTTTGATTAATGCTTTCAGTATGTTTTACTGTACCTAGCACCCTTAACTTTGTTCTGTGAATTTTGATTTATATAGAACTAATTTGTAGGAACAAACACAATATGTGTTTTACATTACGGGCTTTGTTCTCAGTTATATGAAAAATTATTGTGTAGTATTTAATATAATAATGTTGTTATTAGCCCCTTAACCTCCACTCATATCCAGTTTTGAAAGGGTGGTGGGGTTTAAGGGTGGGACCAGATCCCCTTTAAAAATGCAACATATAGTAATTGTAACAGTGGGCGGGTATAGTAAAACATCACCATTGTCCACTGTTACATTGAAATGTCTCAAATTAAGCTATGTAAATTGAGGAGGTAGCTATAGCCAAGTGCTGTCAATCCATCACACATCATCACTTGAGTGATACACACAAATTAGCAGAAATGATGTACAATTATTTCATGTTTATATATTTAATTTGGAAAACATTTTATTTACTTGACAAATATTATATCTGAATACATGTAAATCACCATTGTTTAGCTTTGAAAAATGTGGGATTACTTATACAGGTTTCTGGATTTAAAAAAGGTGGAAGATAAACTAGCATGTGACTTATAGCTTGATAAGTAAGGACAATAAATAAAATGCATTAGGCAGTAGGTTTGCTTTGCTTAATATATCCCTATTTTCAATAATTTCTAGTTCTCCAGAATTACACAATGACAGGTGTGTGCAAAACAAAAGTTAGAGTATAGCAGAACTGTGTATAGAACCTGTATACCAAGTTATTATATATGAGTAAAGCTACATGAAAATATAAGCAAAATATCAGATGTTAAAATATTATTTTTGTGTGAGTCACTGAGAATTATTCATGAATTTGTACTGCATAAGCTGACATAAGTCACTATGTTTTTATATTTTTTTTAATTTGTACTAGCTAGTAATACATGCATTGAGACTGTATGAATCAAAATGAAGGTATTGCATAATATAAATCAGTTTATGTGATTGTATATTATGTGTGCTTTATAATCACTTACAATATATAGTTGACATTCTGCTATTCAGAATTAAAATGTAATCTTTAAATGAAAGGGGTCAAACAGTGCTGGTGTTTGTATTCTGTTTTCTTATAAAGATAAATAAATACAATATTACCTCACCAGGAGAATCCAGGGCCTCAAATATCTACCCTACACAGACAGGCTAAAATCCCTGTCCCTCTACTCAGTTTCATACAGACTCCTCAGAGGTGACCTCTGTCTGACATACAAAGCAGTCTCAGACCCTGCCTTGATGTGACTGCTGCATATCCACAAGTCAAGCTCCATGCACGACCTCAACCTGGTCTGTGACATCAATGGGACTTGTTGATGGGACAGATTTGTGTGCCTGAGACTCCCCCATCTGTGGAATAGACTCCCTCTCTACGTCAAGCAGAGTACCTCATTATCCCGTTTTAAGCGCAACCTGGATAACTGTATGGAAAATAGAAAATACACCCCTGGGATTCTACCTGTGTCCCTGCTGGACGGGGGCTTTGGGAGCTAACTTATCTAAACATGGGCTAAACTCTTGATTAGGCTTATAAGGGTCTCAGGGCCAATAGCCTAGTAACTTCCTATGATCCTATGATTGTATGAGTAATTCTTATAAGGGAGGGGCCAAACAGTGCTGTTGTTAGGCACCCTGCTATGCTATAAGAATAAAATATAAAACAAGAAAAACATTTTTAAATGTAAGGAGGCCACACAGTCCTGCAGCTGAACATCTGGCAATGCAATAATAATAATAATAATAAAAATAAATTAAAATGAAAATGCAGATCTTAAATATAAGGGGTCACACAGTCCTGCAGCTGGACATTTGTCTTGCAATAATAATAATAATAATAATAATAATAAAAATTGAATTGAAATAAAAAATGCAAGTCTTAAATGAAAGGGTCCCCATAGTGGTGCTGTTGGGGATTATTTTATGCTATAATAATAATAAAATAAAACAATACTTCTTAAATGAAAGGGGCTATATAAGGTTGTTGCAGAACATTCTGCTATACTGTAATAATTATAGACTAAATATAATAATTTTTATATGAAGAGTCTACACAGCACCAGCTCGTTGCACTTCACATGTTAAGGCTGGAAGCCTGACGTAATCTCAAGGGATTTTGTATCCCTTTACTTACCATACTGCTTTGCTGCTGATATGGTAGACAGGTAATACTATCTCATATTCTGGGCATTCTACCAATGCCTGGCCTTCTCTCCTTCCAGCTACATTATACAGCACATCGTGCCAACCATTAAATTACTCTGGCTTATGCAGGGTACATGGCGCTGTGGCATCTCAGTCCCAGGCAAACCAGCTAAATAATGCAGCATATATTTTTAATGCTAGTGTTGCACCCAGAGGTTCTTTGGCATAGCAGATCAGTTTTGTGATGCAGTAATCACACTGGTCAAATGATGGGAGTGGGTGGTTATCCCTGGAAAAGACTGTTCATTCTATTTATACTACATCTGCAGAATTCCTATTGATAAAGAACATGATTTGTATCGGTCTTGGCTTCAAGGCGTACCTAGTGACTTTAGACACACAATGTGCTGGTATATGGGGGGGGGGGGTTGCACAAGGACTATGACAATTCTATAAGACATTGGTGGTTCATTAAGAAAAGACCTAACAAATAAGCATTAGTAACATTAAGTGAGGGATATGTATTGCTTGTGCATCACTGTGGTATGTGACCTTTGCTATGCATTTAAAACAGCAATGCAAACTGTATCGTACAGTGAGGGCTACTGGTTTTACCAGATCCTCCATATAATGCATTTGAGTCAAAAGCAGGCAACATTATGCAATGAAATTCTTAACAGTTCTAATCTGCACAAGGCAGCATGCAGTATGTGATTTCTAATTTCATGAATTTCAGTTATAGTTATTTGGTTATGGCTGCTTTTCTTTGTTTTTAATTAACTAAACATAGCAATAGTTCTCATGAGATCCTCTGTTTATGGCTTTGTAACTGTATACTTCAAAAACAGTAGACCACAACATGTTTTGTTTGTTTATTAAACTTGCAATATTCAATAATAAAATCCTAATCGGTCAAATACAATTTTAATCTAGTAAAACATTCCATTTTAACTCAAGGAAACAGTCACAGCAACTGAAATCAAAGGCTGCTCTGCAATTCAAGTGTATTTTGTTCTTCAACTTTCTGTGGAAGTGTTAGCAACTTATGCAAAACTGAACATTGATAAACTGATAACAGACCTTGCGTAATGTTGTATGAATAACTACAAGAAGTTCTTATAAGTAAAAATAAGCATAAATGCAACAGTAACACATTGCAAGGAAAATGGACATTGTGATCAAACAGGTCAGAAGCTGTATACAGTAACAGTAGTTCAAGACTAAATAAATGCCCAAAATAATTTTCAGTTTATCATCCTAAGATTTATGAATATGATGTTTTGAAGTAACACATACTGATAAACCTGTTTGTACTTAATAACCACGTTGCAAATCAAGAACTGTAAAATCTTAACAATTGCATTTGTTGATTCATTAATATGTTAAAAGAAGAAGAAAACCTCACATTGCAGAAAGAAAAAAGTGGGATGAATGATGCCTCCAACTATTCCAGATAGCCAAGGCTGATGGATGTTCCTCTTATAATTTTAACACCAGCAGACTGACTTGCATATTATATTATATGGTGACAGAAAATCTATATCTCCTTAGGACTTTCTTTTCCCTGCCTGAAAAAATATCTAGATTTCTCATCAGTTTGCAGTCTTAAAACTGTTTTACTAGTAAATGTGCTCCAAAACTACTTTTTCTTTCTCAACAGATATGTAATTGTATGAAAAGCAGTACATAAAAAAATCAACATATACCCGAACAAATAAGAATATCTCAAACCTGAGGAGATCCATATTGAGAACTGCAAAATGAGAATCCCTAAAAAATAAACTGATTTATCATTTGGATGGCTTTTTAGTACCTCTTCATATTAATGTTCCGATATTCAGTAGTTTTCAGTATAAAGATGTCTGATGTGCAAGCATGGGAATTAAATATAAAAAAATGTTTTTTGAGAATATTGTTTATCATTTATTAATGAGTAAATTGATGACATGAAATAAATGTGATCAAGAAGTACTGATTCCGAATGTTATTACTAAGCCCCAAATTAATTAAATAGGCAACATGAGCAGAAGCAAGAATGTGAAGGAAATATTGGCATTAGGTGAAGAAAATACCAGTGATCTAGGCGACCTGAGTAGATTCAGTGAAGTAAAAATGTTTGTGCTGCAAACAGATGGAATAGCAATGTTGCGTAGCAAACCTGTCAATAACATGAATATATCATTCATGTTATTGACTCGTTTGCTACGCAACATTGTTGACACAGTACATTTAGGCAAGTGGGGTCTGTGTTCATGAACTTTTCCCACCTTTAATGTGACCAATAACCTGTGCAATTCAATTGAAAACAAACAAATCTGTTAGGGGAAAATATAGAAAATAAAAAATCTACAATACGCTGGTTGCATAAGTGTGCACACCCTTAAACTAATAATTTGTTGGATGTGCACACCCTTAAACTAATACTTTGTTGAAGCACCTTTTGATTTAATTTAACACTTATGCAACCAGCGTATTGTATTTTTTTTTATTTTTTATATTTTTCCCCTAACCTAACGCAGCCACAGTGGTACAGCAGTAGTGTTGTTGCCTCACATCAAGAGGTTCTCCTGTTTGATTCTTGACTGGAGTGCCTTCTGTGTGGAGTCTGCATGTCCTCCCCACGGTCGAGTGGCCTCCAAAAGACATGCGTGAATGGGTGAGCCTTTGCTGAAGGTTGGGTGTTGGGCTGGCAACTCGGCACCATAAAAATTTACTGCCAAACATTAGCGGAGTTCCGCTGTGGCAACCCCTAACCACAAAAAGGCAAACAACATATTTTTCCCCTAACAGATTTGTTTGTTTTTTAATTGAATTGTACAGGTTATAAGTCACATTAAAGGTGGGAAAAATTTTGAAATGATTTATTGTGGTCTCACTTTTTTATATCACAAAACCCTGGCATTTTTAACAGGGGTGTGTAAACTTTTTTATATCCACTATATAAATATATATATATATATATATATATATATATATATATATATATATATAAATACAGTTATGTAGTTATGTAGACTTATATATCAGCATACACTGCATTGGCTGCAAATGACTGAAACTTAAGTAGTCAACAAGACAGTATGAATGCTCTGATCATGAGTCTCATTGAACGCAAAACTAACAGTTTTTTACTTTTTTATATCACAAAAACCTGGCATTTTAACAGGGGTGTGTAAACTTTTTATATCCACTATATATATATATATATATATATATATATATATATATATATATATATATATACATATATAGAAATACAGTTATGTAGTTATGTAGACATATATCAGCATACACTGCATCGGCTGCAAATGACTGAAACTTAAGTAGTCAACAAGACAGTATGAATGCTCTGATCATTTTTTTTTTTTTTGCAGGGGGTAGTCCCTCCCTTCATCCCCCATGCCACCTGTTAGTTATATGGCTCTGAATCTCAAAAACATTGAAGAAAGAGCAAAAATATACTCCACTATCTACTGTATAGAGATCTTGCACACAAAGCAAATGGCAACCACTTCAATAAAACACCTGAAGCTTTTGAGTTGACTACAAATGCATGTACGGCACATAATAGCATATCATTTATGTGGGAAATTCCTTTCTGATATTTACCAAGTCACATCCATCATTGATTATAGTGGCATTTGAGACATTTCAGCACTCTCTAGGGGTGAACTGAAGCAATATCATTCAGTGTTCTTTCCCTTATCATAAAAAAATTCTAACAGCCATGTCTGGGAGTTTGAGAACTACATACATCAATATCAGCTGATAGAACACATATATTTCCCTTCAACATCAGATAAGTGCTGAAAAGCAATAGAAGGACTCTGCAGGAAAACTCAAATCCCTACAGTTGTTTATGCCACCAGCTGCACCTATATTGCTACGCACCACCACAATGAAGCCTTGTAATTCAGAAGATGTGGCTTTCATTTGCCTGCCAGACAGTATGCAATGCTGAAGGAATAATTGCTAAGGTATGTGCTCTGTACTCTTTGGTTATTTATAATGCACACACATCTGTGGACTATCTGGACAGAATCATTTTTGAATTGGAAAAAATCACTTATTATCTTCTTTATTTGAGTTGGTGGTCAAAGTAAACGCATAAAGCAACACATATTCAAAGTAACAGGAAAGATAACATGCCCATTCTTAATAGTATCTTATTTACTATTACAGATGTGAAATAAAACCCATCTGTAACACCCTGAACACAGTGAAAGCAATGAAGTTCACAAGCAGATCAGGCTGACAATAGGGAATGCATCTAATCTCACAAATCCTATTTTGGGGGCCTGAATGCATTCACGGCTGTTCTGCAGTACACATATGAGGAAATGCCTAGGATGAGTAGTAAACATGCTGCAATACACATATGAGAAAACACCTAGGATGAGAAGTATACATGCTGCAGTACACACTTGAGGAAACACCTAGGATGAGTAGTATACATGCTACAGTACACACATTAAAAAACACCTAGGATGAGTAGTATATATGCTGCAGTACACACATAATGAAACACCTAAGATGAGAAGTATACATGCTGCAGTACACACATGAAGAAATACCTAGGATGAGTAGTATACATGTTGCAGTACACATGAAGAAACACCTAGGATGAGTAGTATACATGCTGCAGTACACACATGAGGAAACACCTAGGATGAGTAGTATACATGATGCAGTACACACATGAAAAAAACACCTAGGATGAGTAGTATACATGCTGCAGTACACACATAATGAAACACCTAGGATGAGAAGTATACATGCTGCAGTACACACATGAGGAAATACCTAGGATGGGTAGTATACATGCTGCAGTACACATGAAGAAACACCTAGGATGAGTAGTATACATGCTGTACACACATAATGAAACACTGAGGATGACTAGTATACATGCTGCAGTACACATATGAGAAAACACCTAGGATAAGTTGTATGCATGCTGCAGTACCCACATGAGGAAACACCTAGGATGTGTAGTATACATGCTGCAGTACACACACGAGAAAACACCTAGGATGAGTAGTATACATGCTGCAGTACACACATGAGAAAACACCTAGGATGATTAGTATGCATGCTGCAGTACTCACATGAGGAAACACCTAGGATGAGTAGTACACATGCTGCAGTACACACATGAGGAAACACCTAGGATGAGTAGTATACATGCTGGAGTACACACATGAGGAAACACCTAGGATGAGTAGTATACATGCTGCAGTACTCACGTGAGGAAACACCTCAAATGAGTAGCATACATGTGGCAGAACACACATGAGGAAACACCTAGGATAAGAAGTATACATGCTGCAGTGCACATATGAGGAAGCACCTAGGATGAGTAGTATACATGCTGCAGTACACTCATGAGGAAACATCTAGGATGAGTAGTATACATCTTGCAGTACACACATGAGGAAACACCTAGGATGAGTAGTATACATGCTGCAGTGCACACATAAGGAAACACTTAGGATTAGTAGTATACATGCTGCAGTACACACATGAGGAAACACCTAGGATCAGTAATATGCATGCTGCAGAACACACATGAGGAAACACTTAGAATGACTAGTATACATGTTGCAGTACACACATGAGAAACACCTAGAATGAGTAGTATACATTGCTGCACTGGACAATTTGATAACAGCAAAGCACTGTGTCCTCCCACCATGAGATTCTGGAGCCCTACCACTACAATCACAGGTGTCTAAACACGAAAGTCCATGGACAATGAATATGGTATCAAAGAAAATGTTGAAGAAGAGAGTTAAAATTGAGTGACTGAGAGGTCAGTAGGGCCAGTATACTCAGGAATATTCTAGCAATATCTGATCTAAAGCTATTTTTATAATATGCCAGACATGAATGCTGCTCAAAATAGTATCTTAAAAATATACATGCAGGCTGTTGCTTTAATATGGTGAATACAAAGTATGACACCCATTCTAACCTGTGTCTTTTCAGGTTTACATGTAGCCTCAGCCATCAGCACTTTGTTAACCATATAGTTTAGGTTACTTGTGGCATAGCACAGGCATCAGAGCACACATAGGATATAACTGCTAGGTATCATCTGTTGGCTCTATGAGCACATCTTCAGCAAATTACTATTTCTGCAAAAGATGTTGTAGAATAGTGTGTGTGTGTGTGTGTGTGTTGTACCTTTAAGAAGCATTTCAAGGACAGCACGTGCTAGCTTCAATGCCATTTTGAGAGTGCAGCCAAAGAGCAAGCATGTATGAGTGTGATAGCTAGTTCGTTTATAAGTTTATCTAAATTAAAGTTATTAAGCCAAAATCCTGATGTGTTTTATACATAATAAAGCTGCTTGTACAGAACACACATATGTTTGTCTGCTTTATCTTGACCAGACGAACAACATGGTGCCAGAACTGGGATTCCAGAGACTGAATTTCAGAGCTATGAGGTGCAGAGTTAACAGTGAAGGTAAACTAAGTGAATCAAATACAAAAGAGGGCCAGAAATTAACCAAAGGTAACGAAAACGTACACAAGAGGTTTATTAATTAAACAAAATGTTTGAAATTAAGATATCTGATAAAATGATTATTAGAAAAGCACATAAATGGTTTGAAATTACCTCAGAATTACAAAACAAGCATGTTTAGAGTAAAATGAGCAAGTTTAGAGAAACAGCACAGTAATTTCAAAAGTATTGTTGTGCCCAGTAAACTTATTTTGCAAAGTTCAGTTATTCAGAGGCTTGTTGCGCTATTGGGTATAGTTACAGATATCGGCATAAATTTCTAGCATATGTATATGTGTGCATGTTCGTACAGTTACAAGTGGACATGGGTTGCATTGTGTTTTACTGTAATTTGTTGGCATGGCAGATGGATTTTGAAAACCATCACCACTTGTATTTGATCATAATATTGCAGAAAAATTGAGAATATTTGAGCTCTTAGAGTACAATATTTTTATACAAGCAGGTTATTCTGACAAAGATGCATGCACCAGAGAATTAATTTTACTAAACCTAGCTGGGTCAGAAGCCAGTGAAAGAGAGCATTCAGTTGTGTATGCACCAGCAGTATATGAAGGAGAAAGGGAAAACCATCATATTGTTGTACAGGCTGAATCAAGGGAAGACCCCAAGTATTTGAAATACAAATTCAGGGAAATGTGCAACCCCCAGACACATTTTACATTAGAGAGGCATTTGTTTTACACAAGAGATCAAAAGCAAGGGGAAACTTTTGCAGCTTATATTACTGACCTGAGATACAAATCTAAAATGTGCAGGTTCAGTGACTTAAAAGATGAATTAATAAAGGATAGACTTGTGTGTGGTATTAATAGTGCTGAAGTGAGAATGATTTTGCTTTGTGACAATGGTTTAATGCTGAGCAAAGTTACTGAGATTTGTCAAATCCATAAAGTTACAGAAAGGCACATAAATATGCTTGCAAGTGATAAAAGCATGGTTTCAGCAAGCTCCAGAGCAAATGAAGACAGCATACAACATGCAGCTAGCAGAAGCAGGCCTAAACATATGGCAGCTGTAACCCCTCTGAGTGCTGCAGGTAAAACCCATCATTTTCCAGCAAGTTCCAAGACTAGTGCAGTGAGAAGGACATACACAGTGCAGTACAAGGGTCAGCAAAATTCAAATCAAGCTTTATTGTTAACCATCACAATTGTGGTGCCAGTCATGAGTCTAAAACAAAAAGGTGCTTAGCATTTGGTCAGCAATTCCACAAGTGTAAAAAATAGAACCATTTGCAAACCAAGTAAACCTCACACAGTTATTAAGAAGGGTCACTTAAAAAAGCAAGTTGATCACATAGAGAGCCACAACCCTACTTTCTGCATAGATGGTGCATCAGTAATTGGTGAAAAGGCTAAGGCAGTAGATTTGTTGGCAAAGAATGAAGTATTTTGAACTGTCTAGATCAATGGTAAACCCACCAAGCTCAAAGTAAACAGTAGTTCAAAGTGTAATGTTATGTCAGCAGGCACATTTTTTAAGGTGAGCAACTTAACATGGCCAGTTGTGCAAAACTTGTTGCTTATAGAGGTGAAGAAATTCAAACCAAAGGCTCAGTAGTGCTTTCATGTTATTTGGCTAGGAGCTGCTACAGCTTATTATTCTATGTATCCTGAAGACCCGTGCAGTCATTACTAGGTCTCAGAGAGAGTTTGAGAATGAATTTGCTTTCCTTTACCAAATAAGTTCATCATATAAGCACATGTCCCAGTTCCAATTTTACTGAAGCTATTTTGTCAGAGTATGTTGATGTTTTTGATGACAAGTTAGGCAAACTTCCAGTTGTGCATTCTATGAAGTTAGACCCAGCGGTCAGTCCAGTGGTCAGACCGGCAATAAAAGTTCCGATAGCTATGCAGAATAAAGTCAAAGCTCAGCTGGATAAAATGGTGCAGCAAGGTGTAATATGTCCAGTACAGAACCTACTGAATGGGTGTTGTCTATGGTAGCAGCCCACAAAAAAGGCTTTGTCAAAATCAGAATATGAATTGACCCAAGAGACCTGAACAAAGCATTAAAGAGACCTCATCTTCCTGTGCGTACAATCAAGGAAGTCGCAGCCCTAATACCGAATGCCACTGTTTTTTCTGTCTTGGATGGAAAAAGTTGATTTTGGCAAGTGATGCTTGATCAGAAATCTTCACTACTGACTATTTTCAGTAACCCATTTGGAAGATATAGATTCCTTAGGATGCCATTTGGAATAAATTCTGCAAGTGAAGTCTTTTCAGTGTGCAATGGAGCAAATTTTTTGGGGGGGAGGTTATCCTTGTGCCATAATAGTAGATGATTTATAGGTGGAGGTGATGGTGAAGCAGAGCATGCCAGAAACCTTAACAAAGTTCTAGACAGAGCATGTGCAGTGAACATGAAGACCAATTCTTTAATGTGCAAATTCAGACTACCAGAAGGTACATATGTAGGTCATTTGTTTACTAGCACTGGCTTGCTACCAGATCCATCCAAGCAAACAGCCATTCTTGAGATGTCAGCACCAGATAATGTTCAAGCTCTACAACATTTTCTTGGTAAGGTCAACTACTTAGGCAAGTTTATACCAGACTTCAGTGACTTGGCAGTGCCTTTGAGACAGCTGATGTGCAAAAATGTTATATAGTCTTTGTTGGAACAGCACCAGAGAGCATTTGAAGACCTTAGGCAGAAAATTGCCACCCCCACCTACTTTAAGATACTATGATGTCAATAAACCAGTAAATCCTTCCAGTGATGGTTAAAAAATTTGGTCTTGATGCAGTTATTCTTCGAGAAGGAGGACTGGTAGCCTATGCATCTAGAATTTTTACCCAAACTGAAATGCAATATGCTCAAATTGAGAAAGAACTTTTGACAATAGTATTTGCACGTTCAAAGTTTCATAATTATATTTATGGTTGAGCTATTCAGATTGAAACTGATCACCAACCTCTAGTTACTATTTTAAAAAAGCCTACACATTCAGCACCAGCGAGATTACAAAGAATAATGCTCAAATTGTAAAAGTACAACTTCAAAATGATCTATAAAAAGGCAAACTTCTTTATCTAGCTGATACTTTATCCAGATCACCCAGAAATACAACAGAACAGCTCGATGCAAAGAATTTTGATTTTTGATGTCATGGAAGTGCATAATTCTTCTACTATGAAACTTGATGAGCTGAGAGATCACAAAAACGACTGATCCAGTTTTGCAAAAGCTCAACCACTACATTTACATTTGATGGCCATCAAAGCAATCTAGTGTACCGGCTAAAATGCAAACTTATTTTCCTTACAGAGATGAGATGTGGATGGAAGATGGCATTATTTTCAAAGGTCCTAAAATGGTTGCTGTGACTTCTTTACAATGTGAATACATCCAAATTTTGCATCGTGGTCAACCAGGTTCTGAATCTACCAAAAGAAGGGGGAGAGGACTAGTATTTTGGTCTTCTCTAGCAAAAGACATCGATAAAGTACTTTCTTCTTGTTCATTATGCAATAGTCTTAAACTGCATTTTCAAAAAGAACCAGTTCAGCTAAGTCAAATTCCTGAACTACCTTGGTCAACAGTAGCCACTGATGTATTCAAGTGGAACAATTAGCATTACTTATTGTTGGCAGACTCTTATTCGAACTGGTTTGAGATTGATCTACTACCTAACATAACTTCCACTGCTGTTATCACAAAGTTGAAACATCATTTCTCAGTCCATGGTAGTCTGCACAAAGTTATTTCTGACAATGGTACTCAATTTACCAGTCAACTGTTCCAGAAATTTGCAAAAGAAGGAGACTTTGTACATGCTACTAGTAGTCCAGAATACCCACAGTTAAATGGACTAGCTGAACGTGCAGTACAGAGTGCAAAGCAATTACTAAAGAAGGCAAACCATGATAATACAGATGTCTTTTTGAACTTACTTAATCTCAGAAACATACCCCTTGACAATCTACTTGGCTTGCCTGCTCAGAGACTTCTATCTACACAAACCAGAACAACACTGCATATCAGTTCCAGTTTGTTGAGGCCTTAGGCTAAGAACAATAGAACAATTAAACCCCAACTATTCAAAAAGCATTCTTTCCAGAAATCATGCTATGATAATTCAAGCAGATTTCTTTGTCCATTGAAAGAAGGAGAGACAGTGAGGATCATACTTCTCAACTGTACAGATTTTCACAGAATGTCCAGATTTTTGCCTCATATTTTTGGTCTGTTTTTCATAAAAGTGTGGTTTTCTGGCAAATTAGTGGCAAATCATTAAAGAATGAAGTTAGAAAATAATCAAAGGCATATGAATTTCAGACTTCATACCCTTCAGAAAGTTCATCCTAATGCAAAACCTGTTATTCTATCAACTTTTTAAGTTTGTAAGAGCAATATTTAAAAATTGACCCTATTTTTGGGCCTTTATCCCACTTTTATTAATGGCTTTGTCCAGATTTCTTGCTTTAAGAGGTTAAGAGGTATGGTGAGGATACAAAAGGCGAAAGGTTTTGACAGGATTGGTCAAGTAACAGGTATATGTGCCGAGCCAAGATCCTACTCTGTAGAATCTGAGGGTGTGGAGTACAGGAGAAATCGCAGATACCTTCTTCCTGTATCAGAATCAATATTTCAGCATTGTTCCTGTGATATAGACTCTAGATCTCAGAGCAATCCAGACGATGTTCCTGTTGCAGAACGTGTCTTAACTTCAACTTCCGTTTCTGATGATGTTCCTGTTCTCCCCAAAGTTGATCATTCAGCAGAGACAGTCTCAGTTTCAAGAACTAGTTCTAATTTCTATGTCACATGATTTGGTCATATTTCCAGACCTAGTGTGAAATACACAGTAACCTGGACATATTTATCTATATGTATTTAGTTCTGTATAATTGCATGACAAAGAATTATTTTGTATTAATTGTACTCAAAGAGGGAAGATGCAGAATACTGTGTGTGTGTGTGTGTGTGTGTGTGTGTGTGTGTGTGTGTGTGTGTGTGTGTGTGTGTGGCACCATTAAGAAGCATTTCAAGGACAGCATGTGCATCTAAATAGCAAGTATGTGCTAGCTTCATTGGCACATTAAGAGTGCAGCCAGTGAGTGAGCATGTATGAGTGTGATGCCTAGTTTGTTTATAAGTTTATCTAAGTTAAAGTTATTAAGCCTCAATCCTGATGTGTACATAATAAAGCTGCTTGATTAGAACCCACGTATGTTCGTCTGCTTTATCCTGACCAGACAATAGACAGATGTTAACTTACTTCAATGTTATGTCACTGTAGTACATACTGAGGTATATGGCTGAAGGCCTTCTGCATGAAGGATGTTGTGAGCTACCTCTCACAAAGTACCCTATTGTTTACATTTTTCATTTTGTGTTCTTTTGTTACATTTTTAGACAAACAGTTATTTACTGAGGATGAAATCATTGAAGTGCACATAACGTTTGCTACAATGGAGCATGGATATTTTTAACATAACTAAAGTATATGTGTTGAATCCTAAAGCATATTTCAAGGTATGGTGTGACTAGAATCTGTTTTAGGTACAACAGGCTAGACATAGCACTACTGACAGCTGCATAGAGTAAGCTTCTTTTCTACAGACAGCATAGAAATATTTTTGCAAAAAGTGCTTGATAAATGCAAGGCAAACCTGCACTAGTTCATGATTACTACCTGTCAGTGTTGATAACTTATCTTTTTGAGACACAGTGGCACATGTCATCTTAAGCACAGCTGGCAAAATTGTTGATGGCATCCTCATGAACATCATGCATGACACACCATGTGAAATAGATGCACTGTTAGCTTAATTGTCCATAATCTAAAACAACTGCTCATCAAACTCTATGAAAATATTAATCTGTCAATGGAGATCATTATTTGAACAACAGTGTGTCCTTTGTGTGTTTTCTTCCTCAAGCAGTAGTACCATCAGGCGCTACTGTCCATTCATCCAATCCATAAAATTCCTAAACCTGTGCTCTCTCAACACTATCATCACATTTCTAGACATCATAGTTGATACTAGATCCAAAGAGCACAGACACTTCTGTATACTCAGCTCTATTGCACTTGATCTGTTGATGGGTATATCAGCTACATTTGTGGCAACTGCTCTGTAGTGAACAGACATTTTTTTTGTGACAGTGCTCAGGTCATCATCCATGGGAAAATACAATGGCAGTTTACTGGTAGACATTATTTTCTGACTATCAGTTAAGGTCCAGACATGCTGCCAGAATTACTACTTGTTATACCACCTGGGGTTCTGGATTGTCATACTATCCAATAGTATTTGCAAAAACAAATACACAAAAAAATGACATCAGCATTCTACCTTCACCAAGAGTGATGCCACAGTATGAACAGAAAATGATTGATTTTAATAATTGGCTTAGTTTCTGGTGTCACTGCAGGCAGTAACTATTAGCATGGGAGGATATGGTTTACAGACCAACGTTCTTTGACAAAGATGGTCTACACCTGCCCCCTCGCCCAAGCATTTGGATATTGGCTGAAACTTTACCCATTCTCTTAGAACACTTTTTAGGCAATGGCAAAATGACAAAGCTATGAATATAGTGAAAACAAAAATTAAACCAACTTTAAAGTGTTACTGCTCAGTGCTAGGATCCTAAACAAGAAACTCCACAAACTGCAAGCTCTCCTCAATCTGGAAAGTGTAGACATCTGTGCTGTTACCTCAAATTGGTTTAAAGCTGCAGAAAGTACATCAGCAGTGAAAGGCTACAGCACCTTCCACGCATTTAGACCAACAGGAGCACAGACAGGGGCTAAATTTGGAGGTGACTCAATCTACATTAGCAGCAAGTACAACTCTAGGATAAACAGCATGATGCCCTAGAGTTCATCTACATCCAAGTCTCAACAGACAAAGTTCCATATCATGTCCTGGCCAGCTACAGGCCACTGTCTATGACCGACAAAGCTCACAACTCTTACTTGCACCTACTAGAGGTGCTCAACATCCAAGCAAATAGTGTATTCATGGGAGACTTTAACTACTCCGAAATGTACACTGCCTCTGACTCACACAAGCACAATCTTTCCTGGACTTTATCAGCACAAACACCCTGACCAAAGAGTGCAATCTCCAACTAGAGGGTCAAACATATTGGACCTAGGACTCACCAATATTCAAGAGTGTTGCACCCCCCCCCCCCTTTTGTCATATCATGATTGGTAAAGATGGACCACAAAGCTATCTCCGTCAAAATTAAAATCAACCCTGAAATCCCAATTAAACCCATAAAAGTTAGAAACTATACTGAAGCAAACTACATAGGTTAATAGGTAGGTACTAGCCTATTGGCCTGAGGGCCTACGTAAGACTAGCCAACAAGGTTCCTTGGCTTACGCCATCCAAGAAAGTTGTTTTCCTGTGCCACTGACGAGCAGAGACACAGAAGTGATCCCCGGGGTGTATTTCCTATTTCCCATCCACTCATCAAGATTTTTCTTGAAGAGTGCTAATGAAGAACTTTGCTTGACACAGATGGGTAGCCTGTTCCAGAGTATGGAAAGTCTCTGGGACAGGAATCTATTCCTCCAGCATGTCCTGTTTATTGTGGTGACAAGGTTTAGGTCCCTAGAGTATGTAGCTTGGAGGGATTGGGATTTCTTCGGGTGTAGCATGTTCCAATGGCTCTGGGTTTGACATAGCTTTATATGTTAGCAGAGATCACCTTGTAGTAGGTGATATGCTACGGAGCAAATCTGGAGATTTTTGAGATGGTCAGTGTAGGGCATCTGTTTGAGGCCAGTAACCCTCTTTGTGAGGTACATCTGTGGCCTTTCCAACTGCTGCAGATGTCTAGTGAGGTACATTCCAAAAGGGGTGTTGTATTCTATATTGGGTCTAATGAGTGTCGAGTAGAGGGGAACAATGACCTTTTTTTTCCTGGATGAGAACCCTTTTATGATGAGATGTGCCACATAGAATGACTTCCTGACTACTGTGGTGATGTAACTATCAAAGGGCAGACTACTGTCCACCTGGGTCCCAAGGTCTCTTATCACACATTCAGTATTAAGTAGACTGCTGTCCATGTAGTAGTTCATGGGTACAGAGTTTTTCCCAAAGGGGATGACAATGCACTTTTTGGCATTGAGCTTGAGGCCATTGCTCTGACACCAGGCATCTGTCTCAGCGAGGCCCTTCTGTAGGATTTCCAAATCATCCTCAACTATGGCTCCTAGTTTGCAGTCATCTGCGAACTTCGTTAGCCAGAGGCCTTCTGTTAATCCTATTAAGTGGCAGTTTATCAAAATTCACAGCACCCTCAAACCTCAAAAACACAGCTACCTATGCAGAATTATTTGCAGAAACCATGTACAAACATGTAAATGGCTGCATTGAGGCAAGTAAGACCAGACCTAATACCGAAAATAAACCACAGTGGTAGAATCTTTACATTAACAGGCTATATAACAGAAGAAAAAAAGTCATGGCCAACATCAGAAAGAGCAACTGTTATAGAGAAAAGAACTCTTTAGTTCAACTAAACAAGAAGCTAAGAAGTCTAATAAGGTCCAAGAAGGCCAATTACAAGGTAAGGATAGCCTCTCAATCTTTGGACACACACAAGACCTTCTTCAGCTGTATCAGGAATCTTAAAGGTAGTGCTCAGCAGTGTGGAGAACTGGTTGTAAATGGCACAAGCTTCACTGACCAGGGTGGCATAGCAAATCTATTAGCTGATAAATTTAGACCTAACTTCACTGCTCAATACCCTCTGTAAAGTCTCACAAATATCAACAGGAAGCAGGTCCTGAAGATGCTTGCTAAGGCCAAAAATACTGCTACAATGGACCTGACAATATCCGCAGTTGCTTGTAAGTAACCACATATAAACTAACACGAACACTTGAGCCATTTTTCAGCTACAGCTTCAAAACATGGTATATGCCAGCTGAATAAATGGCTGCAATTGTCAGCCCTTTTCATAATAGTGAACCATCAACTGACCTCAGGAACTACAGCCCAATCAGCTTTAAAAGTCTAGTATGCAATGACATGGAAGGAATTATCATGAAAAATGAACAAGGACATCAGCAATCAACAGATACTGGATTTATCCCAGTTTGACTTTGTTAAGGGAAGGTCTTGCCTACTTAACCTGGTGGACTTCTTTAAAAGGGTCACCATGGCTGTGGATGAGGGGAAAATAGTGCATACTGCCTACCAAGACCTAGCCAAGCCATTAAATACAATACCCCACATAGGTATTGTTGACAAACTCTCAGAACTAGGCATACATACCTACATAACTCACTGGTTAGTCAGCTAGCTCACAAATAGGACCCAAGATGTCAGGATCAATGAGGCCATCTCTACCAGGAGTCTGGTTACCAGCAGAGTACCCCAGGGCTCCATGTTGGACACACTCCTGTTGGGCATCTACTTCTCAGAAATCAAGGCTAATGTCAAGGGCCTCTGTTTCACCAACTTTGCAGGTGACAGCAAATTGGGAGCTATCATACATTCCCTCCTTGATACCAACATCCAATAAGAAGGTCTAACAGAAGCAAGTAACTGGTGCAAAACACGTGTATTAAAACTCAGTGCAAAGAAATGCATTATAGTGCCCTTTGGGAAATCATCCGCTCAAGCTAATTATTTCATCAATAAAATACCCCCAAGAGTTGATTTGATAGTTAGGGATCTGGTAACATATGTAGACAGCAACCCAGGGTTCGACCAACAAGTAGCCAAGATAGTAAGAAAATCATTCTATGTCACCCAGCTCATAAGCAAGGGTATGGCATTCAGGTCCAAGAAAGTTATAGTACCACTCTACTTAGCCCTTATCACACCCACCGTTGAGTACAATGTCCTCTTTTTCATGTACCTAACCAGATACTTCCAACAGTTGGAGCACCCTCAAAAGTTCCTCACCAGGAGAATCCAGGACATGAATGCCATCTCTTACACAGATCACCTTAAGGTCCTATCTCTGTACTCAGTCTCCTAACAGGTTACTGAGAGGCAATCCATACCTAGCATATAAGGCATCCTTAGATCCAGATCTGGATCTCTTGCACATTCACAAGGCAAAAAGCTCCAGAAAATCCAGATCCAAGGACCTCATCTTTGTCTGCATCATAAATTGGACCTGCTGGATGGACCGATATGCACCTCATAGGAATCCAGTGCTATGGAATAAGCTCCCCATCTACACAAAGCAGAGGACAGCCCTGACCCTATTCAAAAAGAACCTAGATACCTGGATGGGAAATCGCAAATTCCACCCAGGTATGCTCCCATGTCTCTGATGCACAGAGGCTGACAGTAAGTAAATTAATCCCCAGCATTTAGCTACATTTTTATTAATGTGCCTGACCATATAAGCATCCAAGGAAGTCTGGGTTGCGTGGTTCAGCTTTTAGAGACCTGGTGGTCATTAGTCTGGTGTAACTCTATGAACCTATGAGCCTATGTAGTGGCAAATACACACACTAGGGTTACTCCTTCACAAGTTGTCCTAAGTGCAGTGGCAAGACTTACAAAGAGTAACAAGCATTGGGCTATACCTGCAATCTCTCTCTTTGGAGGCTAGGTGATAAGACACTTTTCACATTTATTATCCAGGTGGGTGGGCTGGGCAGATGACCATTTGCATTCACTTTCTGTCTGATGTGTTACAATCTACACATATTAATGCATGCTAACTGGAAAACAGCAGGTCACTGTGTAATAGTTAATGTAATGCATCTCCAGCAGGCACTACATACTTGTGCATGCAGAAAGAATACCAGCCTTATTTCCAACAACTGGTAACGTCTTTGTGAAACAGCTACAGCCACACCTGAATAAGAGTTGCTATTTGTCAGCAGTAGACCTGGTTCCCCCCATTGTTAAGTGGCTTCAGTGTCCATAACCTTTTAGAGTGCCCATGATTTGCCATGATTCCAGTGATGATTTTTACAATGGAGACCCTCACAAAGGGCATAATCAATCATTAATGTTTTACAAATGGAATTCTCATAAAGACATATCATATACAATTTTTTGTCACTGTTTATAGACTAATAATTATAAACTATGTTTTTAGCAGTCTTTATAAATTGTAGATTCTCTTTTGATTGGGCATAGTGTATATTACATGAATATGTTGAGCAGAATAAAATGTTACTTTATTTGCATAAACTGTTTTTCCATTCCTTGCCATTTTGACACCATTATAGTTAACCCCCCCTCCCCATAAATTTTGGCTTTTTCCAGATTCCTTTTGCTACAAAGTTGATAGATATGGTTGAGTGTCAAGTGCATTTTACAAGGAGCTGAGAGCTTCAGTGGAAGACAAGTTTAGTGACGCTTTTGCCAAGTCTGTTTACAATGTACGACTGTTGCTTAGCAAATGATATCACTATCATGATAAAGTATTTAAAAGCATTGTTAGTAGCACAACATGTAGTA
Source organism: Protopterus annectens (assembly GCF_019279795.1). NCBI lineage: Eukaryota > Metazoa > Chordata > Ceratodontiformes > Protopteridae > Protopterus > Protopterus annectens. The sequence continues at coordinate 202,583,315 of NC_056742.1, forward strand.
TACTGGTTTTTGATGCAGAAGGCTTTGGGTTCTATTCGCACAGTAGGTAGATGGAGTGCTGATACTCTTTTATTTTAATCCTATTCAATTATATGCTTGATTATCCAAACAGTTTGATTATCTGAACTACCATAGGTCCCAATTAGTTTGGATAATCGACCCTACTGTACATGAGCCATGAACTGAAATACCTTTGCTGCTCCTGTAAAATCACATATAAATATTTAAATATTGATTAAAACTTTTTAACAAATGCGGCAACTTTTATGGTCGTATTTGTGGATCGAACCTATTTGTAGATAGTCGTATTAGTGGACAACTACTGTACATACAATATTTTGAAGGTGTTTACTTTTGTCATTTACCTACATTTTCTACAGGTGAAACTGCACTAAACTGTGTTTTAATTTTTTTTTTGAATATTAGTGAATAACCTTAAATATTTGTGAATCCCACTGTGGAGCACAGAAGAGGAAAAGAGCTGCAGAGGAGAAGGAGAAAATATACAAACTTCCAAATTAACATCATGGTTGAACCCAGGTGCAACATCATCAGCCACTAATACTGCTCTTTCAAATATAGCATCCACATCTACATCCAATCATACATCCAGTCATCCAGTTCCAGTAGACATACCAATAGTATCATTACCTGTTCCTACTATTGGGGATATTTTGCCAGAGGAAATATCTGTATCTCTAACAGTAAAGGAGTTTGCTATCCAAGACACAGAGTCGGGGCTATGGGACATTGACTATACTAACACAACGAGATTACTGGAGTTGTATTGGGCCATCATCATGTCAAAATCATGACAGCAACTTTTCAAACACGTGCAGAATATATAAAGGAGCCAGAGGAGAGAATACTCAGACCAGGAATTTATCAAAGAATGTGTTCAAATGTCAACTGCAGAATGGCGAGTGTGTAAAACGTGAATGGCTACTCTATTCACCTTCCTAAGGTCATTTGTACTGCTTTGTATATCATCTGTTGTCCAAGACAGAGTCTCCCTTTGCTACATCAGGAGTCAATGACTGGAAACACAGCAATGTCATTGTAGAACATGAAATGAAGAAGAACATCATAAGTGCTTAATGGCATATTTGATCTGACATAAAGAAACTGGAAGTGTAGATTCTTTGTTACTTGACCATCATAGCTCAGAGCAGGAGTATTGGGATAAAGTATTAACACGTGATTTCTGTAATTCACTTTCTTGCCTCAAGAGGTTTGCCATTTCATGGAGAAAATGAAATTATTGGGTCAGCAAAAAAATGGAAACTATTTAGGTATTCTAGACCTGTTGAGTGAATTTGACCCTTTTTTTTGGAAGAACATCTTAAACTGTATGGAAATCATGGAAAAGGGAACCTATCATATTTATATTTATCAGTGAGCATTTCTGAGAAATTTATTGAATTAATGGGACATCATGTATTTTGTTCTATTCTTGAAGAAATTAAAGAGTCGAAGTATTACTCAATAAATGTGGATTCTAGTCCAGACATCTCACACACTGATCAACTGACATTTACTGTCTGGTACATTTGAGGATGTGAGTCTGTAGAAGGTTTCATTAAGTTCATCCCCATCTTTTCTCATTGAGCAAAGAATCTAGCAGACACTGTTGTGGATTTCCTTAATGAAAACAAAATTCCACTATCAAACTGTCATGGACAGTCATATGATAATGCCTCCAATATGTCTGGAAGGTATACTCGATTACAAGCACAGATTCATCAGCTGAATGAGTTTGCCATCTATATCCCTTGTACTGGACACAGCCTGAACCTGGAGGTTGCAGAGGTGGCAGAATGTTGTCTACAGACTGTAAAATTCTTTGACTTTGTTCAGTGTCTGTATTCCTTTTTCTTTGCATCTACACATTGATGGAATGTTCTGACATCATCTTTAAGAAAAGATTTTGTAGTCAAGCATCTGTCTGACACGAGATGGTCATCACATTTTGATGCTGTTCATGCTCTGTATGGGGGTTTCAAGAAAATTAAATGTACTGGAGTCTGTATCAGCTGACACTGAACAAGAAGTAAACACAAGGCTAGAGGCAGAAGTATTGAGAGAGAAAATGGAAAACCTGGAAACAATCTTTGGGACAATTCTTTGGAATGACATTCTTGAAAGTGTGAACAAAACAAGTAATGTCCTGCACTCAGTGGATGTTAACATACTTGTTGCCATGAATCCTTTTGAGTCTCTGCAAACCTATCTTCAGGAAATTAGACAAATTTAGCAAACACAAATTAAAAGCCAATAGTAGGTGTCTAGATGTAGCTATGTCAAAAAACAGGAATAAAAGCAAAATGTGCATCTTACTAGATAAGACAGATCAGAAGAAGAGGTACTTCTCACTAAAAGTGAAATTTTCAAGGTAAAAATACTCCTTTCTGCTCTGGACTTTCTTATCTTTGAGATGAAAAAACATGCAGAATCTTTTTTATTCATTGGGAATGTGTTTTTCTTCTTGTGAACTGAAAACAATCAGTTCTGATGAGCTAAATGGAAAGTGTGAAAATATGATTAATGTGTATCACAAGGACTTTGATTATGCTGACCTTTCAAATGAATGTGTTCACTTCAAGCATTGCATTGCTGTTGGTGAAAATTGTGAGACTCTCCCTGCATTGTACAGAAAAATAATTTTGGACAACTTAAAATCTGTGTTTGCCAATGTTGACATTACACTCAGGGTATTCATGTGTATGATGGTTACCAACTGTGCAGGAGAACCATCATTTTCAAGCCTGAAACTTATAAAAAATCAGCTTCGCAGCACAATGGGGCAGTAGCATTTGAAACTGCTTTCCCTTATGTGTAAGGAAAATGACACCCTCAAGACCATTGATTTCAAGTCAATTTTAAAGCAATTCTGTGCAAAATAAATTTGCAAACATTTATATTGAACACTCGATTGAAAATAAATATCTCATCATAATTTCATGCTGTGCCATCTGCATCGGTATGGTATACTAGCTGTAGCATCATTAATTTCTATGATTGTGTTATATTGCTCAAATGTTTGTTGACATGTTTTCTTAATGTTTAAATACTGATTTTGTTGGGAGTGTCAATAAATATATGCTTAATTTTATTGGTCATTTTCATTTTTAGTCCTGTGAGTGGTTGTGCAGGTAAGGGTCCGAGGGGCCAGTAATGCTGTTAAGATAGCCCTGCATATGCCCCACTACTCCTCTGTTTAATTATGATTTGAGGTTACATAACCTCAGAGAAAACGGACTATCCAATTAGGTGAATTCTGTGTTCATTGGTATCATTCAGTACTAGTGATCAGATTTAATACATGTACATAAAACATAAATGTAATACCATGGTGTATCATTTCAGTTGTGCAATAATGCAATTCTAAGTTAGATCAGCACATATTACAATAGTTTCTTATTTGGCAAACATATCACATTTACATATATATATATATATATATATATATATATATATATATATATATATATATATATATATATATATCAACTGAACTTATAGGCAACATGTTTCTTACCTGCACTGCTAGCTGTTATTTGTTACATAGTATTAACTGATCTGCTAACTACATGTAAATTACTAATACTTTTTGACTTGAGTCATGACTGAAAAAGGTCCGTGGACAAAATGATTTACCTTATTAAAAAAAAAATCAAGTATTCATGTACAAGACGACTTACATGGTTGACAACTCCCAAATAAATAAATAAATAAGTAAACAAGCAAAAAAAATGAACAAAGTGTTCAGAACTGAGTAAAAACAAACCAATACCACCTGACATCTACTAAGTAGCAAACTGGATGTAAGCAGATCTTGGAAACATTCCAAATGGATAAGAAAAACACTTTAACAACTTGAAACTGTTGAGAATACTGCACAGATACTGCTTACTCCATGTGTGTTGATTGGGATGTGAAGCTAATAAAACTTCTTAGAGAAACCTAAACAAGAAGTGTCATCAATGATCGAGGTATACAAACCCAGTAAAAAAGCCATGACTTTACATAGAGAAATATGTTTAATATGAGTGCAAACTCGGTTAAAAATAAGAGACTTTCCATGTAGAAATTTTCAGAGTATTATTAAATTCCAGAAAATTTATAAAAATGAGATATGTTGGACACAACCTAACACCTTAACAGGAAATAGTCAAATATATGTTGCAGATCATAGCACTTGTGTATAAATAAGAATCATCACCTTTCAAAAGAAGTATTTAATAATACAAGATTGCCAAAAGGAAAACAAAACTGTTGTCCATGATTGGAAGTGTGCATCACTGGGCTTCATCTAGCTGCTTTGTGCTGTGGGGTATTGTTTTACAAAGTGGAAGTGAAATTAAGTACTTCAAGACAGAGTTCAATTGAAAAATGTAGGCTGAGGGTATAGAGACAGTGACAGTTCTGATTAGTGGAGGAAGATTTATCAGTGAGATATTAAGTTAGTGACAGTAAGTATTAAAAAAGTGAGAATTATAAAAAGCGGAATGAGAGCTGGAGAAGTAGGAATACTACTAGTGGGGAAATGTTTGTATGAAAAAGAAAAGGAAGATGTCCTATGGGAATCAAGAGTTAAGATGTTTTGCAGGAATGAGTGAGTCCCCCCCAAGAGGTGGTGTTTCTGAAAAACACAGAAATTGAATAAGCCTTAAAGATTTGCATGACTGATTATAGGAACAAATTCTTACCAGCTTAAATTATATTGCTTCTATCTGTTGCAAGATGGGGTGGAAACTATATGTGTGTGTGTGTGTGTGTGTGTGTGTGTGTGTGTGTGTGTGTGTGTGTGTGTGTGTGTGTGTGTGTGTGTGTAAAGAACATTCAACTTTTCTGTAAACATATTATATGACTCAGCATTAGTTTTAGTAAGGACAAGTAAGCAGAAAAAGCTAAGTAAGTAGATAGAAAGAAAGTCAGACAAAAATGGAGACAGTGAGTGCGATAGAACTTTTTCCCTTGCAGCCTGGCCCTATTTTTAATTGAGTAACTAGATAAGACAGTTTGCCAAATAACTAGATAGAGAGAACAGAGGGATCCCTATTAATTATTCAAACATTTGCAAAGTTCGAATGTCATATGGTCGACACAATATGATCGAACTTTGAAAAGTTCAAAGTTTAAAAACAACCACTCCATACGGCACAGAATGGGAAAATTTCCCATTTCTGCACTGAAGTTCGATCTTGGAGTTGATTTATTTAAGTATGGGGGTGAGGGTGCACAGGGCCTTGCCCCCCCCTGCTCAGAGCGTTCAGGTATGGTTTTTTATTATATTTTTGAAGTTTCAAACGTTGCTCATATGTTGTCGAAGATATGAGGTTCGAAGTTTTGAAACTTCAAATATGTAATATAGATCCAGAGTAGAGATATAGCTGTGTTGCTGGACAAAATAAATAAATAGACATTCATTCAAAGTTACTTTTCCATTAGTAACTTTTTTTAAAGGAAGAACTCCAGCAACTATTTATTAAAAATGGACAGTGATAGTGTTACGTGGGGGTCAATAGCCCCAACCAAAATCTCTGGAAACTGTTCAGCATGTTATAGTGACAGATGACAAACTATATCACTGCCATAGCACTCTGAAAACTATGCAAAAACATTGTCAAGGTCCATTGTTGTTCATTATGCCTACTGGTACTGCAAATGTAATTTCTTCTGTACTGTTAACTTAACAGATACTGTGTTACTACAACATATTTAAATTCTTCCGAGTCTTTTGATAGTCTTGCTCATTTTTTAATTGGATCCTTGAGGGAAGGAAGATCTGTAGATATATAACAACTGCTTTGCAAAGTCTGTACCAAACTACAGTATGATATCTAGGAAAAAGAGTCCAAATATGGACTCCACAGTTTTTCTTTGGTCAGTCAATAAGAGATGAAAGTAGTATAGGTTCATAGATTAGTACTAGGCTAGCTGCCCTTTACATTACTTTATGTGAGAATCAAACTCTGCTCTTTGTGCTCATAAGGTAAATGCCTTAACCATTATGCCAAACTCCCACCCCTCTTATAATGAAAAAGTCTAGATTATCCAAAATGTGGATTATCTGATGTTAAGTCATCATGTGTAAGGCAGATTATGAACAAACTAGTGAAGCGTACGAAACCAACAAACCAGATAACCACAAAGAGACCACGGACACCTTGCTCCAGCTGGCAAAATAAACTCACTGAGAAAACTTCTGTATACCAAAAAGCTTAAACAAGCCAATGAAGAAGGAGTAGTTTAAAAGTCTTAACGCAATTTTATTATTTAGAAGCGTTTTCGCCTTGCACACTGGCGTGGCTTCTTCAGAGAAAACAACAACCACAATGGATTAAATCAAACTTATATACAATATAAAAAGGAAGTGATGTCATAACCACATTTGAAAATATTCAAAAATATTTTCAATCACAAAATTTCAAATAATGTTAAAATGACAGTAAAAAATAACAGTAAAAAATAGAAATATTTTACCACCATATAAGTAGTTATAAAGAGAATGTTATTGTGTAATAATCTTAAAACAATACTTTAAAATACCATTATTATTGTTCCTAAAAGTCTAGCAAAAAAGTGTCAAGACTCTTTTAACATCAACATTAACAGACTATACTAGCCACATAAGATGACTTAATACTAAGTCAACATTATTTTTGTAAAACTCATGTGAACTGAATAAACAAGTAAGTAATGATGTTAGATAAGCGTATTAGTATGCTGAATGAAAAGCAAGGCATTAAATAAGTATACGTTAAGAATACTTATCGTAAATAACTTCTCAATTTCAAAACTGGTACTATATTGCAATTCTCGTTTAACCCTGGAAAAGGAAAAGCATCTGTTCTAAATTGCCATTCAAGTTTACAAATTTCAAGTAATAGTGGGGTGGGACCCCCCGTAAAAGAAGTTTCTATTTGATCAATGGCCATAAAAGAAAAGCTATGGCCAGGTTGGTCTATAATATGTTTGGCTAAAGCGTTGCTGTCATTTCTGTTTTTGATTGCATACAGATGTTCGTACATACGATCGCGTAATCTGCGATCAGTCTTTCCAATATAGAAAGAAGGACAGCAATCGCACAAGGCAATGTAGACTATAGATTTGCTTTCACAGTTGAGTGGCAATCTGATAGAATATTTGTTGTCTCTAACAGTAAATGTCTGGCCTGCTCTAACTTTATGACACCTATTGCAAAAACCGCATGGGTACATACCCAGTCTCTTGTTAAACATTTTATTGGAAAAATTCCTCTGTAATAACTCTTTTAAGTTAGCATTCCTTTTAAAAACAAATCTAGGATCTAGTCCAAATTTTTCTGTTAATGTAGGATTACTTAAAATGAAGTCCCAATTTTTCCGTATGATTGTCACAATGGCCCTAGAATCAAAACTAAATGTGGTGATATAATTCAAGGAGGGATCGAAAGATCCTGTAGTGTTGGTACTTGTGACCACGTCTATCGAGATGGTGTCAGAGGAAGAAGTGTTTTCAACAGGAGACTGAGTTCCACCACTAGGATTATTAATGGATAAAATGGCCTTAAAATATCCATTAATTCTTTTGGTGTTGACTTCAAGTACTAATTCATCGATAAGTTGTATTGGGTAGCCTCTATTACAAAACATTTCTGAAAGGGTATCACATTCCATGTGGAAGTCTTCCAACGTACTGCACATCCTTGCTGCTCGAACCAATTGTCCCTTGACAATGGCTCTCTTTTGTTTAAACGGATGATGGCTGGAAAAGTGCAAGAATGAATTGCAGTACGTTGGTTTTCTATAAATCTTTGAAACATAACTACAAGATAGATAATCCTTTGACAATTGCACATCTAGGTAATCAATACTTGACGTTGAAAATTTATAAGTGAATTTTAAAAATTCAGTAGTACTATTAATAGTCTTTACAAAATTGTTGGCCGCAGTGCTATCACCTTTGAATAACACAAAGATATCATCCAGATATCTGGTGTAAAATTGAATTGGTTTCATAATGGGTTTGGAAGAAAAAACAAAATGTTTTTCCCAATATCCCATGAAAAAATTAGCCACCGAGGCTCCACAAGGAGAGCCAATGGCTACTCCTTGCTTCTGTAAGTAGTACTTCTTGTCAAAAGTGAAATAATTTGAAGACAACACTATGTCCAAAATTTCAGTTATAACATCAATTTCAACTCTTGGAGCTTCAAATTCCGTAAGGAGAAGGGCTATCCACTCTAATGCCTCCTGGTGGGGGATTGAAGTATACAGGTCTACAACATCAATGGTGAGGAAGTTAGCCTCACCATTGAAGGGCAGACCATTAATCGCTTCAAGGAAAGACCAAGAATCCTTACACACTCCTGAAAGACGTACAACATACTTTGACAACAATTTATCAACCAGTCTAGCACTGGGGTATGTCATGGAAGACCTTCCATCAATTAAAGCTCTCATGGGTGGGTTGTTTAAGTCTTTGTGGACCTTAGGTGTGCCGAACATAACAGGAATTTTAGGTAATGTTATATCAATATAGTTGTAAGTGTCAAGATCTATTTTATTTTCGAGAAATAAATCTCGAAAATATCCCCTGATCCTGTTATGGGCAACTTGGACCTCATTAAAAGATGCTTCAACGTATGCTGGTGATTCCAAAATGGAACACATCTTCTCATTATAAGTCTGGTTATCAAAAATAACCAGACCCCCACCCTTATCAGGCTTTATTAGTCTAACTGAGGTGTTACAAAGGTTGTCTAATAGTTGAATCTGTTCTTTAGATGTGTTAAAGTCATAAGTCATCCGCTTCCCAGGTCTATCACTAAACATGTGTCTGAGATCAACTTCACAGACTTGCTCAAATAACAGTAAAGAAGGGTGCAAAGGTGGATTAAAAACACTCGGTAACCTTAAGGTAGAAGAAAAATACGAAGTGATATCACTGTTAAAGAACAACTTTAAATTTAGTTTTCTTACAAAACATTTCAAGTTAATAATTTCTTTGGAAATGTCCCCAAATCTACTCGGTACGAAAGTATAACCATGTGCCAAAAGTTCAACAAGGTCGTTTGTAAGAAAAAGGTCTGTGTAATTATATATCTTAAAGTCACCTTTTTCATTAACAATAATTTTCGGGCCTTCCGACCCAAGAAAAACATCTGAAACAGGTGATAGCTCATCATTAATCAGTCCAGCGAAATTAAGATCTGTCAATTCCAATTCCTCCCCTTGTTGGACCGTTGGCGGGGTTTGCGTTGGCCTAAAAAATTCTTGTTGCCATGGTCATTCTTTTTGGGATAATTATTACTTGCATTGTTATTATTGTTTAGCCCTTTGATCCTATTGCTACGTCTAGGTCCAGTTTCATCATTATTATGGGACTCTTCGTCCAAAAAGTCATCATTACTGTCATGAAGTATATCCAAGCTAGTGTCAGATTGTCTTACCCTAGCATCAGAAGTTTGTTGATACGTTTCCGAAACTTGAAGTCTAGGATAAGCATTTTCATTTTTATACGCTTGCCTATCCCTCACCAATTTTTTACCTTTGTTAAGTTTCAGTTTAGTCAGTAGTGCGTCTATACTGGTCAGGGTACGGTCATAATCATATTTGAACATAGGAAAGTTCAAGTCGTCTTTTAATTCTTTATCAAGTGCTTCAATTTCAATTAAAAGCTGCCCAATCTGGTTTTCATAGTGTTTAATAATAAGCTGTAGTAATTGAATACCCTGATTTTGGAATAATTCTTTCAATTCTGTGAAGAACGCTAAATTATTCAGTAAACCAGAAGGGGAAAATGAATTCCGAAGGCCTTTTGGAATCAAGCCTTCATGTATACATTGTTTAAAATAAGACTTTTTGGACGAAGAGTCCCATAATAATGTTGAAACTGGACCTAGACGTAGCAATAGGATCAAAGGGCTAAACAATAATAACAATGCAAGTAATAATTATCCCAAAAAGAATGACCATGGCAACAAGAATTTTTTAGGCCAACGCAATCCCCGCCAACGGTCCAACAAGGGGAGGAATTGGAATTGACAGATCTTAATTTCGCTGGACTGATTAATGATGAGCTATCACCTGTTTCAGATGTTTTTCTTGGGTCGAGGAAGAAAATTATTGTTAATGAAAAAGGTGACTAAGATATATAATTACACAGACCTTTTTCTTACAAACGACCTTGTTGAACTTTTGGCACATGGTTATACTTTCGTACCGAGTAGATTTGGGGACATTTCCAAAGAAATTATTAACTTGAAATGTTTTGTAAGAAAACAAAATTTAAAGTTGTTCTTTAACAGTGATATCACTCCGTATTTTTCTTCTACCTTAAGGTTACCGAGTGTTTTTAATCCACCTTTGCACCCTTCTTTACTGTTATTTGAGCAAGTCTGTGAAGTTGATCTCAGACACATGTTTAGTGATAGACCTAGGAAGCGGATGCCTTATGACTTTAACACATCTAAAGAACAGATTCAACTATTAGACAACCTTTGTAACACCTCAGTTAGACTAATAAAGCCTGATAAGGGTGGGGGTCTGGTTATTTTTGATAACCAGACTTATAATGAGAAGATGTGTTCCATTTTGGAATCACCAGCATACGCTGAAGCATCTTTTAATGAGGTCCAAGTTGCCCATAACAGGATCAGGGGATATTTTCGAGATATATTTCTCGAAAATAAAATAGATCTTGACACTTACAACTATATTGATATAACATTACCTAAAATTCCTGTTATGTTCGGCACACCTAAGTTCCACAAAGACTTAAACAACCCGCCCATGAGAGCTTTACTTGATGGAAGGTCTTCCATGACATACCCCAGTGCTAGACTGGTTGATAAATTGTTGTCAAAGTATGTTGTACGTCTTTCAGGAGTGTGTAAGGATTCTTGGTCTTTCCTTGAAGCGATTAATGGTCTGCCCTTCAATGGTGAGGCTAACTTCCTCACCATTGATGTTGTAGACCTGTATACTTCAATCCCCCACCAGGAGGCATTAGAGTGGATAGCCCTTCTCCTTACGGAATTTGAAGCTCCAAGAGTTGAAATTGATGTTATAACTGAAATTTTGGACATAGTGTTGTCTTCAAATTATTTCACTTTTGACAAGAAGTACTACTTACAGAAGCAAGGAGTAGCCATGGGCTCTCCTTGTGGAGCCTCGGTGGCTAATTTTTTTCATGGGATATTGGGAAAAACATTTTGTTTTTTCTTCCAAACCCATTATGAAACCAATTAAATTTTACACCAGATATCTGGATGATATCTTTGTGTTATTCAAAGGTGATAGCACTGCGGCCAACAATTTTGTAAAGACTATTAATAGTACTACTGAATTTTTAAAATTCACTTATAAATTTTCAACGTCAAGTATTGATTACCTAGATGTGCAATTGTCAAAGGATTATCTATCTTGTAGTTATGTTTCAAAGATTTATAGAAAACCAACGTACTGCAATTCATTCTTGCACTTTTCCAGCCATCATCCGTTTAAACAAAAGAGAGCCATTGTCAAGGGACAATTGGTTCGAGCAGCAAGGATGTGCAGTACGTTGGAAGACTTCCACATGGAATGTGATACCCTTTCAGAAATGTTTTGTAATAGTGGCTACCCGATACAACTTATCGATGAATTAGTACTTGAAGTCAACACCAAAAGAATTAATGGATATTTTAAGGCCATTTTATCCATTAATAATCCTAGTGGTGGAACTCAGTCTCCTGTTGAAAACACTTCTTCCTCTGACACCATCTCGATAGACGTGGTCACAAGTACCAACACTACAGGATCTTTTGATCCCTCCTTGAATTATATCACCACATTTAGTTTTGATTCTAGGGCCATTGTGACAATCATATGGAAAAATTGGGACTTCATTTTAAGTAATCCTACCCTAACAGAAAAATTTGGACTAGATCCTAGATTTGTTTTTAAAAGGAATGCTAACTTAAATGAGTTATTACAGAGGAATTTTTCCAATAAAATGTTTAACAAGAGACTGGGTATGTACCCATGCGGTTTTTGCAATAGGTGTCATAAAGTTAGAGCAGGCCAGACATTTACTGTTAGAGACAACAAATATTCTATCAGATTGCCACTCAACTGTGAAAGCAAATCTATAGTCTACATTGCCTTGTGCGATTGCTGTCCTTCTTTCTGTATTGGAAAGACTGATCGCAGATTACGCGATCGTATGTACGAACATCTGTATGCAATCAAAAACAGAAATGACAGCAACGCTTTAGCCAAACATATTATAGACCAACCTGGCCATAGCTTTTCTTTTATGGCCATTGATCAAATAGAAACTTCTTTTAGGGGGGGTCCCACACCACTATTACTTGAAATTTGTGAACTTGAATGGCAATTTAGAACAGATGCTTTTCATTTTCCAGGGTTAAACGAGAATTGCAATATAGTACCAGTTTTGAAATTGAGAAGTTATTTCGATATAAAGTATTCTTAATACTTATTTAATGCCTTGCTTTTCATTCAGCATACTAATACGCTTATCTAACATCATTACTTACTTGTTTATTCAGTTCACATGAGTTTTACAAAAATAATGTTGACTTAGTATTAAGTCATCTTATGTGGCTAGTATAGTCTGTTAATGTTGATGTTAAAAGAGTCTTGACACTTTTTTGCTAGACTTTTAGGAACAATAATAATGGTATTTTAAAGTATTGTTTTAAGATTATTACACAATAACATTCTCTTTATAACTACTTATATGGTGGTA